>NC_042968.1:51254519-51599019 GCF_901001165.1 Salmo trutta | reverse complement strand
AAACTTTTGCAAATGTATTCAAAATAAAAAACGGAAATATCACATTTATGTAAGTATTCAGACCCTTTGCTCAGTACTTTGTTGAAGCACCTTTGGCAGCGATTACAGCCTCAAGTCTTCTTAGGTATGATGCTACAAGCTTGGCACACCTGTATTTGGGGAGTTTCTCCAATTGTTCTCTGTCAGGTTGGATGGGGAGCGTTGCTGCACAGATATATTCAGGTCTCTCTAGAGATGTTTGATCGGGTTCAAGTCCGGGTTCTGGCTGGGCCACTCAAGGACATTCAGAGACTTGTCCCGAGCCACTCCTTTGTTGTCTTGGCTTTGTGCTTAGGGTCGTTGTCCTGTTGGAAGGTGAACCTTCACCCCAGTCTGAGGTCCTGAGTGCTCTGGGGCAGGGTTTCCTCAAGGATCTCTCTGTACTTTGCTCCATTCATCTTTCCCTTGATTCTAACTATTCTCTCAGTCCCTGCCACTGAAAACATCCCCACAGCATGATGCTTTCACCACCATACTTCACCGTAGGGATGTTGCCAGGTTTCCTCCAGACGTGACGCTTGGCATTTAGGCCAAAGAGTTCAATCTTGGTTTCATCAGACAAGAGAATTTTGTTTCTCATGGACTGAGAGTCCTTCAGGTGCCTTTTGGCAAACTCCAAGCGAGCTGTCATGTGCCTTTTACTGAGGAGTGGCTTCTGTCTGGCCACTCTACCATAAAGGCCTGATTTGTAGAGTGCTGCAGAGATAGTTGTCCTTCTGGAAGGTTCTCCCATCTCCACAGAGGAACTCTTGAGCTCTGTCAGAGTGACCATTAGGTTTTTGGTCATCTCCCTGAGCAAGGCTCTTCTCCCCCGATTGTTCAGTTTGATGGAAGGCCAGCTCCAGAAACTTCCTCCATTTAATGATGGAGGCCACTGTGTTCTTGGGGACCTTCAATGCTGCAGAAATGTGTTGGAACCCTTCCCCAGATCTGTGCCTCGACACGATCCTGTCTCGGAGCTCTACAGACAATTCCTTCAACCTCATGGCTTAGTTTTTGCCCTGACATGCACTGTCAACTGTTGGACCTTATATAAACAGGTGTGTGCCTTTCCAAATCATGTCCAATCATTTGAATTTACCACATTTGGACTCCAATCAATTTGTAGAAACATCTCAAGGATGATCAATGGAAGCAGGCTGCACCTGAGCTCAATTTTGAGTCTCATTGCAAAGGGTCTGTCACGACTGTCTGAAGGATCGGACCAAAGTGCAGCGTGGTTGTAGTTCTACATTTTATTAAATCAGTGAAACTTATGCAATACACAAAATAACTGAATATACAAAAACAACAAACCGTGACGCAGAGAGAAACAAACACTACTCAAAAGATAATAACCCACAAAACAGGAAGAGAAAACCCCCTACTTAAATATGATCTCCAATCAGAGGCAACGAGGGTCAGCTCAATTGGAGATTAACCCAAACAACCCCAACATAGAAATAGAAAAAGTAGAACTTAAACATAGAAATAGAAAACATAGAAAAACATAAAACACCCCCTGTCACGCCCTGACCTACTCTACTATAGAAAATTACATCTTACTAGGGTCAGTACGTGACAGGGTCTGAATACTTAAATATATTTTTTACATATGTTTTTATTTTTAATAAATGTGCAAAAATGTCTGAACCTGTTTTCACTTTGTCATTATGGGGTATTGTGTGTAGATTGACAAGGATTTTTTTATCCATTTAGAATAAGGCTGTAATGTAACAAAATGTGGAAATGTGGGTCTGAATACTTTCCGAATGCACTGTAAATCATTGGGAAAAAAATATTTTCCGAAGACCAAAACTTCACAATGTCACCATAATATATACACAAACTGTTCCGAACGGTTTTCAGATGGGAAGCATGTGGGCGCCAGTGTGGGGGTGCAGTTTCCTGTAACTCTATAGGGGCCCAGGTGCCAGGCTCAGTAATTAATTTGTTAATAAGTGTCAGTGAGACAGAGAAATGTTTTAGCATAGTTTTAACAGACAAGAAAATATCTCACTGCCTTCAAACAAAATTATGGTTATGTCCGTTAAATTGCCAAATACATGTATAACTTCCCCTTCCCCTCACAGAATGAAGCTTACCATGAATTGGAATTACTCCAGCTCCTGACGGTGATTCACCATGCTAAAATAAAAAACAGGAGAACCAATTAACCAATCCTCTCAAGCGCTGTTACACCTCAAAGAATAGAACAATCATATCATATCCAAAATAGGAAAACATGTTGATGGAATATATTGCACAGACAATTCTAAATGTTATAATGTATTTCTTTTTAGAGAAACATTTAGGAGCCTGAATCGAATGAATCTATCGATTTTGCTGTGATTTGGCAAATAGGCCGTATAGAACCCCAACAGATCTATGACCAAATACAGCTTTGTATGTCTTGAGTCTAACTCTGGGCTTTGAGATGTTTATAGTATGTTTTTCCCTGGTGCACCAAGTCTCTTGTTACCTTATATAATATATAGAAATCATCTAATCTCAAAGCCCAAGAGTCAGACTCATGCAGTAACAAAGCAATTTTATTTTGAGATTGAACAGAAATTGTCAACTTTGCAGCACTAGAGAAGCATAGACTACATTAGAGTAAATACTTTAAGATTTATAGCCCAATGACCTCTAACAGCTAACTAATTTAAATAACGGTTCACGACAACTTCCTAATATTGAGTTTTACCCCCCCACTTTTGCCCTCAGAACAGCCTCAGTTCGTCGGGACCTGGACTCTCCAAGATGTCAAAAGCATTCACAGGATGCTGGTCAATGTTGACTCCAATGCTTCCCACATTTGTGTCAAGTTGACTGGATGTCCTTTGGGTGGTGGACCATTCTTGATACACACAGGAAACTGTTGAGCGTGAAAAACCCAGCAGCGTTGCAGTTCTTGACACAAACCGATGCGCCTGGCACCTGGTCCATTCACCCTCAATGACACACACACACAATCCATGTCTCAATTGTCTAAATGCTTAAAAATCCTTCTTTAACCTGTCACCTCCCCTTAATCTACACTGATTGAAGTGGCATCAAATATGGATCATAGCTTTCACCTAGATAGTCTATGTCATGGAAACAGCAGGTGTCCTTAATGTTTTGTACATTTAATGTAGTAAGTACAGCATTAATCAGCATAGCATTTACATTTTAGTCATTTAGGAAACACTCTTATCCAAATCAACTTACAGGAACAATTAGGGTTAAGTGCCTTGCTCAAGGACACAGACAGATTTCGGTTACTGGCCCAATGCTCAAAACCGCTAGACTACCTTACCTTAACAGAACAAATCCAGATCAAACACACTGCATTGACAATCAATGCTGCAAGGACCAACCCAACAAGTCGAAAGCCTGTGAGAGAAGTGTCATGTGCCATCCCCTTGGCATTCAGGCTCTTGTAGAACTGTTGATGTGACTAGAAATGAACCAGGTGTGACTATTGTAGGTCTCTGACTTTCTGCTACTATAGGATTTCCTATTCTGTGTTAAGGAGTTTCAGTAAGACTGATCGATAACTGACGCCTGAGAAGGAGGCGTGTTGCAAGTGTGATCATGTCAATAAATGCAGACATTTACTGACTCATGTATTTGGGAGCATCCTCTGAGAAATTCCTCTCACTTTTTACCATTCAGCTGACTCATTAAATTCATACATTTTGCTGCATTCATTTACATTTTTACATTTAAGTCATTTAGCAGACGCTCTTATCCAGAGCGACTTACAAATTGGTGCATTCACCTTATGATATCCAGTGGAACAACGCATTCCTGAGCAGAACTCGAGAAATAGTCTAGAGAACGCCTTTCCTAGCTTTGAAATAGATTAGAAATAAATAAAAATTGTGAACTAATTAATTATGAGGCTATGTTTATATTTGATCCAAAAGTGTAGATATTGCGATGTTATCATTACAGTACTCTAGCTGAAGAAAACACATTATAGACTTGTGGGAGTTTATGGTAAAAATGATCTGGTGAACAATATTTTTACTGAAGTTGCTCACCCCATCAAGAGAATGAGGTCATGACATATCAGTGTCTTAAGTAGGTGTGTGGGTGTAAGCAAATGCACACATGATATTGGAAGCTGTTTTTTAGGCTGAAAGACACTACATTGACATTTCCTTTTCTGGGGGGGAACTCATACAGTGACTCATACTGATCACATGAACAAACCTGTCAACTTTCCCCTCTGGAGGGGATTTATAAGAAATAACCCACCACTGTTCCCCCCACATGACCTTTCCAAGGTCTCTAAATTTGTTTTTTTCCCCGCAAGTGCTGTACAATGTTAGAGACGTCAATAAGCCACTTCCGTAATAGTTTGTTGACATTAGTAAACAATCATCAACTCATAACATAGTATGACGTTGCTAAGTGCAGATGAGGCCCTAACCATAAGATAGAGGAAATGGGTGGGCTTTGCCAGGAAAGAGGACATTGGGGTTAGATGCATCTACACATTCTGTATAATGCATAAACATTCATGGACTGTGAGCATACTCCATACCAACACAGAGACAAGAGTTGTAGCAAAATTGACAATGTTAATTGAAGTACACTACCGGACAAATGTTTTAGAACACCTACTCATTCAAGGGTTTTTCTTTATTTTTACTATTTTCTACATTGTAGAATAATAGTGAAGACATCAAAACTACGAAATAACACATATGGAATCGTATAGTAACTAAAAAAGTGTTAAAAAAATATATATATATTTGAGATTCTTTAAATCGCCACCCTTTTGCCTTGATGACAGCTTTAAACACACTTGGCATTCTCTCGACCAGCTTCATGAGGTAGTCACCTGTCTCAAGATACAACACTGCCCCTTTAAGACAAAAAAAAGCTCTTTACCTGACTGGCTTTCAAAAATGTCTAGAAATGTGCATGTTTTGTGCTCTTGTAGGAAACAATCATTCCTCTATTGCTGACTACAAATGATCTATAACTGGGCTAATAACTAACTAGCAAAGGATATGAACAAAATGTGCACACGTGGCTAAATGCAGCTCTTGCTTTGATCTCAAAACAAGCAAATCTACTCATGCCCAAAGCCAGTAGCGGACTGGCCACCGGGAGCACCGGGAGAATTCCCGGAGGGCTGGTCAACCTCTGGGCCAGTGCGCCACCTGCGTTATACATTTTTTACTACTAATAAAAAAGTTAACAGAAGGTTGAGCGACACTTTCCCCCAGGCCCGTTGGTCTATTCCAAATGAACGTCTATGCAACCCTTAGCCCCGCCCCCTTTGTTTCGCTCACACACACACATTGACACTGACAGTGACAGCTCGAAAACAAGCTACAATAGAAAATGGAAAAGCAGAGTAAAAAATGTAAGGTTGGGGCTGAAAAGTTAAGAGACAAGAGTCAAAAGTCTTCACTCAAATGCAAGTAAATGTAAAAAACTAACCGACTTATTCGGTAGTAGTAGTACTAGTGCCAGTGCCACCGACGCTAACATCGAAGTGCTAGACCAGCAAGAGGAAGATGCCACAACCCAGTTCGCAGGGTAAAAGAGTAGACGGAGAGGACAGCGAAGCCAAAGACAGTGCAGCCGAAGCAGTAGATATGTGCCTAAATGTGTTACAAATACAACATGTTATATCAGAATTTATGAGTAAAATGCAAATACTATTGGTCAGCTACTGCTGTGTAAATGTACCAGAAAGAAAGAATTGAGGTAAAGACGTACAGTAACTGGGTGTTCAAACCGGCTAGTGGGAAAAACTCTAATTTGATGCCTAGCAAAGCTCTGAATGCCTAGATGTTGCCGTTCTGTGGGGATTTTGTTGGAAATGGCAATCACTTGAGTATCAGTGATTTACTGCCGTATAATTTACTTAGCTAAAATAAGCATTTTCATTTGATTCTGATTGCTTTTGCCTTGTGTTCTAAACGCTAAATTGCATTTGACATTAATTAGCAAATTTTATTTCATGTCTATACAGCCATTGGTTGCAAATAGTGTACATATTGTAAAACCAATCAAGTCCTTTCCCTCTCAAATTCATATTTTGTGCGGGAGAATATGGCTACAGTGATTTGCTAGCTATGATCCTCATCGCCACGTTTCCTACCATTTCACCTCTTACTAGACAATGCATTGAAACTCATCACCATGTCAACAGTCCGGTGTGAACGGCGAGTAAAGCCACACAAAACAACGGGTTGTGTCGTCATTCATTCACTTGATATGAAATAGTGGGGCTGCTGCTGTGTTTTTGTAGTTTTTCAAAATTGGGCCTTTATTAGTTCATTTATATATTATTTTATTCATATCCAGGTTGATGACAGGTCCAGTCCAGTTTCAGTGGAAGTGAGGATCTTTGGGGTTGATGACAGGCCCAGTCCAGTTTCAGTGGAAGTGAGGATCTTTGGGGTTGATGACAGGCCCAGTCCAGTTTCAGTGGAAGTGAGGATCTTTGGGGTTGATGACAGGCCCAGTCCAGTTTCAGTGGAAGAGAGGATCTTTGGGGTTGATGACAGGCCCAGTCCAGTTTCAGTGAAAGAGAGGATCTTTGGGGTTGATGACAGGCCCAGTCCAGTTTCAGTGGAAGAGAGGATCTTTGGGGTTGATGACAGGCCCAGTCCAGTTTCAGTGGAAGAGAGCATTGAGGTTGATGACAGGCCCAGTCCAGTTTCAGTGAAAGAGAGCATTGAGGTTGATGACAGGCCCAGTCCAGTTTCAGTGGAAGAGAGGATCTTTGGGGTTGATGACAGGCCCAGTCCAGTTTCAGTGAAAGAGAGCATTGAGGTTGATGACAGGCCCAGTCCAGTTTCAGTGGAAGAGAGGATCTTTGGGGTTGATGACAGGACCAGTCCAGTTTCAGTGGAAGAGAGAGTCAGGGAAGGCCAGGATGCCAGACCAACTTTTGATTATTTCAAGAGACACACGTCATTTTTATGTTTCCACCCTATGCAGGAATCAAAAAACTCTGTTTTAAAGATGGCACCAATCGGAAATGGCTATCATACAGTTAAGAAAGCCATGCGTTATACTGTTCAACATACAAATCATTAAAATCCAGACGGAAAATATTTACACAAGAAGCAACCTAATATTACACAGTCAAACTCTCAGTCATAAACGCTAAACTCCCCTTCAGCCCTGATACCTCCCCACACAACTTTTCCAGTGTTGCATGGATTCCAGCCAGAGCACTAGCTGCTACTTCAACGGTAAGTAAATCGTCCGTGTCTGTTGATGAATCTGTTTTTCTTTTTATTCGGGTTAAAGTTATTTTGTGAGGTAGTCGGATCTTTCCATGATGGAGTATGTTGTTCCTCCATAGTGTAAAGCTGTTGGTACTTGTCGATTTCCCTCAGGATCTCCATAGTATCCAGGTTGGCTCTGTTGTTTTACAAAAAGATAACAATGAGTCTTTCCCACGACGACGACAGGTGTCTGTAGTACAGCCATCTAGCACTTGCTGAATCCTCGCAAAAAATGTAACCCAAACTTGCAGTCCCAGGTGTAAAGGCTAACCGCGTTGTGGAATCCTTAGCAACAAAACTTTAGTTCTGATTAAAATCTATTTAAATTTTTATTTTTTATTTAAACAACAAACCGAGTGTAGACAGTACAATGTTCTGTTGTGCGCTCTGATGATGTATCTGATGACTTATGGGCAGTTTTGTTACACCATACTTTGTTGACTACAAATTTCTTTACCCAACCGTGGGACAGACTGTTTGTTCCCACACTCGGGACTCTGACTCTCTATTGGTTACACCGACTTTTGGCCTCCCATCCTATTTTAATCACTTCTCGCCGGCTTTTTATTCATGTTACCTGATGAAATCGCTGTACAATATGATCTTGTTGCCATCTAATGCACATTCAGATGTCATAAATCAGCACTGCAGAGCTCTCCCTATACTATGCCGTGCCTTAATTGTATTACTGTTGATGATATCTGGAAATGTGCATGTACACCCTGACCCATCTACAGTTGCAAGGCCCCAATTCTGACTTGTGCTCTGATATCTGCTTCACTGATTTCTGCTCTCGTAAAAGCCTGGGTTTTCCGCACGTTAACAATAGAAGCTTATTACCTAAAATGGATCAATTGAAAGTGTGGGTTCACAGCTCCAATCCAGATATGTTGGTCACTGAGACGTGGTTAAGAAAGAGTGTTTTGAATACTGATGTTAAGCTTTCTGGTTATAACCTTTTTCAGCAAGACAGATCTTCCAAAGTTGGGGGAGTGGCAATCTTTACCAAGGATAACCTTCAGTGCTCGGTTGTCTCCACCAAGTCTGTCCCCAAACAATTTGATTAGCTGGTTTTAAGCATTAATCTTTCAAATAGCTCTTTGTTGACTGTTGCTGGGTGCTATCATCCTCCATCAGCACTGGCCTGTACCCTACCTGCGCTAAGCTCTCTCCTGGCCCCTTACACTAAGTCTGAATTTGTCCTGCTTGGTGACCTAAACTGGGACATGCTTAAGCCACCTGACCAAGTCCTAAAGCAATAAGACTCCCTAAATCTTTCTCAGATTATTACCAATCCCACAAGGTATGACTCCAAACACCCAGAAAAGGCTACTCTCCTCGATGTTATCCTCACAAATAATCCTGATAGGTATCCACTTGGTGTTTTCTGTAATGACCTTAGTGATCACTGTTTTACAGCCTGTGTTCGTAATGGCAGCTCAGTGAAACAACATGTCGTGATTGTCATTGACGCTTGCTAAAAAACTTCAATGAGCAAGCCTTCCTTCATGAACTGGCCTCTGTAAAATGGTATAGAATCAGCTCTGTCGAAGACTCTTGGACATTCATTTTTATTTTCAGTGGTATTGTTAACAAACACGCCCCCATAAAGAAAATGAGAATTAAAAACAAGACCGTGATCTTGCAGAGTTACTCCACCTCAAGAATTGCATTTGGTGAAAGGCTTGGCACACGCACACTCAAGCTGGCTGGCTCTCGTTCAGACAAATGAGAAATAAGTGTACTCAGGCTATCTGGAAGGCCAAAATTAGTTACTTTAAGGAGCAGTTCTCTCTCTGTGGGTCTAACCCTAAGAAGTAATGGAAAACTGTTCAAGACCTGGAGAATAAACCCTCCTCCTCACAGCTGCCCATGTCCCTGTAAGGGCCGTCGTCGGTGAAAGTAGGAGACCAAGGTGCAGCGGAGGATGTGTTCATCATTAGAGTTTTAATGAAAAAGCGAGCACTACAAAAATAAACAAAAGACGACAGCAAAACAGTCCTGTCAGGATTAACTCTACACAGAAAACACTAGACAGAAACAGTTCTGTCAGGAAAACACACTAACAGAATACAATCACTCACAAAAACCCAAAGGAAAACCAGGCTACTTATGTGTGACTCCCAAACAGCAACAACGAACTACAGCTGTGCCTGATTGGGAGCCACACACGGCCAAAAACAAAGAAATACAAAAACATAGAAAAATTAACAGAACGCCCACCCAATGTAACACCCTGGCCTAACCAAAATAAAGAACAAAAACCCCTCTCTAGGGCTTTACAGTACCCCCCCCCCCCCCCCAAAGGTGCGGACTCCGGCCGCAAAACCTGACTCTGAAGGGGAGGGTCCTTCTTGCGGCGGTCCTTCTTGCGGAGTGGGCCTTCTTACGGCGGTGGCTCAGGTGCGGGACGTGGCCTCCGCTCCACCCTCGGCGTCGCCCACGGAGGTCTGGCCCTGGGCGCAGGCACAGGACTCACCAGGCTGGCGGGCGGCTCTGGCGGCTCCGGACAGGCGGGCGGCTCTGGCGGCTCCGGACAGGCGGGCGGCTCTGGCGGCTCCGGACAGGCGGGCGGCTCTGGTGGCTCCGGACAGGCGGGCGGCTCTGGCAGCTCCGGACTGGCGGGCGGCTCTGGCGGCTCCGGACTGGCGGGCGGCTCTGGCGGCTCTGGCCCAGGACTCACCAGGCTGGGGAGACCCACTGGAGGCCTGGTCTGTGGAGGAGGCACATGCTTGACCAGTGTGGGGAGACCCCCTGGAGGCCTGGTCCGTGGAGGAGGCACAGGACTGACCAGGATGGGGAGACCCACTGGAGACCTGGTCCGAGGAGGAGGCACAGGATAAACCGGGCGTGGGGGAGCACTGGAGTTCTGGTACGTCGGCTCCTTACCCACACTCCAGGCTGAATGCCCACTTTGGCCCAGCACGGGCGGAGCGCAGGCATTGGGTGAACTGGAGCCTCCCAGCGCCCTGGAGACACAGTGCGCAGAGCCGGTGCAGGATAACCTGGACCAAAAAGGCGCACTGGAGACCAGGCGCGCTGAGCCGGCACAATCCGTCCTGGCTCGATGCCTGCACTCGCATGGAACTTGCGGAGGGCTGGCCTATAGCGCACCGGGCTATGCACACGCACTGGAGACACCGTGCGCTTCACAGCATAACACGGTGCCTTCCCAGTACCACGCTGCCTGCCGTAAGCACGGGGAGTTGGCCCAGAATTCCTTCCTGGTTCCGCCACACTCCCGTGTGCGGGGGGGGGGGGGGGGGGGCTGCCTCTCGTGCCTGTTGCGCTCCCTCTATTCGTACCAGCACCTCTCAGCTATCGCCGCCTCGATCTCCCACTGCGGGCGGCGATACTCCCCAGCCTGAGCCCACGGTCCACCTCCGTCAAGCATTTCCTCCCATCTCCAGGAATACTGAACGCAGCTCTCCTGGCGCTTCTCCTTCCTCCACTGCTTGGTCCATTGTTGGTGGGTGATTCTGTAACGGCTGTCTGAAGAGAGAGTAGACCAAGGTGCAGCGGAGTTAGTGTTCATCTTCAGGAATTTATTGACCGTAAGAACACTATACAAAAAAACAAGAAAACCAACAGCCCAACAGTACTGTCAGGTGCAAACACGAACGAGACAGAAAACAATCACCCACAAAACCCAAAGGAAAAATAGGCTACTTATGTGTGACTCCCAATCAGCAACAACGAACTTCAGCTGTGCCTGATTGGGAGCCACACACGGACCAAAACAAAGAAATACAAAACATAGAACGCCCACCCAATGTAACACCCTGGCCTAACCAAAAATAAAGAACAAAAACCCGTCTCTATGGCCAGGGCGTTACAGGGGGGTGTTATTTTACTCCTCCAGGCTAAGTTTCCCAGATGCAAGGATGAGAACAAACACTGAAACATTTGTTCTATTCCTTCAGGTTATCTCATCTATAGAATGCAGGCCCAGTTAGACCGGAGACATATGTTTCACATGCACCATTTATAATAGACTGGAATGTGGCTGTTTGAATTTTTTATCACCGAGACATCAATCAATTGTCAGCTTCAAGCTATCTCTAGTAAAACCTATGTCCTCGACACCCAGACTAGCTGCAGGAAGATAGAGTGGAGACCCTAAAAAACACATTATTCACATTAATAGGACTATTCAAGTATATATTGTTAACTATTAATCTCAAACAAATAAAGTGAATACATAATTTTTAACTCACAAATTCCTTCTCGCATCTACGCTCTCTCCACTTCTCAACTTTTGTCTTCACTTGTGGACTTCAGTGCACAATAAAACAGCTGTTTGTGACCAGGCGAAAAAATATTTCCAAGCCAAACTTTCAAACCAACCGCTACACACAGCCTACATCTTTGTCACTTAAAGTCAACATACAGTGCATTCAGACCCCTTGACTTTTTCCCAATTTTGTTAAGATACAGCCTTATTCTGAAATTGATTAAATTGTTTTTTTCCTCATCAATCTACAACCAATACCCCATAATGACAAAGCAAGAACAGGTTTTCAGAAATTTTTGTAAATGTCAAAATTAAACAAAACATTTATTTTTTAAGTATTCCGACCCTTAAATATAACTTAAATATCACATTTACATAAGTATTAAGACCCTTTACTCAGTACTTTGTTGAAGCAACTTTGGCAGCAATTACAGCCTCGAGTCTTCTTGGGTATGACGCTACAAGCTTGGCACACCTGTATTTGGGGAGTTTCTCTCATTCTTCTCTGCAAATCCTCTCAAGCTCTGTCAGTTTAGATGGGGAGCGACACTGCACAGCTATTTTCAGGTCTCTCCAGAGATGTTTGATTGGTTTCAAGTCTGGGCTCTGTCTGGGCCTCTCAAGGACATTCAGAGACTTGTCCCGAAGCCACTCCTGCATTGTCTAGGCTGTGTGCTTGGGGTTGTTGTCCTGTTGGAAAGTGAACCTTCGCCCCAGTCTGAGGTCCTGAGCGCTCTGGAGCAGGTTTCATGAAGGATCTCTCTGTACTTTGCTCTAATCATATTTCTCTCGATCCTGTCTACTCTCCCACTCCCTGCCACTGAAAAACATACCCACAGCATGATGCTGCCATCACCATGCTTCACTGTAGGGATGATGCCAGGTATCCTCCAGAAGTGACGCTGGAAGAAACCTGGCCTTCAGGCGAAAGAGTTCAATCTTGGTTTCATCAGACCAGATAATCTTGTTTCTCATGGTCTGAGAGTCCTTCAGGTGCCTTTTTGGCTAACTCCAAGCGGGTTATCATGTGTCTTTTACTGAGGAGTGGCTTCCGTCTGGCCACTCTAACATGAAGGCCTGATTGGTGGAGTGCTGCAGAGATGTGTGTCCTTCTGGAAGGTTCTCCCATCTCCACAGAGGAACACTGGAGCTCTGTCAGAGGGATCATCGGGTTCTTGGTCATATCCCTGACCAAGGCCCTTCTCCCCCGATTGCTCAGTTTGGCCGGGCGGCTAGCTCTAGGATGAGTCTTGGTGGATCCAAACTTCTTCCATTTAAGAATGATGGAGGCCACTGTGTTCTTGGGGACCTTCAAGGCTGCAGAAATGTTTTGTTACGCTTCCCCAGATCTGTGCCTCCACACAATCCTGTCTCGGAGCTCTACAGACAATTCCTTCAACCTCATGGCTTGGTTTTTGCTCTGACATGCACTGTCAACTGTGGGACCTTTTATATAGACAGGTGTGTGCCTTTCCAAATCATGTCCAATCTATTGAATTTACCACAGGTGGACTCCAATCAAGCTGTAGAAACATCTCAAGGATCAGCAAAGGAAACAGGATGCACCTGAGCTCAATTTTGAGTCTCATAGTAAAGGGTCTGAATACTTATGTAAATAAGGTATTTCTGTTTTTTATTTTTAATACATTTGCAAAAATGTCTAAACCTGTTTTCGCTTTGTCATAATGGGGTATTGTGTGTAGATTGATGACACATATTTTTATTTATCTATTTTAGAATAAGTCTGGAACGTAACAAAATTAGGAAAAAGGGAAGGGGTCTGAATACATTCCGAATGCACCGTATCTACTAGAACTAACACGTTAGTAAACCCACTACAATCATGCAGTACGCAGGTTGCAATGAGGAATCGACCCAAAAGCGTCCCTCTTCCGGGGAACGGAACTGAATAAATCGACCCAGAATCGGGTGTCAGACTCGACCCAGAATCAAAATGAATGACTGCCCAGAATTGGACCAAGTACATCGGGGCGTTTCCATTACACCGGTGGGCCCCGTGCCAATAAATGTTTAAAACCAAAAGCTTACCTTGACTTGGAAGACTTCCAGTGTTGGATAGCCATAGCCAGCTAACATAGCATCCCTCTCTGTTTGAAACAGGTGTTTGAGTTGGCTAAACTAGCTAGCTAAGTAAGTGAAAGTAAAAATATACACTGCTCAAAAAAATAAAGGGAACACTTAAACAACACAATGTAACTCCAAGTCAATCACACTTCTGTGAAATCAAACTGTCCACTTAGGAAGCAACACTGATTGACAATAAATGTCACATGCTGTTGTGCAAATGGAATAGACAACAGGTGGAAATTATAGGCAATTAGCAAGACACTCCCAATAAAGGAGTGGTTCTGCAGGTGGGGACCACAGACCACATCTCAGTTCCTATGCTTCCTGGCTGATGTTTTGGTCACTTTTGAATGCTGGCGGTGCTTTCACTCTAGTGGTAGCATGAGACGGAGTCTACAACCCACACAAGTGGCTCAGGTAGTGCAGCTCATCCAGCATGGCACGTCAATGCGAGCTGTGGCAAGAAGGTTTGCTGTGTCTGTCAGCGTAGTGTCCAGAGCATGGAGGCGCTACCAGGAGACAGGCCAGTACATCAGGAGACGTGGAGGAGGCCGTAGGAGGGCAACAACCCAGCAGCAGGACCGTTACCTCCGCCTTTGTGCAAGGAGGAGCAGGAGAAGCACTGCCAGAGCCCTGCAAAATGACCTCCAGCAGGCCACAAATGTGCATGTGTCTGCTCAAACGATCAGAAACAGACTCCATGAGGGTGGTATGAGGGCCTGACGTCCACAGGTGGGGGTTGTGCTTACAGCCCAACACCGTGCAGGACGTTTGGCATTTACCAGAGAACACCAAGATTGGCAAATTCGCCACTGGCGCCCTGTGCTCTTCACAGATGAAAGCAGGTTCACACTGAGCACGTGACAGAGTCTGGAGACGCCGTGGAGAACGTTCTGCTGCCTGCAACATCCTCCAGCTTGACCGGTTTGGCGGTGGGTCAGTTATGGTGTGGGGTGGCATTTCTTTGGGGGGCCGCACAGTCCTCCATGTGCTCGCCAGAGGTAGCCTGACTGCCATTAGGTACCGAGATGAGATCCTCAGACCCCTTGTGAGACCATATGCTGGTGCGGTTGGCCCTGGGTTCCTCCTAATGCAAGACAATGCTAGACCTCATGTGGCTGGAGTGTGTCAGCAGTTCCTGCAAGAGGAAGGTATTGATGCTATGGACTGGCCCGCCCGTTCCCCAGACCTGAATCCAATTGAGCACATCTGGGGCATTTACATTTACATTTACATTTAAGTCATTTAGCAGACGCTCTTATCCAGAGCGACTTACAAATTGGTGCATTCACCTAAGATATCCAGTGGAAAAACCACTTTACAATAGTGCATCAAAATCTTTTGGGGGGGGGGGTAGAAGGATTACTTTATCCTATCCCAGGTATTCCTTAAAGAGGTGGGGTTTCAGGTGTCTCCGGAAGGTGGTGATTGACTCCGCTGTCCTGGCGTCGTGAGGGAGCTTGTTCCACCATTGGGGTGCCAGAGCAGCGAACAGTTTTGACTGGGCTGAGCGGGAACTGTGCTTCCGCAGAGGTAGGGGGGCCAGCAGGCCAGAGGTGGATGAACGCAGTGCCCTTGTTTGGGTGTAGGGCCTGATCAGAGCCTGAAGGTACGGAGGTGCCGTTCCCCTCACAGCTCCGTAGGCAAGCACCATGGACTTGTAGCAGATGCGAGCTTCAACTGGAAGCCAGTGGAGAGAGCGGAGGAGCGGGGTGACGTGAGAGAACTTGGGAAGGTTGAACACCAGACGGGCTGCGGCGTTCTGGATGAGTTGTAGGGGTTTAATGGCACAGGCAGGGAGCCCAGCCAACAGCGAGTTGCAGTAATCCAGACGGGAGATGACAAGTGCCTGGACTAGGACTTGCGCCGCTTCCTGTGTGAGGCAGGGTCGTACTCTGCGAATGTTGTAGAGCATGAACCTACAGGATCGGGTCACCGCCTTGATGTTAGTGGAGAACGACAGGGTGTTGTCCAGGGTCACGCCAAGGTTCTTAGCACTCTGGGAGGAGGACACAAGGGAGTTGTCAACCGTGATGGCGAGATCACGGAACGGGCAGTCCTTCCCTGGGAGGAGGAGCAGCTCCGTCTTGCCGAGGTTCAGCTTGAGGTGGTGAGCCGTCATCCACACTGATATGTCTGCCAGACATGCAGAGATGCGATTCGCCACCTGGTTATCAGAAGGGGGAAAGGAGAAGATTAATTGTGTGTCGTCTGCGTAGCAATGATAGGAGAGACCATGTGAGGATTTGACCGAGCCAAGTGACTTGGTGTATAGTGAGAATAGGAGAGGGCCTAGAACAGAGCCCTGGGGGACACCAGTGGTGAGAGCACATGGTGCGGAGACAGATTCTCGCCACCTGGTAGGAGCGACCTGTCAGGTAGGACGCAATCCAAGCGTGGGCCGCGCCGGAGATGCCCAGCTCGGAGAGGGTGGAGAGGAGGATCTGATGGTTCACGGTATCAAAGGCAGCAGATAGGTCTAGAAGGATGAGCGCAGAGGAGAGAGAGTTAGCTTTAGCAGTGCGGGCATCATGTCTCATTCCATCCACCAACGCCACGTTGCACCACAGACTGTCCAGGAGTTGGCGGATGCTTTAGTCCAGGTCTGGGAGGAGATCCCTCAGGAGACCATCTGCCACCTCACCAGGAACATGCCCATGCGTTGTAGGGAGGTCATACAGGCACGTGGAGGCCACACACACTACTGAGCCTCATTTTGACTTGTTTTAAGGACATTACATCAAAGTTGGATGAGCCTGTAGTGTGGTTTTCCACTTTAATTTTGAGTGTGACTCCAAATCCAGACCTCCATGGGTTGATAAATTGGATTTCCATTGATTATTTTTGTGTGATTTTGTTGTCAGCACATTCAACTATGTAAAGAAAAAAGTATTTAATAAGATTATTTATTTTATTCAGATCTAGGATGTGTGGTTTAAGTGTTCCCTTTATTTTTTTGAGCAGTATATATATACACTACCGTTCAAAAGTTTGGGGTCACTTAGAAATGTTCTTGTTTTTGAAAGAAAAACATATTTTTTTGTCCATTAAAATAACATCAAATTGATCAGAAATACAGTGTAGACATTCTTAATGTTGTAAATGACTAGTGTAGCTGGAAATGGCAGATTTTTTTATGGAATATCTACATAGGCATACAGAGGCCCATTATCAGCAACCATCACTCCTGTGTTCCAATGGCATGTTGTGTTAGCTAATCCAGGTTTATCATTTTAAAAGGCTAATTGATCATTAGAAAACCCTTTTGCAATTATGTTTGCACAGCTGAAAACTGTTGTTCTGAATAAAGAAGCAATAAAAGTGGCCTTCAGACTGGTTGAGTATCTGGAGCATCAGCATTTGTGGTTTCGATTTCAAGCTCAAAATGGCCAGAAACGTCAGTCTATTCTTGTTCTGAGAAAGGAAAGCTATTCCATGCGAGAAATTGCCAAGAAACTGAAGATCTCGTACAACGCTGTGTACTACTCCCTTCACAGAACAGCACAAACTGCCTCTAACCAAAATAGAAAGAGCGGGAGGCCCCAGTGCACAACTGAGCAAGAGGACAAGTACATTAGAGTCAAGTTTTAAAAACAGACGCCTCACAATTCCTCAACTGACAGCTTTATTAAATAGTACCTGCAAAACAACAGTCTCAACGTCAACAGTGAAGAGGCGACTCCGGGATACTGGCCTTCTAGGCAGAGTTCCTCTGTCCAGTGTCTGTGTTCTTTTGCCCATCTTAATCTTTTATTTTTATTGGCAGGTCTGAGATATGGCTTTTTCTTTCCAACTCTGCCTAAATTTCTTTGCAATTTTTGATTTTAGATTCTTCAAAGTATCCACACTTTTCCTTGTTGACAGCTTTGCACACTATTGGCATTCTTTCAACCAGCTTCACCTGGAATGCTTTTCCAACAGTCTTGAAGGAGTTCTCACATATGCTGAGCACTTGTTGGCTGCTTTTCCTTCACTCTGCGGTCCAGCTCATCCCAAACCATCTCAATTGGGTTGAGGCTGGGTGATGGTGGAGGCCAGGTCATCTGATGCAGCACTCCATCACCCTCCGTCTTAGACAAATAGCCCTTACATAGCCTGGAGGTGTGTTGAGTCATTGTCCTGTTGAAAAACAAATGATAGTCCTACTAAGTGCCAACCAGATGGGATGGCGTATCGCTGCAGAATGCTGAGGTAGTCATGCTGGTTAAGTGTGCCTTGAATTCTAAATAAATCCCTGACAGTGTCACCAGCAAAGCACCCCCACACCATCACACCTCCTCCTCCATGCTTCAAGTTGGTAGCCACACATGCAGAGATCATCTGTTCACCTACTCTGCGTCTCACAAAGACACGGCGGTTGGAACCAAAAATTTTACATTTGGACTCCTCAGACCAAAGGACAGATTTCCAACGGTCTAAGGTCCATTGCTCGTGTTTCTTGGCACAAGAAAGTCTCTTATTATTATTGGTGTCCTTTAGTAGTGGTTTCTTTGCAGGAATTCGACCATGAATGCCTGATTCACGCAGTCTCCTCTGAAAAGTTGATGTTGAAATGAGTCTGTTACTTGAACTGTGAACCATTTATTTGGGCTGCAATTCCTGGGGCTGGTAGCTCTAATGAACGTATCCTCTGCAGCAGAGGTAACTCTGGGTCTTTCTTTCCTGTGGCGGTCCTCATGAGAGCCAGTTTCATCATAGCGCTTGATGGTTTTTGCAACTTTCAAAGTTCTTGATGTTTTCCAGATTGACTGACCTTCCTGTCTTAAAGTAATTATGGACTGTCATTTCTCTTTGCTTATTTGAGCTGTTCTTGCCATAATATAGACTTGGTCTTTTACCAAATCAGGCTATCTTCTGTATACCACCCTTACCTTGTCACAACACAACTGATTGGCTCAAACGCAATAAGAAGGAAAGAAATTCCACAAATTAACTTTTAACAATGCACACCTATTAATTGAAATGCATTCCATGTGACTACCTCACGAAGCTGGTTGAGAGAATGCCAAGAGTGTGTAAAGCTGTCATCAAGGCAAAGGGTGGCTACTTTGAAGAATCTCAAATCTAACATATTTTGATTTGTTTCACCCTTTTTTGATTACTATGTGATTCCATATGTGTTATTTCATAGTTTTAATGTCTTCACTATTATTCTACATTCTAGAAAATAGTAAAAATAAAGAAAAACCCTTGAATGAGAAGGTATGTCCAAACTTTTGACTGGTACTATATGAAATATAGCTATCGCTCTCTTTCTTGCTTCTCCTTAATATGTAAGAAATTGATTTGTTCAAAACTGTTCAACTACTGTCTTTCTCTCTCTCTTTGAGTCAACTACTCACCACATTTTATGCACTGCAGTGCTAGCTAGTTATAGCTTATACTTTCAATACTAGATTCATTCTTTGATCCTTCGATTTGGTGAACAACATGTCAGTTCATGCTGCAAGAGCTCTGATAGGTTGGAGGACATGCTCCGGAAGTTGTCATATTTACTGTGTAAGTCTATGGAAGGGGGTGATAACCAAGAGCCTCCTAGGTTTTGTATTGAAGTCAATGTACCCAGAGGAGGACAGAAACTAGGTGTCCTCCGGCTACACCATGGTGCTACCCTACAGAGTGCCGCTGAGGCTACTGTAGACCATCATTGCAAAACAGTGTGTTTTAATATATTATTTGGTGACGTGAATATATTTAGTATAATTTTCTAAAAAATAATTACTATATATTTTTTTCTGAAATTCACTGAGGAGAATGGTCCTCCGCTTCCTCCTCTGAGGAGCCTCCACTGGTTAGAACAAAATCATAGCGTTGCAACCTCATCATCATCCTTTGACGATGAGGGGGCATGTCATTCAGATTTTTTAGAGAGATTGGATAAAGGGGTTTATGGTCTGTTTCTAGGATCACCTTTGGTAAGCCATAAATGAAAACAGCCAACGACCAACCCTAGGGACTCCTTTTCTATTTGAACATAACACTTTTCAGCATCAGTCAAAGAACGGGCCACATAAGCCACATGCTTCCACATACCTTGATGCTCCTGAAGAAGCAGCACTGCTCCAATGCCATCTTTGGAGGCGTCCGTGGACACCTTAGTAGGCCTGTCAGGTTCGAAAAAAGTTAGTACTGGATCTTCAGCCAAAATGTTCTTTACATCGTTCCACTCTTTTTCATGTTCTCTGTTCCATAAGAACTCTGGCTTGTCCTGAATAAGTGTCCTTAAATTCACTGTTTTAGCTGACAGGTTTGGTACAAACTCCCCTAAATAATTGACCATGCCCAAAACACGCTGAATGCCTTTCCTATGTGTGGGATTAGCCATCGCCCTCCCTGCTTTGACCTTGGCATGATCAGGCTGCACACCCTCCGAGGACAGCTTATCCCCAAGAAATGTGATTTCCTTCACACAGAACTGGCATTTAACTCGATCTAGCTTCAAACCATGCTTCTGAACCCTCTGCAGATTATTTTTCAGCCGCTCATTGTGTTCCTGAATGGTGGACCCCAGACCACGGACCATGGACCATGGACCATGGATGGCCTTGTGAAAGAGCTCAGGGTCAGAACTTATGCCAAAAGGTAACGTCTTATAGGAATATCTTGACTGTCCACAGTATTAACTGTCCACAGTTTGGTGCTGGCTGCATCCAACTTCCCCTGCCTGAATCCATTTGAAGCATCCAACTTGGAGAAATAGTGTGCGCCAGCCATTTCACCAACTATCTCCTCCCTCTTAGGAATCTGAAAATGCTCCCTTTTGATGCATTTATTAAGGCCTTGGGGTCCATACAGACTCTCAGATCTCCATTCCTTTTCCGAACACACACCATGGAATTGACCCAGTCTGTTAGCTCCTCTGTTTTCACAAGCACATTGAGTTTTACCATTCTTCCCAACTCATTCTTTAGATCCTTCCGTAGTGGCACCGGAACTCTGCGTGGTGCATGAATCACTGGCTTGGCATTCTCTGTGAGAGTAATAGAGTGAATGAGAGGCAATGCTCCAAATCCTGTGAACACATCAGAATATCTTTGAGCAATCTCCTCACCATTTTGATTACTTGTCACCCGTTGAACACTGTGCAGCCAGTCAAAGTCATTAATGGTGTACACTTGCTTAACCAGTCCTAACATTTACATTTAAGTAATTTAGCAGACGCTCTTATCCAGAGCGACTTACAAATTGGTGCATTCACCTTATGATATCCAGTGGAACAACCACTTTACAATAGTGCATCTAAATCTTTTGGGGGGGGGGGGTTAGAAGGATTTCTTTATCCTATCCTAGGTATTCCTTAAAGAGGTGGGGTTTCAGGTGTCTCCGGAAGGTGGTGATTGACTCCGCTGTCCTGGCATCGTGAGGGAGCTTGTTCCACCATAGGGGTGCCAGAGCAGCGAACAGTTTTGACTAGGCTGAGCGGGAACTGTGCTTCCGCAGAGGTAGGGGGGCCAGCAGGCCAGAGGTGGATGAACGCAGTGCCCTTGTTTGGGTGTAGGGCCTGATCAGAGCCTGAAGGTACGGAGGTGCCGTTCCCCTCACAGCTCCGTAGGCAAGCACCATGGTCTTGTAGCGGATGCGAGCTTCAACTGGAAGCCAGTGGAGAGAGCGGAGGAGCGGGGTGACGTGAGAGAACTTGGGAAGGTTGAACACCAGACGGGCTGCGGCGTTCTGGATGAGTTGTAGGGGTTTAATAGCACAGGCAGGGAGCCCAGCCAACAGCGAGTTGCAGTAATCCAGACTCACATGCTGTATCTCCCAAAAGAGAATCATGCCCCTCTGGTACAATCACAAATGTAAGTGTGTGGCTTCTTGTTTTCCCCTTTACAGTTAGCCGACATAAACCTTTAGTCTCAATTGTTTGGCCATTGTACGCTTTCAGAGCCACATGCTTTTGCATGACGGCTGGTTTGTGCTTTAATTCATGAAAATCCCTCTCATTGACCACAAGTACTAAAACCCAGTGGTCACTAGCTACAGTATGGACCTGTGAGGATTCTTGTCCGTCCTCCATGCAATCCACAGTGCCCACAAACAAATCACTTTGTTCATTCTCCTCCATTTCAATGGTGTGAACATTTTGTCTCTCATACTTGTCCTTTGCAAAACACATTTTTCCAGAAAGATTTTTCCCCTTGCACTTGTTGCAACATTTTTCAAAGGCTGGGCACTTCCTGGCCTGGTGCCACAACTATTACAGTCATATTGCTTGAGACTCCTTTGGTCAAAGTCATATTACTTGTGGCTCCTTTGGTCAAAGCCATACTGCTTGTGGCTCCTTTGGTCAAAGCGCCCCTTTGTGTCCATGTCCACAAAATCCACTGCTGTGCTTTCCACCTCCACTGCAGTGTTTGCTGCTGTGGAGCTAAAGGTTTTAATATGCAATTGTGTCAGTTCATTCACCTGACATATTTTTACTGCAGTTGTCAAATGTAACTCACTTTCCCGCAGCAATCTTTCTCTAACTCTGGAGTAATTTATACCAAACACAATCTGATCTTTAAGCATAGGTTAGGTCTACAAAATGACACGTCTGTGCTTTTAATTTCAAGTCCGTAAGAAAGACGTCAAACTTTTCACCTTGCTGTTGTACACGAAAGCGACACACATAACGTTCATATATCACGTTCATCTCAGGTGTCATGACGTTGGCCTGTGGGTAAGGTTTATGCCCCCCCATAAATACCTTTCTCCCTTCCCCTCTCTTTCTGACCCTACTGAAGGACTGTTTAATAGCCTTTGTTAAATATAGATAGTCTGGGAACATCAAACAAATGGGGAAAAGGAACCATATTTTGGTAATGGAACCAGTTGGAAATATGCGTTGGCACTTAATGAGTATGGATGTCAGTTCGGTTGTCATCTGAGACATTATGACTGATGACAGGACGACATAAACTGTACCTGGGAAAGTCTACACCCTCTAGTTATCAGAGTCACATGGAATTGTTAAGCAATTGAAATGTTTGATATTAAAATTGTTTGTTAGGAGATTAAATGGAATTTTAGCTTCCAATTGAGAGAATTGGGTTTTCATAAGGAAAGTGCCCTGCTTGATCAGTGGCCCGACCCTGTGAAGAAACAGGGGTTATAAACAATGAGACACACCCTTCTCCCTCACCACTATATAAGACAATGACACAATGTAACCAGAGTTCCACTACGTGAGGTCTGCAGCCTCTGCATTAAAGGACACCCATGTCAAGTACAGAACTAAGCCAACCTCGGCGTGAGCTTTGGTTGTGAATGGTATGAACTTTGAACTTATTCACTACAGAAGTGATACTTCCTAGCCATTGAGTTAGCAGCGGCCGCTTTAGACGTGGGCTAGGAAAGGACGGACGACGGATCCAGTCTAACGCAGACAAAGATACTACAACGTATCCAATTTACCGACAAAGACATTCTTCCAAGGACAAGAAGATCTCTGTTGGCCAAGCCGGCCAGCATCTACGACCAACCTACCGAAGCGCAGCTCAGAGTAAATATTTATTGCATTTTACTTTTCCAAATGGGCGGTAATTTAGAATGCATAAGATACTGTATTTACGATAGCATAGCTGCTGTTTCTTTGTTCCTCAGTCTTCCTGCTCTTTCATTCAAGCCCAACCCCCTTTCTTTGTGTAACAAGCCGCCATGTCGGCTCCGTCCACCAGGGACGTTTTCTGTATAACATAATTTGTATTCTGTGTATATGTAAGTCTTATAAGAGTTTATTCGGAAGATAACAGCTCTATAAACGTTCTTCCGTGCTGCCCCGTCTTTCTAGTTAATTATATTTACATGATTAGCTTAATCAGGTAATATTAATTACAGAGAAAGGATTTTATAGAATAGCATGTCATATCACTTAATCCGGCATAGCCAAAGACACAACACAGGTGACCTATATGCATCAAACTGATTCAAACTCGTCTTTATCCTCCTCATTTGCAGACATGAAGGTATTGAATATATCGATTGTCTGTGGTCCCGCTATTGTAAGAAAGAGAGCAACTTTACGTTTATCCGGCTCCTTTTTAACTCCAATGACAGACATACAGTGCCTTCGGAAATATTCAGACCCCTTAACCTTTTCCATATTTTATTACGATACAGCCTTTTTCTAAAATAGATTTTTTTTAAATCCTCAGCAATCTACACACAATACCCGATAATGACCAAGCGAAAACAGGTTTTTAGAAATTCTTGCAAATGTATTAAAAATAAAAAAACTGAAATATCTTATTTACGTAAGTATTCAGACCAAGCAGAAATCAAGCCATGAGGTCGAAGGAATTGTCCGTAGAGCTTGTCCGTAGAGCTCTGAGACAGGATTGTGTCGAGGCAGAGATCTGAGGAAGGGTACGAAAATATTTCTGCAGCATTGAAGGTCCCTAAGAACACAGTGGCCTCCATCATTCTTAAATGGAAGAAGTTTGCAACCACCAAGACTCTTCCTAGAGCTGGCCGCCCAGCCAAACTAAGCAATTGGGGGAGAAGGGCCTTGGTCAGGGAGATGACCAAGAACACGTTTGCCAAAAGGCACCTAAATACTCTCAGACCATGAGAAACAAGATTCTCTGGTCTGATAAAACAAAGATTGAACTCTTTGGCCTGAATGCCAAGTGTCACGTCTGAAGGAAACCTGGCACCATCCCTACAGTGTAGCATGGTGGTGGCAGAATCATGCTGTGGGTATGTTTTTCAGCGGCAGGGACTGGGAGACTAGTCAGGATTGAGGAAAAGATGAATGGAGTAAAGTACAAAGAGATTCTTGATGAAAACCTGCTCCGGAGCTCTCAGGACCTCAGACTGGGGCGAAGGTTCACCTTCCAACGACCCTAAGCACACAGCCAAGACAACACAGGAGTGGCTTCGGGACAAGTCTCTGAATGTCCTTGACTGAACCCAGACAGAGCCCTGACTTAAACCTGATCGAACAGCTCTGTAGAGACGTGAAAATAGCTGTGCAGCAATGCTCCCCATCCAACCTGACAGAGCTTGACAGGATCTGCAGAGAAGAATGGTAGAAACTCCCCAAATACAGTTGTGCCAAGTTTGTAATGTCATACCCAAGAAGACTTGAGGCTGTAATCGCTGCCAATGGTGCTTCAACAAAGTACTGAGTAAAGGGTCTGAATACTTATGTAAACACAATTTTTCCGTTTTTTTATTTTTAGACATACGCAACATTTCTAAAAACCTGTTTTTGCTTTGTCATTATGGGGTATTGTGTGTAGATATGTAAGGCTCTGGGTGTAGAGGGTGCGAAGTCAGGCGCAGGAAGCAGAGAGTACAGGGTAGTGCTTTATTTGCACAAACAGCGAACATAAGCCACCCCACAAAAATACAGGGCGCACACAAAACAAATGCCGAAACACTGGGGACTGTAACAGTCCGGAGAAAACCCACGACCGAAAACACATCAGACACAAGCGTGCACAGTAGCAACACACAAACAATCCCGCACACAAAGCAGGCGGGCCTACTGGCTAAAATAACCCGACTAATCGGCCTAACACAAAACTGGTGAAACCAATAAACAGAAAGGGGGAAAAAAGGGAATCAGTGGCAGCTAGTAGGCCGGTGACGACAACCGCCGAGCACCACCCGAGCAGGAAGGGGAGCTACCTTCGGTAGGTGTCGTGACAGTACCCCCCCTGACGCGCAGCTCACGCAGCGCGCCGACACCGTCCTCGAGGACGACCCGGAGGGCGAGGCGCAGGGCGATCCGGGTGGAGGCGATGGAAATCCCTCAACAGTGACGGGTCCAAGATGTCCCCCACCGGTACCCAGCACCTCTCCGCCGGGCCATACCCCTCCCAGTCCACGAGGTACTGCAGGCCCCTCACCCGGCGTCTCAAGTCCAGATTGGCCTGTATAGTGTACGCCGGGGACCCCCGATGTCCAGAGGGGGCGGAGGGACCTCCGGCACCTCACCTTCTTGCAGGGGACCAGCTACCACCGGCCTGAGGAGAGACACATGAAACGAGGGGGTAATAGGAAGGGAGTTGTAATCTATAACACACCTTGTTTATCCTCCTCAGGACTTTGAAGGGCCCCACACACTGCGGCCCCAGCCTCCGGCAGGGCTTAGAAAACCGATCCACAACAACCAGGACAGTAGTGTTCCCCTGAGATGGGGGAGATCGGTCAGGAAGTCCACTGACAGGTGAGACCATGGCTGTTGTGGAATGGGGAGGGGCTGTAGCTTCCCTCTAGGAAGGTGCGTAGGAGCCTTACTCTGGGCGCATACCGAACAGGAAGAGATGTAGAACCTAATATACCTAGCCAAGGTAGGCCACCAGTACTTCCCCCTGAGACCCCGCACTGTCCTCGCCACACCAGGATGACCCGAAGAGGGTAGTGTGTGAGCCCACCGAATCAATTGATCACGAACACCAAGCGGCACGTACTTGCGACCCGTGGGACACTGTGGAGGCGCAGGTTCCACCCGTAACGCCCGCTCGATGTCCGAGTCCACCTCCCATACTACCAGTGCCACCAGCCTAGAGGCTGGAATGATGGGAGTAGGATCGATGGGCCGGTCCTCCGTGTCATAGAGACGGGACAGCGTGTCGGCCTTCGTGTTCAGGGAGCCTGGTCTGTAAGAAATGGTGAACCTGAATCGGGTGAAGAACATGGCCCACCTTGCCTGACGCGGATTCAGTCTCCTAACTGCCCGGATATACTCCAGATTCTGGTGGTCGGTCCAGATGAGAAAAGGGTGCCTAGCCCCCTCAAGCCAGTGTCTCCACACCTTCAGGGCCTTTACCACAACTAACAACTCCCGGTCCCCCACATCATAGTTACGCTCCGCCAGACCGAGCTTCTTCGAAAAGAAAGCGCAGGGGTGGAGTTTCAGTGGCGTACCCGAGCGCTGTGATAGCACGGCACCCACCCCAGCCACGAACGCGTCCACCTCCACTATGAATGCTAGAGAGGGGTCTGGGTGCGCCAACACGGGTGCATCGGTGAACAGCGCCTTCAACCTATTGAAGGCTCTGTCAGCCTCTGTTGACCACTGCAAACGCACTGGCCCACCCTTCAGCAGTGAGGTAATGGGAGCCGCTACCTGGCCAAAACCACGGATAAACCTCCGGTAGTAATTGGCAAACCTTAAGAACCGCTGCACTTCCTTCACCGTGGTTGGAGTCGGCTATTTATGCACGGCCTTAACGCGGTCACACTCCATCACCACCCCCGAGGTGGAAATGCGATAACCCAGGAAGGAGACGGCTCGTTTGGAGAACACACACTTCTCAGCCTTGACATATAGGTCATGCTCCAGCAGTCTACCAAGCACCTTGCGCACCAGAGACACATGCGCGGTGCAGGTGGCGGAATATATCAGAATATCATCGATATAGACAACCACGCCCTGCCCGTGCAGGTCCCTGAGAATCTCGTCTACAAAGGATTGAAAGACGGCTGGAGCATTCTTTAACCCATACGGCATGACGACGTACTCATAATGACCTGATGTGGTAGTAAATGCTGTTTTCCACTCGTCTCCATCCCAAATATGCACCAGATTATACACGCTCCTGAGGTCCAGTTTTGTGAAAAACCTTGCTCCGTGAAATGATTCCACCGCCGTAGCAATGAGAGGTAGCGGGTAACTAAACCCCACCGTGATGGCCTTTAGGCCTCTATAATCAATGCACAGACGCAGACCTCCCTCCTTTTTTTTCACCAAAAAGAAACTCAAGGAGATGGGTGAAATGGAGGGCCGAATGTACTCCTGTCCCAGAGATTCCGTGACATATGTCTCCATAGCCAACGTCTCCTCCTGTGACAATGGGTACACGTGACTCTTGGGAAGCGCAGCGTTTACATGGAGATTTATCGCACAATCCCCCTGTCGATGAGGTGGTAATTTAGTCGCGCTGTTCTTACAGAAAGCAATAGCAGAATTGGCATATACAGGGGGAATGCGTACTTCCATACACCTCCCTGAACACTCCTCTGACCTCCCCTGGAGAACCCCCTGTCTCCACGAAATCCTGGGATTGTGACTAGTCAGCCAGTGAACCCCCAGCACCACCGGAAATGCAGGCGAATAGATAAGGAGGAGACTAATCCGTTCCTTATGATTCCCCTGCGTTACCATGTCCAGTGGAACCGTGGCCTCCCTGACCAACCCTGACCTTAATGGCCGGCTATCTAAGGAGTGCACGGGGAAGGGGGGATTTATTGGCACTAGCGGAATTCCCAGCTTGATGGCGAGTCCGCGATCCATAAAGTTCCCAGCTGCGCCTGAATCGACTAGCGCCTTATGCTGGGAAGAGGGAGAAAAGTCACGAAAACAAATAAATACAAACATGTGACCAACAGGGGGTTCTGGGCGAGTTTGGTGCTGACTCACCTGGGGTGACCGAGAAGTGTTCTACCTGCCCTCTCGACTCCCAAACCGCCTCCTCCTCCGGTACCCCTCGGCACGGTCCCCCCTAACTCCAAAGGAATAGGGGCGGGAGTGCTAAGAGGTGGAACAGACAGGACCCTTTCCGAACGCCCGCAGGCAGCCAGCAGATTGTCCAGCCGGCGAGAGACATGTCTATCAGTTTGTCGAGGGAGAGAGCGGTGTCCCGACACGCTAGCTCCCTGCGGACATCCTACCGGATACTACACCGGTAATGGTCTATCAGTGCCCTGTCGTTCCACCCAGCCCCAGTGGCCAAGGTCCGGAAATCCAACGCGAAGTCCTGCGCACTCCTCGTCTCCTGCCTAAGATGGAATAGTCGCTCACCCGCTGAACTCTGGATAATGATCCTTCGCCGAGTCTGGGCCATTCCAGACCGCGTTGGCCCACTCCAGAGCTCGACCCGTCAGGCAGGAGACGAGGACACTCACACTCTCCTCCCCCGAGGGAGTAGGTCTCACGGTAACCAGGTACAGCTCAAGCTGGAGCAGAAACCCCTGGCACCCAGCCGCCGCTCCATCGTACTCCCTCGGGAGCGCAAGACGAAGCGCGCCGGAGCTGGACGCAGGGGGAGGAGGAGGTGGACTCGTCGGAGGAACCGGAGGTGGAGAGAGGAGACCACTCCTAGAAAAAAGTTGCAGTAATTCCAAAGGATCTATATTGTGACAGCTGTGGCTATACTTGTGATGGAAATGCCAGTTTGGTGACGGGGCACTGAGCAAACATTTAGCTTGATAAGTAAACAAAAGTCAATATGTTAAGTGGTATTTAAAGCTAGAGTCCTTAGTTGCTAAATCCATTTTTGGACTAATATATTAATGATATATACCCATTTATTCTGAAAGAATATATCCTGTAAATGTCTCATGAGATTAGTTCAACGGTCGTACACCATCAGAACCTGAAATGTAAGCTTGTTTTACTCCAATGTTTGTAAACAAAGTAAATATAAACAAACACTGTATAGCCCGAAAACATGGTTAAAACTATAATTTTGATATCATGGAATAGTCGGTCACTCCTTGCATTCATAGCTCTGTCTATGCATTTGAGTGATTACATTTCTCTAAGCCCATTCCTCAACATTTTACCAAAACAGAGGTGGTTGACAGCTTTATTTTTCAATTAAGGATTCTAGCTTTAAGAAATTATTTTAAAATCTGGTATTATTAGTCCTTATGCGACACTTACCTGATCACATATGCAATCACTAAAGCCTGCGTGATTCCGTTGAGGGTTCCAACCTTGAAGCTCCTTATGACAATAATTCTCAGCGTTGAATATTTAAAAAACATTGACAAGGGACGCACAACATCCCCTCTCTTCATCATGTTTGCTGCCTCATAGGATTCAAAACGCTATTTTGTATCCTTAGACAGAACCAGGATAGCCTGACCATTTTTTATATCATTCCTGCATGTCAGACGTTTTGGAACAATTGAACATTCAGCTGAACTTTCACTCCCACTGGAAGTTCCCAGTGCCTTTGTCTTCCGCATACATTTGGATTGTAGCGGCTCAGTTTTATTTCCCAATAATGAAACTGGCTACTTTGAGCAGACACAATGTTTCATATGGCCTACCATCTAGCATGGCAAATGTCAAATGAGTTCACAGCGCAGTAAAAGTCTGACTCAAAGATTGACAGGTCCATCATAGATTTGGTATAGGCAATAACCAATTTGCTTTGGACAAACTGTGGGTGGTGGTAGGTGAGTAGGCTTACTGCACACCAATCTGTTACATACAAATTACAATTTACTGAATTACATCTGTCTAGTTAGTAGACATACAATGTGCATGGTTGCTACATCACATTATGCCAGGCTCTTAGAATCAAATAATATTGGTCTCTTGACGACCAAATCAGAATTGACACAAGTCGCTTTTCAGATTTAAGGGGAAAGTGTACCACCTCTACCAAGATATCTAAACCTTATGGTACATGTGGTAGAGTGATGATCACCCATAATTGCAATTTGCAAGGTCAAGCCCCACTCAAGTTACTCCACCTCAACTGCAACACTGGTGGTAGCGGTGGGATAATCCCCCCAGTCTGTAAGGCTTGCTTTTGCATGGGGAATTTATTGAGAGAAAGGGAATAGCCTTGGGTTCATGTCCCAGGTCAGAAGTATAGTGTCAGTGACAAAACTCATGCGCTATACCTCAACCAAGACATATTGACCTTTTTGGCACAGATAGGGCAATCCCCACTCTGGAATACTACACAATCATAAGCACATTTCACAACATAGCAAGGAAACAATAAGACTGTTTAATTATAGAAGACCAACCACACTGGCCTTCTGGTGTTAAAGTTAGTGGAGTGTCAACACACAGAACATTGTTTAGAAGACACATCAGACACAATACTTAACTCTTCCCCTAACACAAATGCATGTGCTATAGGGCTATGGGTACAACTTCATGAGGTCGGGAGAAGGTAAATACCAGCTGTTGATTCCTTTCCTCTCTCCCATGAGATAAGGAAGTATCCCTGCCAACATTTCACAGAACGGCCCACGCACCATAACTTGCAGGAATTCCACACAGGGAGTGAGAGGAAAAGGTATCTCATATTTCAGCTCCCCATTGGGGTGCATGATAGTTTTACGCAACAGCTAACAAGGCACTATTGCGTGCCAGACTTCTCTAGTCTATGGTCAATTGTTGTGAAAGAAGAGCCAGTATGAGTAAATTGCACACAGATTCATAAGAATGTAGACAGCAAAAAATGGACACCCACCCAGTCAACTTTGAAACAGATAATATATTGTTTGCAAACGTTAAACCTGGTTGTCTGAATTCAATACGTTATTCAGTCAATCAAAAACAGTGAAAGCTTTTTAGAACATTAGAATAAAAATAATGTATGTAATTGGCACTAACAGGAAATGTTTTCCATAGAGGAAATGTAGCTGTTTTTGTTATTATGTTGTTATTATGTTGCATTATGTTACATGGTGCATAGTGGCTAAATAACAGATCAAGTTTGATTATTTCTCTGAGGACCAGCTTAATTTGAATTACTCTGCACTGTCATTGGAGCATTCAGAGGAAGAATCTCAAGATCTTGGGTTTGAAGACCTGCATCTTGCTGCTGTCCATATTCTTGACCATTTCCTGGGACGCAAGAATCCCCTGGTGAGCCTCATCGAACAGCTCCTTCCCGATCTCCGCCTGAACCCTGTCTCGCCAGGCACTTAGCTTAAGTCTCCCCTCAAACACATCCAAGCCGGAACCGACAGGCTGTGGGATACCAAAACGCAGAAATACACTCAGAAGGCCCACAATATAACAATATATTACAACAAAATTGATTGTTGTTAGGTTTGTGATGATTCATACTTGTTTCATATATCGATAATTGTTCTAGTTAACACTTGTGGAAACAAGCAGCTCCAAACCAAAGACCTAAGACACAGATTTAGTCATTGATTTGGACATTTCACTGCAGGTAGCTAAGGGGTTTTAAGAGTGTTTTTCCAAGAACCGAAAGGTCACTGGTTCGAATCCCCGAGACGACTAGGTGAAAAATCTGTCAATGTTCTCCTGAGCAAGGCACTAAACCCTAATTTCGCCTGTAAGTTGCTCTGGATAAGAGTGTCTGGTAAATGACAAAGAATGTCAATGTAAAACGTACTTGGTCTAATCTACTACAGTGAAGCAAGAAGAGACAAGATCTGCAAAAAATTCACCTGCATGATCTCAACAATGGCCACCAGGTCGGCCAAGGAGATCTGCTCTCCTGCGATAAAGGGCTTGTCCCCAATGAACTTTTCTTCAATGAGTTTCAGAGAGCCTTCTAGGTCCTCCAGGGCTCCATCCATCTTGTCTTTGGGGACCTCCACACCCATGATCTTTGGAATCAAGAGCTACAACACAGGCAGCCTTTTTATAATATAAAACACAAACGTGTTGATTTCCCGAAACTTGATATTATGCCATGAAAAACGAGAAGGCATGAGATCAACCTCATCTCTCAAAATCTAACATAACAGGTATTTGGACACAGAGGTACAAAACAGCTCTGCAGCAAATTCTTATAACAATGCTTGTAGTGGGATTTGTTTTCCATCAGTGAAACTCAAAGGGCCACAGTCTCATGCTTTGGCAATGTGTACGCTGTAGTCTATTTCTTCACAAACTACTGCCCGCGCACACACATCTAACATGGAACACTGGAAACATTTACCGGTTAATAATACCATTATTATTACCTAAATCTTCTTGGTGTGTGACTTTATTTGACCACAGGAAAAAAGGATGTTAATATGCTACTGAGTAAACATTGCTATCTAGGTTGGACTGAACAAAGTCCAAAGAACAATTTGAAAACAATTCTAAATCAAATCATGTAGTAGCATCACTTACCCTGAGCCAAAACATCTTTGAGCCATGCATACGTATGCCCATGTGCTGCCAGGACAGGTATTCATTGACACGGGCACGCTTTTGCAGATCGGCTGGATACCAGTGGTCTGAGGTCTGGTACTTTTCTGCCAGATACTTCAGGATGGCAATGCTGCAGAGATGATTGGCCCGTTTAGTCATTGAAACTCTTTACCTCACCACTGTATTAGAATCATTACTAAAATCAGAATGAGGATATGTTTAGCTACTCCAGGGATCACAAAGGATTTGTTAAGTAGTCTTATTACATTGCCTCATGAGATAAGGTAGAGATGGTTGATCTCAACTCAATGTTGTCATTCCAACCTTTCAGCCAAGCAGAAGTCTCCATCTCGGATTGCAGGAGCTTTCCTGATCATGTTGATCTTCCCAAACTCTTCTCCATACTGCTCTCCTGAAATGTAGTGAATGACAGAGATACATGACAGACTTACTTCTGTAATAAGCCACCTACACTGAGTGTACTGTACAAACCATTAGGAACACCTTCCTAATATTAAGTGTCACCCCCTTTTGCCCTCAAATCAGCCTCAATTTGTAGGGGCATGGACTCTACAAGGTGTCGAAAGCATTCCAACGGGATGCTGGCCCATGCTGACTCCAATGCTTCCCACAGTTGTGTCCAGTTGGCTGGATGTCCTTTGGGGGTTGGACCATTCTTAATACACACGGGAAACTGTTGAGCATGAAAAACCTAGCAGCGTTGCAGTTCTTGACACAAACCGCTGCACCTGCCACTTACTATCATACCCTGTTCAAAGGCACTTCAATATTTTGTCTTGGCCATTCACCCGCTGAATGGTACACATACACAATCCATGTCTCAGTTGTCTCAAGGCTTAAAAATCCTTCTTTAACCTGTCTCCTCCCCTTAAACCAGTCAAATCAAATTGTATTTCTCACATGCGCCAAATACCGTTACAAGCCCTTAACCAACAACAAAGTTAAGAAAATATTGACTAAATAATCTAAAGTAAAAAATAAAAAGTTACAATAAAATAACAATAACGAGGCTATATACAGGGGGTACCAGCTTTGCACACTGTTGGCATCCTCTCAACCAGCTTATTTCATGAATGAATTTCAATGAACAGGTGTGCATTGTTAAAAGTTAATTTGTGGAATTTCTTTCCTTCTTAATGCGATTGAGCCAATCAGTTGTGTTGTGACAAGGTAGGGGTGGTATACAGAAGATAGCCCTATTTGGGAAAAGACAAAGTCCATATTATGGAAAGAACAGCTCAAATAAGCAAAGAGAAACAACAGTCCATCATTACTTTACATTTCTTCAAGTGCAATCGCAAAAACATCAAGCGCTATGATGAAACTGGCTCTCATGAGGAACACCACAGGAAAGGAAGACTCAGTTACCTCTGCTGCAGAGGATACGTTCATTAGAGTTACCAGCCTCAGAAATTGCAGCCCAAATAAATGATTCATAGAGTTCAAGTAACAGACATATCTCAACATTAACTATTTAGAGGAGACTGTGTAAATAAGGCATTCATGGTCGAATTCCTGCAAAGAAACCATTACTAAATGACACTAATAATAATAAGAGACTTGCTGGGGCAAGAAACATGAACAATGGACAATAGACTGGTGGAAATCTGACCTTTAGTCTGATGAGTCCAAATTTGCGATTTTTGGTTCTAACAGCTATATCTTTGTGAGACGCAGAGTAGATGAACGGATGATCTCTGCATGTGTGATTCCCATGGTGAAGCATGGAGGAGCAGGTGTGATGGTCCTTTGCTGGTGACACTGTCAGTGATTTATTTCGAATTCAAGGCACATTTAACCAGCATGGCTACAACAGCATTCTGCAGCGATACGCCATCCCATCTGGTTTGTGCTTAGTGGGACTATCATTTGTTTTTCAACAGGACAATGACCTAAAACACCTCCTGGCTGTGTAAGGGCCATTTGACCAAGAAGGAGAGTGATGGAGTGCTGCATCAGATGACCTGACCTCCACAATCACCCGACTTCAACCCAATTGAGATGGTTTGGGATGAGTTGGACCTCAGAGTGAAGGGAAAGCAGCCAACAAGTGCTCAGCATATGTGGGAACTCCTTCAAGACTGTTGGAAAAGCATTCCAGGTGAAGCTGGTTGAGAGAATGCCAATAGTGTGCAAAGCTGTCATCAAGGCAAAGGGTGGCTACTTTGAAGAATCTCAAATATATTTTGATTTGTTTAACACTTTTTTGGTTACTACATGATCCCATATGTGTTATTTAACAGTTTTGATGTCATCACTATTATTCTACAAAGTAGACAATAATACAAATAAAGAAAAACCCTTGAATGAGTAGGTGTGTCCAAACTTTTGACTGGTATTGTATAGGTAGGAGTAAAGTGACTATGCATAGATAATAAACAGCGAGTAGCAGCAGTGCAAAAACAAAAGGGGATAGGAGGTCAATGTAAATAGTGCGGGTAGCCATTTGATTAATTGTTCAGCGGTCTTATGGCTTGGGAGTACAAGCTGTATCGCGGAGTTGAGAAACCCAGGACAGGGTTAGGGTAGACTAGACCTACAACAGACTAGGCTACTTGCGTGCAAGGAAGAATAGATGCCTACCTGACTTAAACTTCCAACTTCAGAAAAACACCTTTTCAGGCTACTTCTGTAAATGACTTTTTACTGAACTTTAGATAACCTTCTATTAACAGTGAAAATCTTCGAATGAAGTTGGCTACTCTAAAAGCACAGTCTCTAAAATAAAAACAATAACCTACCTTCCAAAAGTGAAACCTTCATAAAATCAAAAGAAATGTTGTTTTTCTTGGCAAAGATATACACAGAGCGACATGGCTGTGAGAAAAGGTCTAAATACATTTCTAAAGCCATCTTTAATACAAAGCAAAAAAAAAGATAGTCTTCACGGTCACGTTTTCTAAACCCCGACTGACTTCTAGAATTTATGGAACCGTTCTACTTCTATTCAGGAACTATATACCACACCCCTGGAGCGTGAGGCGGATCCCCGATCCTTCTCACTGGAACTCTGGTGCAAGCCCACTTTCCAGAACGCATAGAAAATGATAATGTAACTGACACTAGCGGTTCTGGGAGGGGGGGGGGGGGCAGTGCCCCTGTGACAACAATGTTGGACCCCTTGTGGCCCCCCTAAATGTGGAGTATGAAATCATTTTTACATAACACATTTTTGCTATCGTTCTTTTTTTACATCCGTTATTAGACAGTGGCAACGATGATGATTATGAACATGGTCTTTTGCCTGCTAATGCCTGCAATGCAGTGAAGAAAACGATATGACAACAATAATGTCTAATGTAACTGGCCCCTCTAACAGTACAACTTGCCCCAGCTTGCACCCCCCCCCCCCCCCCCCCCCCCCCAGTTAAAATGGTCTAGAACCACCACTGGTGACTGAGTGGTTAAAAATGCACACATGTAACACGAAACAAGATTTTCATCAATTGAAATGATTGCGTAACTGTAATGTTGCATGGACTTCCGTATAACTTAACTAGGCTACATGCAGACAGTTAGCTCATGATCTATGTAACATTGATAAAATCAAACTTTATTTCTATAGAACATTTCTTACAACAAATGCATTTCAAGGTGATGTGTAATTTATTGTGACCTACTATGAAAAACGTTACAAGAATTAAACTAAAATACAATTGTTCGGTTACCCTTTTAGTTGGGGTTGCCCTAAAATACAGTGTGGCTGCTTGTTGGCTACATCTGCTGGCCAACTAGGGGAGCAACAGCCTGACTTCTCTACAGCTCTGCAGCCTCTTCTCCGCACAACATCAGGCTATGTATGGTTGATTTCGCAAATACGGGCACTTTTGGATATTGAATGTTGTTGAAAATGCTATTTAAGCTATATAAAGATTTTTATCGGTTTCCACAAATACCCGAGGGGAAATGTCATTACCTCCAAGTCATAAAATATGCTATTTTAGTTGAAAAGGAAATAACAGAAATTGTGTCTAAGGTATTTTATATAACATTTCACATTATTTTTTAAGTCATGTTTTTATTTTTTATTTTTTTTTACTATTTTGAAGTTTTCCTAATTATATGTATTTGTCCTGTCTAAATGTCCATATATGCCTTGGTGATACTCAGAAACATTTCAATATGTTAAATTATTTTAGGAATTATCTTAATAACAAGCATATAAAAGGTTCACATATGGGAAAAATGCTGTGTATTTAACCCTCTGTTTCCCCTCATGTCCTTGTCGGAGATTGTTTGTGGTTATTGTGTTCGTGTATTTGTATAGGTGTGCGGCGAGTATGTGTACCCATGTTTATTTTTATGTACGTTGGTTTTTTGGAGTTTGTTTAATAATAATTAAACTACTCCAGTTACACCACGTTGGGTTCTCCTGCGCCTGACTTCCCTGCCACCTACACACACACACGAGTATGACAGGGCTTCAATGCATTAGGCAGAAATACATGTACAGGGTTGGAAACACTGGTTGACATTAAACAAATTATTATTCACTGGCTGCAGTCTACTGAGTCAGACTCATGAGCGACTGGAACAAGCTGCAGCAAACACACTGTGGATGCACAGAATCATCTAGAATATCATTGTATGCTGTAGCGTGGAATAAATTAACATTTGATCTTAAAAATCTAACCCTGAGACAGAAAAAATCCCGTATTTGGAAAATCACCCATATATAAAGCTGCAGAAATTCTCAGTAGGTTGGGTAGCTATGAAATTATGATAAGACAAACAACTTTAAAGTTGTTTGTCTTATGTGACCCTGTTTGAATGAGAACCTGTCTTTAGGATGACCAAAGTAAAAAGTAAAGATACCTTTAATAGAAAATTCACCCAGTAAAATACTACTTGAGTAAAAGTCAAAGTATCTGGTTTTAAATATACTTAAGTATCAAAAATAAAAGTATAAATCATTTCAAATTCCCTACATTAAATCAACCAGATGGCACCATTTTCTTGCTTTTTTATTTACAGATAGCCAGGGGCACACTCCAACCTTCAGACATAATTTATAAACAAAGCATTTGTGTTTAGTGAGTCCGCCAGATCAGATCAGAGGCAGTAGTGATGACCAGGGATGTTCTCTTGATAAGTGTGTGAATTTGACAATTTTCCTGTCCTGCTAAGCATTCAAAATGTAACAAGTACTTTTGGGTGTCAGGGAAGATGTATGGAATAAAAGGCACATCATTTTCTTTAGGAATGTAAAAATATAAATAGTAAAGTAAAGTACAGATACCCCGAAAAACTACTTAAGAACTTAAAATTTTTTTTTTTACTTAAGTACTTTACACCACTGAGGATGACACTAAGGGCCCATAATTATTTTTTCTCAGTCTTAAAATGTGCCAATTAAAATTGTTGACGTTGTTGCACATGATGAAATGCTACACGTTAGCTGTTTTCATTACATAACCTGGCACATTATGCCCTGTTAACCTGAGCAGGTGACAGTGATTATTTCCTGTAACAAATTCTGCATCAGCCTATCAAATATCTTAAACTTTAAAACCACCAATGAATGGCATTTCTTAAAATATGTAAACTTGGCCACCAGAAGGATATTTCAAACCTCAAAATTCAAGGTTTACTTTTGTTCCGCTTGGTCTGTCTCAAGTGTAGAGTGCCAATATTGCATGATGCACCCTTGACTACGCTACTAACTACTAACTTTAGACAAAATTCAAAAGGGCAAGTTTTTGCATATATGATAAAATCCCACGTTTTTGCTCATCCGTTTCTCACACATTCATGTACTTTTACCGAACAAAAGATAAAGGTCTATACAACATTTCAGTTTATTATACTTCATACAAAAAAAATTGTTGAAGAGGCTTTTGGACTTGTCAAATAGCTGTCATGTACCATCTTCATCATTGCTTCTGGGTGGCACAATATCAGGGATGTAGGTCGGGGTGCCTTGTAAGGATCCGACAGCGAGTGGGTAATCTGCCTCTACCATCAGTCCTATTAGCCAACGTGCAATCATTGGATAACAAAAAATAGACGAGCTACAAACTCGAATATCCTACCAACGGGACGTTAAAAACTGTAATATCTTATGTTTCACCGAGTCGTGGCTGAACAACGACATGGATAAAATACAGCTGGCGTGGTTTACGCTTCAGCAGCAAGATAGAACAGCTGCCTCCAGTAAGGCAAGGGGTGGCGGTCTGTGTCTAATATTAAGGAAGTCTTGAGGTTGTGCTCATCTGAGGTAGAGTATCTCATGATAAGCTGTAGACCACACTATTTACCAAGAGAGTTTTATCTATATTTTTCGTAGCTGTTTAGTTACTACCACAAACCGATGCTGACACTAAGTCCGCACTCAATGAGCTGTATAAGGCCATAAGCAAACAGGAAAATGCTCATCCAGAGGTGCTCCTAGTGGCCTGGGACTTTAATGCAGTCAAACATAAATCAGTTTTACCTAATTTCTACCAGCATGTTAAAAGTGCAACCAGAGTGGGGAAAAAAACTCTAGACCCCCTTTACTACACACACAGAGACACATACAAAGCTCTCCCTCACCCTCCATTTGGCAAATCTGACCATAACTCTATCCTCCTGATTCCTGCTTACAAGCAAAAACCAAAGCAGGAAGCACAAGTGACTCGGTCAATAAAGATGTGGTCAAATGACGCAGATGCTAAGCTACAGGACTGTTTTGCCAGCAGAGACTGGAATGTGTTCTGGGATTCTTCCAATGACATTGAGGAGTACATCACATCAGTCACTGGCTTCAGCAATAAGTGCATCGACAACGTTATCCCCACAGTGACCGTACGTACATAACCCAACCAGAAGCCATGGATTACAGACAACATCAGTTCTGAGCTAAAGGGTAGAGCTGCCGCTTTCAAGGAGTGGGACTCTAATCCGGACGCTTATAAGAAATCAGACGAACCATCAAACAGGCAAAGCATCAATACAGGACAAAGATTGAATCGTACTACACCGGCTCAGACGCTCGTCGGATTTGGCAGGGCTTGCAAACTATTACAGACTACAAAGGGAAGCACAGCCGCGAGCTGCCCAGTGTCTGCCCGAGCCTACCAGGCGAGCTAAATTGTAAGCAACACTGAAGCATGCATGAGCATCAGATGTTCCGGACAACTGTGTGATCACGCACTCCGTAGCCGATGTGAGTAAGGCCGTGGGGCCAGACAGATTACCAGGAAGTGTACAGATGATGCAATCTTCATTGCACTCCATACTGCCCTTTCCCACCTGGACAAAATGAAAACCTATGTGAGAATGCTATTCATTGACTACAGCTCACCATTCAACCCCATAGTGCCCTCACAGCTCATCACTAAGTTAAGGACCCAGGAACTAAACACTTCCCTCTGCAACTGGATCCTGGACTTCCTTCCGTGCTTCTACACCTGCATTACTTGCTGTTCGGGGTTTTAGGCTGGGTTTCTGAGCACTTTGAGTTATCAGCTGATGTAAGAAGGGCTATATAAATAAATTTGATGATTCCTGACGGGCCGCCCCCATGTGGTAAGGGTAGGTAACAACATCTGCCACGCTGATCCTGAACACTGGGGCCCCTCAGCGGTGCGTGCTCAGTCCCCTTCTGTACTCCCTATTCACACATGACTGCATGGCCAGGCACGACTCCAATATCATCATTAAGTTTTCCGATGACACATCAGTGGTAGGCCTGATCACCGACAATGATGAGATGGCCAGGTCTCTAACCTCCTCCCTATAGGCTGTGTAATGCCAGGATAACACCCTATCCCTCAACGTGATCAAGACAAAGGAGATGATTGTGGACTACAGGAAAAGGAGGACCGAGCACTCCCCCATTCTCATCAACGAGGCTGCAGCAGAGCAGGTTGAGAGCATCAAGTTCCTTGGTGTCCATATTACCAACAAACTATGATGGTCCAAACACACCAAGACAGTCGTGAAGCCTATTCCCCCTCAGGAGACTTAAAAGATTTGTTTCTCAGTTACACCAGCTCTGTCAGGAGGAATGGACCAAAATTCGTCCAACCTATTGTGGGAAGCTTGTGGAAGGCTACCCAAAACGTTTGACCCAAGTTAAACAATTTAAAGGCAATGCTACCAAATACTAATTGAGTGGATGTAAACTTCTGACCCACTGGGAATGTGATGAAAAAAATACAAGCTTAAATATATCTCTCTCTACTATTATTCTGACATTTCACATTCTTAAAATAAAGTGGTGATCCTAACTGACCTAAGACAGGGATTTTTACTGGGATTTAATGTCAGGAATTGTGAAAAACTGAGTTTAAATGTATTTGGCTAAGGTGTATGTACACTTCCAACTTCAACTGTATATCAGGGTTTCAGCTAGGAAAACTTGGCGACGGACAAATGACTGGGAAGATTTGTAATTTAACAGCATTTGAGACATTTACCAGTCATCCCTTTACCGAAAAAACAGGCTCCTGGCAAACAGTTGTGGCAAACGTTTGGCCTATTTGTCGCAAATTTGCAACAAGCTCATATTTTCACATGTAAATTTGCTTTTTGGCAAACTGTTGCGGTAAATTTGCAGCAACTTGTGAACTTCTGGCAAATTTGTGACGAACATTGTTTGCTGTAAACTCAGTATACGCAAATTAGATCAGGTTTTTGGTTAATGTGTGGTAACATTGAAATGTATCTAAATAAACCAAAACACATACTACTTTAAATGAACTTACTTCTCAAAGATAAAACGAAACATACTAAATGTAGTTAATATACTAAACATGTATTCAATGTCTTAACAGATCAAAATAAATTCTATACAACTTGAAATCATCAGCATGGTAATGATGAAAAGAGCAAAGACTGGATATTTCCCCCCAAAATATGCATTTAATCTTTTTATGTAGCTACAACATTTACATGAGATAAATGTGAACACTATGGGGACGTTGACCGTGGGATGTTTAAAGGGGCAACTACAGAATGTTTTACATGAGCCAAGTGATAACTGAGCAAAAGATTTCAACCAATTTAAGTTTAAAATATATTTTAAATTGCCGTAAATCGCACAAAAACTGAATCAAACCCAGTTCAGAACGACTGCCTTTTTGAGTGAAAGTATTTTGTCCAAAGCTTGTTGAATGCATGTACTGAAATCAGAAAACACAATTAGGATACACAAAAACAAAATTAGGATACTGATAACAATTACTGAAAACACTTTATTTTGCATCTTAAAAAGGTAGAAATTGAGATATGCCTAATACGTCAATTCATATTATTTTTCCCAGATTGGGTAATTTTGACAACCCAGCACTGGGTCAATATTGGACAAACTCAGCATTTGGTTATTTTGTGCTTCTAACCCAACCCCTTCGGTTGAGCGCTTGACCCAGCTGCTGGGTAAATTAGACTAAATTGCTGGGTTAAAAAACCTAATGTTTTGGGTTGTGATATAAACCCAGCAAATTGAGATTGGGGGAATGACCCAGCATCTGGGTAATTTATGTGTTCCTTGGGTTCTTTTCATTGTAATCCTAATTTCAATGTTGTTTCTATATTTTTGCATTCTATACCACCCCACCAACTCCCTTTCCTACACTCAAATAAGATACAATGTTGAATGTCAATTAATTCATTGTTATTGCCTGCATTTCAGAACATACATCATCACAGCGCCTCAGAATTGTCCACAATGTACAATAATATACTGTATAACATTTTTAAATAGCAAATTGAAACATGGCCATTTTGTGTAAGTATGTGTTATTTCTTAAGATAGGATTGATTAATGTATTTATATTATTATTTCATGAACCAAACAGTCCAAACATCAGACTAAATCCTCAACTCAACTTGATGTGCACACTCAGATTGAAATCTGAAAAAAACAAAGCATGCCTGCGAGAGAGAGTCTGTTTTAAGTGGTATTAACGCAGATCTGTCTCAGACAGTGCCAGAGCTAATCAATAGATTTTCACATTCACTGACACACTTCAGCCATCTCTCTTAGGTGACAGCACACACACACACCATGCTGTTTTTCCATACAATAATGGTCTACATTTTGGTCAAGTCAACACATTGTTACACAGAGTAGTGTCAAATATTACGTTTGAAGGTCACTAACTAAGGACATGGACTAATGACTGTCATTACGTCATTATTATTTCATTCATAAGTCCCTTTCACAATCCCCAAAATGTAACATTTATATTTAAAATAAATTGTTGTGATATAATGAAAGCGTACCAGAACGTGTTACACCCCTGAAAGGGTGAAAAATATAAATAAAACACATTTAGCTTCGGGTTTAAGTCAATTGTAATGAGTCTTTTCATGTAAAATTATAAACCGTTTACATTAGGTACAAAATAGTGCTTCAGATCACAAAAAACATTCACATTAACCTAAAGTGATCCATTGCTCCCATTCACCCGGGCGCACAGCTTCTCTCCTGCACGCTCTGACTTTGAGCAGCCTTCTAGCAAGCTAGCTAACAAAACGACTAATGGCTCATTTCCAGTTGGTCTCAACATAAAAATAACACATTTATATTGTTTTAAACATGTTTCTGCTGACTAAATAATACAGAGTAACATCTGTAACATTCTGACATTCTAGTCGATTCAGGCGCAGCTGGGAACTTTATGGATCGCGGACTCACCCTCAAGCTGGGGATTCCGCTGGTGCCGATAGATCCCCCCTTCCTCGTGCACTCCTTAGATAGCCGGCCATTAGGGTCAGGGTTGGTCAGGGAGGCCACGGTTCCACTGGACATGGTAACGCAGGGGAATCATAAGGAGCGGATTAGTCTCTTCCTTTTCGATTCACCTGCGTTTCATGTGGTGCTGGGGGTGCCCTGGCCAGTCACAATCCCAGTATTTCGTGGAAACAGGGGGTTCTCCAGGGGTGGTCAGAGGAGTGTTCAGGTAGGTGTATGGGAGTTTTCATCGGTGCCACGTCAGTGGAAAGTCCAGACCAGGGTTCCACTGTGTGCATTCCCCTTGAGTATGCCGATTTGGCTCTCGCCTTCTGTAAGAAGAGGGCGACTAAATTACCACCCCATCGACAGGGGGATTGTGCGATAAACCTCCAGGTAAATGCTACGCTTCCCAGAAGTCACGTGTACCCATTGTCTCAGGAGGAGACGTTGGCTATGGAGACATATGTCACGGAATTTCTGGGACAGGGATACATTCGGCCCTCCATTTCACCCGTCTCCTCGAGTTTCTTTTTCATGAAGAAAAAGGAGGGAGGTCTGCGTCCGTGCATTGATTATAGAGGTCTCAATTCCATTACAGTGGGGTTTAGTTACCCGCTACGGCGGTGGAATAATTTCACGGAGCAAGGTTTTTCACGAAACTGGACCTCAGGAGCGAGTATAATCTGGTGCGTATTCGGGAGGGAGACGAGTGGAAAACCGCGTTTAGTACCACATCGGGCCACTATGAGTACCTCGTCATGCTGTATGGGCTGAAGAATGCTCCAGCCATCTTTAAATCCTTTGTGGACAAGATTCTCAGGGACCTGCACGGGCAGGGCGTGATTGTGTATATCGACGATATCCTGATCTGATCGCCGCGCATGTGTCTCTGGTGCGCAGAGTGCTTGGTAGACTGCTGGAGCATGACCTATACGTCAAGGCTGAGAAGTGTGAGTTCTCCAAACGAGCCGTCTCATTCCTGGGTTATCGCATTTCCACCTCGGGGGTGGTGATGGAGTGTGACCGCGTTAAGGCCGTGCGTAATTGGCCAACTCCAACCGCGGTGAAGGAGGTGCACCCACTCCGCACCCACTACGCCCAGACCGTTACAGGAACTCCTTCAAGACAGTTGGAAAATCATTCCTCATTAAGCTGGTTAAGAAAATGCCAAGAGTGTGCAAAGCTGTCATCAAGGCAAAGGGTGGCTACTTTGAAGATTATAAAATATAAAATATATTTTGATTTGTTTAACACTTTTTTGGTTACTACATGATTCCATATGTGTTATTTCATAGTTTTGATGTCTTCACTATTATTCTACAATGTAGAAAATAGTAAAAAAAAAGAAAAAAAAAGTCCACCAGCGAAGGGAAAAGGTGATTGGAGAGAGCATAGATGCAAGAAGGAATTATACAATGAGAAAAGTGATCATGCTGTTTGTATGTGGCTGCTTTAAAAGTGAACTGTTCTTGCGGGTGATCAGGTGTGTTCTCATTCCGCCAAATTCTGTTGAAAAACTTTTCTTAAATAGAAGCAAACGGAATGAAACAGGGATAAACATACCTGGTCAGCTAGTATTCAAGAGTGTGCAAGGCAGTATTGAATGTGTCACTGTCACCTTGATAACTCAAATTCTCTCTCGACCTGTGCACCTACACTACCGTTCAAAAGTTTGTGGTCACTTAGAAATGTCCTTGTTTTTGAAAGAAAAGCAATTTTTTTGTCCATTGAAATAACATAAATTTGATCAGAAACACAGTGTAGACATTGTTAATGTTGTAAATGACTATTGAAGCTGGAAACAGCAGATTTTTTAATGGAATATCTACATAGATGTACAGAGGCCCATTATCAGCAACATTCACTCCTGTGTTCCAATGGCACTTTGTGTTAGCTAATCCAAGTTTATCATTTTAAAAGGTTAATTGATCATTAGAAAACCCTTTTGCAATTATGTTAGCACAGCTGAAAACGGTTGTTCTGATTAAAGAAGCAATACAACTGGCCTTTGGACAAGTTGAGTATCTGGAGCATCAGCATTTGTGGGTTTGATTACAGGCTCAAAATGGCCAGAAACAAAGACTTTCTTCTGAAACTCGTCAGTCTATTCTTGTTCTGAGAAATGAAGGCTAGTCCATGCGAGAAATTGCCAAGAAACTGAAGATCTCGTACAACGCTGTGTACTACTCCCTTCACAGAACACACACAAACTGGCCCTAATCAGAATAGAAAGAGGAGTGGGAGGCCACGGTGCACAACTGAGCAAGAGGACAAGTACATTAGTGTCTAGTTTGAGAAACAGATGCCTCACAAGTCCTCAACTGGCAGCTTCATTAAATAGTACCCACAAAACACCGGTCTCAACGTCAACAGTGAACAGGCGACTCCGGGATGCTGGCCTTCTAGGCAGAGTTCCTCTGTCCAGTGTCTGTGATCTTTTTCCCATCTTAATCTTTTATTTTTATTGGCCAGTCTGAGATATGGCTTTTTCTTTGCAACTCTGCCTAGAAGGCCAGCATGCCGTTTCCAGCTACAATAGTAATTTACAACATTAACAATGTCTACACTGTATTTCTGATCAATTTGACATTATTTTAATAGACAAAAAATGTTCCCTTCTTTCAAAAACAAGGACATTTCTAAGTGACCCCAAACTTTTGAACGGTAGTGTACGTCGTAACTTTAATTTGTAGGCTAGGTTGTAGCAACCTTGTGATGTGTATAAGGAACATTTTAGTATCATGTAGTAGCCTAAACCTATCGATGCTATATTGATCTGGGTGAATGGAATATGAATGACAGCCATCCAATATGCTGTAATAGAAATAAGGCCATGCTCATTAAAAATGAATCGCCCTCCCTCATCTTAAATGGCACCGACCGCCACTGATGTCACATCATTCATTGTGCAATCTCTCATTCATTGTGGGACATCCATTCCTTTATGGCTACAGTATGTGTCTCTCTCTGTAACAGTCATCAGCATTTCCCTGGATGTGCACAAAACAACTTGCTGCTACACTTTTTAAATTATGTCTCATGTTTTAATGCAACGGTTTAGAAATAAAGATACATGGGGACAACCACTGTGCGCACTCTCATATTTACGCACAGCTCCCCAATAGGGCATCCCCTCAAACTTGGGCTCTGATCTGACGTTTGCCAACGACTTGAAGTTTACTGTATATATCAGTACAAGACCTGTTCAAACTGCAGCAAAATGTGAGCATTCCTCAACTACTATGGTTTGCCATATAAGGTTGTGGAAGTCAACACTATCATGCGCACGGAGATCAAGGGGGAAGAAAGTGTGGTAAGCTTTACAAACTTTAAGCAAAATGCTATTAAAAAATATTTTTAGAAAATAACATTTTTTCAATTTAGTTTAATAAAACCCTCTTCCTTTACTTGCCTGTTTATCAGCAACTGAACAACTCCTCTGTCATCATCAGTGCAAAGACATGCATGGCTGACTAGTAGGCTAAATATATGTAATTTCATCAGACGAGGGTACAAAACATTAACACCTACCTAATATTAGTATGAAAAAGGACCAAAATGTATTCAGTCACTACTGTAAATTGCTCTGGATAAGAGTGTCTGCTAAATTACAAAAATGTAAATGTTAATAAATTAGCAAACATTTCTAAAAACCAGTTTTTGCTTTGTCATTATGGGGAATTGTGTGTAGATTGTTGAGGGAAAAAAACAATTTAATACATTTTTTAATAAGGCTGTAACGTAACAGAATGTGGAAAAAGTCAAGGGGTCTGAATACTTTCCGAAGGCACTGCATGTGAGCCCTGAAGCACTGAGTGGTGCAGTGCAGAGCCATTTATTGGATGCATTTGACAGCTCCCAGAAGCGCAAGAAGTATGAAAGCCATGACTTCTGTGGAGGCCGCATTGCAGTCATCAGCTTGACCATGCAGCGCCTTTTACCCAGAAAGACTCACAGCTGTAATTGCTGCCAAAGGTGATTCTAACATGTATTTGACTCAGGGGGTTGAACACTTATCTAACCAAGATAGTGTTTCATTTTCCATAATTATTTATTTTATTGAATTTCTTTTCACTTTGCTTGGACATTTGTATTTTGTGTAGATCATTGACAAAAAAACATTACAATTAAATCTATTTTAATCCCACTTTGAAACAACAAAATGTGGAAAAAGTCAAGGGGTGTGAATACTTTCTGAAGGCACTGAATATAATATAGCCCTAATTTCACTATTTTTCTGAATACATTGCTCTTATGAAGACTTAGAAGAGTGATGTCAAGTAAGGGTTACCTACATTTTCCTCAGATGCCCCACATTTACAACTGAATCGTCTCCTTTTTATTAACTTACTGTACAGTATGTGATATGTTCATTAAGTGCTAAAGAGCTGATGCTGCAGCCTGAAAGACCTATACAAATCAACCAAGACCCATCCTCCCTTTGGTGCTATGTAACTCTACCCATTTATTGAATATTAGAGAATCAAACATCAGCAAAATTCTTATGAAGTGAGGTTCTAACAACAATAATATGTTTTCCATTCCTACAGGCCTTGCCCAATTCAGCCTCCCATTTGGAAATAACCTCCCACCATAATTGTAAAATAACAATATAAATATGGTTGAATGAGGCATACAGTGCATTCGGAAAGTATTCAGACCCCAATACTTTTTTCCCCCAAAAAATCTTTACAGCATTATTTTAAAATGGATTCAATTGTTCTTTTCCACCTCATCAAACTACACACAATACCTTATATAGACAGGAGTGTGCCTTTCCAAACCGCATCCAATCAATTGAATTTACCACAGGTGGACTCAATCAAGTTGTAGAAACATCTCAAGGATGATCATTGGAAACAGGATGCACCTGAGCTCAATTTTGAGTCTCATAGCAAAGGGCCTGAATACTTATGTAAATAAGGTATTATATTTTTTTATGTTAAATACATTTGCAACAATTTCTAAAAAGCTGTTTTTGCTTTGTCATTATGGGGTAGTGTGTGTAGATTGATGAGGGGAAAAAAATATTTGAGCAATTTTAGAATAAGGCTGTAATGTAACAAAATGTGGAAAAAGTCAAGGGGTCTGAATACTTTCCGAATGCACCATACAAACATACAAAATCACATGAAAAAGTATTAAGACAATGTACATGGAAAAGCAAAGATGAATTAATTCTATATCTAATGGACCAGAGGGGATTTCTGTTCAAGAAGCGAAGGAAAAATCCATGTTTGAATGTGTTGGGACTTCATGTGAAATATCAAAAATAATAATACAACTAATGATCAATCTATGAACAGTAAGTGTAGTGTGGAACATATTCCTTCTAATGATAGGCTATTTATCTCTACTGACATCAAGGTCTGTAGGGGGAAATTAGTAATTAGTTCTGAACAAAGACCCATGGATGTCATCCATTTTAAGATGGAGCAACTGAAACATGGCCGCAAGTGGAACTTCCAGCAAGACATCAAAATCCACTAAGAAATTGTTAATTGGCCTCAAAATCAACATTTTGGAATAGCTATCTCCGTCTCTGGACTTGAAACCCATTGAAAACCTGTGGTTTGCATTGAAGAGGGCAGTCCATCAGCGCAGACAAAGGATATCAAGGATCTGGAAGGATTCTGTATTTAGGATGGGGATAAGATCCCTCCCATTGTGTTCTCCAACTCATAAAACATTTTAGAAAAAGTCTCTGTACCGTTATCCTCGCAAGGTATTGAAAACAGGGGTGTCAATCTTGACCCCTACCTTTGAGAAAAAAAATATTACTTGTTAAACAATATCTATTTCTTTGAGTAATTGTACTGGTATAAAATATAATTTCCCTTTTTTTTGCATAAAATATAGCTCAGTATTTTTATTATTTATTTTACAGTCATTTATGCTCATCTTTATCTAGGGTGTCAAAAATTTCTGACCCCACTGAATATTACAATACAGCATAAATTCTTGAATTAATGTTGCGTAAAAATCTGAGGTCAGCATTTTATGAACTAATCTTCACATTTGATGTTAGCTTTTGGAGACCAAGTATACCACCTTACCAAATCATGTGCAAATGTTAGGCTAAAGATTCCTTACATGGCAACTAAATGTTCAGAAATAAGATACAGGCTTTCCTAAATGTGTCAAATCTAAATATATGACACTAAGACTTTATGGTTGAGGGCATTGTATCCATATACACAAAAGACACAAAGCTAAAATCATCCACCTTCAGATTTTCCTTAACATTTAAGAACATGGGCATTTTTTGGTTGAGATTCCAAAACCCCTAACAGTATAGTCCTTCCTGATTTGTTTCTCATCATTCAGCTCGTTTGTGGGTTATATATGTAAGGAATGGGGAACAAAGCCTAGATTTACAGATTAAATCATAGGAATGTTTATAATCATATAGCAAAAAAACTGACATAAACAATGATGGGACAGATGGCAACTCCAAATACGTACAACGAAAAACAAAAAGTCCTTCCCCATGCCACAGGATCTAGGAAGACTTCTACTGGGGTCCTTGTCACGGCTACACACCTCCACGGTCACGCTCTCGATCAGTGTGGGATAGAGATACATCCACAGACATGGCAACTTCACTGCTCAATAACAACTGTCCACAGAGCAGTGCTGTTTGGGATAAAACTAATCAACCGTCCACACCTCATGGCGTCATCCATTTGAAATTTCTGCATCAGAAATTGCTGTGGACTGAGGATTCTGAGAAGGAGCATGATGGGCGTTGACGGCGCTGTGTTGGAAATTAAGCTTATACAACGGAGACCCAATATAACAGACTAAGGTGGGAAAAATACCATAACAACCTCCATTTTTGTTTCCTATTTTTCAGAGGCAAACATCTCCCTGGTGTTTTGATCCTTATTATAACACACATACGTCCTTCCACACACACACACACTCTTATTACACACACTCATTACACACACAAACACACTCTAGCACACTCACACCCAAACGAGGACAAGCACGCCCACCAAAAAGCAAAACAAATCAATAAATGAACACAAATACATTATACAAATTATGCTTATCATGTGTGTGCAACACACACACGCGCGCGCACACACACACAGACACACCAACTCCGTGCACCACATCTCAACTTCCTAATAGTGTCGCATAACAAGGTTCTGTCCAGAAAGCCTGGCTGAGAGGCAAAGAACAGTTGCTCTGCTCTACAGTAAATTGATGCACACAATTGACACTTGTGGTGAGAAGATAGTGAAGGGTTCCTATGAAGTTTTGCCTTTTTGTTCGTCTAGCGGTACTGCTCTCCTGACGTCGTCCTCTGTTGGCCATTGTCTACCTCGTCGTTTCCATGGGATCTTCTTTGAAGTTCTCACACTGCTCCATCACCTTCCTGAAACAGAGAGAGGGAGGCTTCAGCATTTTAATTTCATTCACCAGGGTTGGGCTCCATTCCATTCAAATTCAAGTCAATACATACATGGCAGTCCTCAATTTATGAACAAAATTTCAACTCATTGCTTGAAATGAAAGTAAATGCAATGTGATAGACCCCAAACTGATCAACAATCCCTCCATAAATATCGCATTGGTTATAAAATTTGGATGGGTTAATAGGTGAGTTCATACTGTGCCATGTCCTTGGTCTCTTCATGTGATGTCTGGAGCTCCAGCACCTTCTCCAGGAGAACAATCCCTCCTTCTTTTATCAGCAGAGGGCAGTACTTACTCGCTGAGGGAAGAGAGGAAGAAAATAAGTGAGAAAAACATTTCTCGAAAGCAAACATATTTCCCTGATGAGTGACAAAGTGTGGGCACTGGGCTGTATTCTCTTCAAATAAATACTCCAAAAGTCAATCCACATTTATTTTATTATTAATATAACAATATAAAGAAATAACTGACCCCAGGCCAGAGGTCTCTCAAATTGATACAGTGAGGCAAAGATGGATCCCACCACTGACACCAATAAGCAAGTTTACCCAGCAACTTGCTTACTGGTGTCAGAAGTGGGATCAGTCTTTGTATCAATACTCACGGTAGACCGACACCAGGTTGAAGAGTGCCCACGTGGCCCAGTGCTGACTGACTGGGGCGATGCTCTGGGGCAGCAGGCGCAAGATGGGTTCAAAGGATCTGAACAGAAAAAAGGGAGGGAGAAAGCCAGGTAGGTGTTAATTCAGAAACATTATTCAGAAAAGTGAAATCCACTCGCACATCTTGTAGTTGGAATCAGGGTGATATTTGTAACCTTAACAGCGGTGGCTTGCCTATACAGGCATTTTATTGAGATTGTGATCAAGAAAGTAATTGTATTAAAAATGCATAGTGCCTTCAGAAAGTATTCCTACCCCTTGACTTATTCCTAATTTTCGTGTTACATCCTAAAATCAAAATGAATTAAATATAATTTTTTCCTCACCCATCTACACACAATACCCCGTAATGACAAAGTGAAAACATGTTTTCACACCCCTGAGTTCACACCCCTGAGTCAACACTTTGTAGAACCACCTTTGCCAGCGATTACAGCTGTGAGTCTTGCTGGGTAAGTCTAAAGGCATCAGCATGCTTCAGTTCGTCTGGCGCCTAGTCGAAAGAGTGTGCTCGCATACTTCCTTAAAAGAGAAAAAGCGGCAATAGTACCGTTTGTCCATTTCGAAATGCCGTAGCCAGTATACACTTCGTCCAAACTCAAGAAATCTGTCATACATTTTTATGTTTTGCCGGGGGAGATCTTAGTCACACAATTTTATATCTAACTAAGATGTTTGGTGCAGTATTTCTAAATGAAAAAATGTGCACTGTAAAATCCCTACTGTGGACCAATCACTGACGAAGGGGACGTAGACTTCGGCTACCAACTTCAGCTGGCCTTCAGAAAAAATGTGTGCCCGAAAAGCCGAAAAAACCAAGTCCAAAACAAACAAAAAAGTCACAAAATGTTTCAGCTGGGAAGCATGCGGACGCCTTTAGAGCTTTCCAAACCTGGATTGTGCAACATTTGCCCATTATTTTTTCAAAAAGATCAAGCTCTGTCAAATTGGTTGTTGATCATTACTAGACAACCATTTCAGGTCTTGCCATTGATTTACAAGCAGATTTAAGTCAAAACTGTAACTTGGCCAGTCAGGAACATTCATGGTCTTCTTGGTAAGCAACTCCAGTGTACATTTGTCTTTTTAGATTGTTGTACTGCTGAAAGGTGAATTGATCTCCCAATGTTTGGTGGAAAACAAACTGAACCAGGTTTTCCTCTAGGATTTTATATGTGCTTAGCTCCATTCGTTTATTTGTATCCTGAAAAACTCCCCAGTCCTTGATGGTAACATTTGTCGTGACTTTACTTTCATTGATCTGATGACTGTTATTTATTTAATCCACTAACTATGTTTAATTCTTACACAATTAAATGAATTATGTTACAATGAACTCATTAGAATTTGTTTAAAGAGTTACCATCTGCCGAATTAAACTCTAAGATCTTTACCTATAACATCCATAAAACAGTAAACATATTAACCTGTTATGGATAGGGGGCAGTATTTTCACGGCCGGATAAAAAACGTACCCGATTTAATCTGTTTATTACTCCTGCCCAGAAACTAGAATATGCATATAATTGTTTGATTTGGATAGAAAACACCCTAAAGTTTCTAAAACTGTTTGAATGGTGTCTGTGAGTATAACAGAACTCATATGGCAGGCCAAAACCTGAGAAGATTCCAAACAGGAAGTGCCCTCTCTGACCATTTCTTGGCCTTCTTTAGCCTCTTTATTGAAAACAGAGGATCTCTGCTGTAACGTGACACTTTCTAAGGCTCCCATAGGCTCTCAGAAGGCGCCAGAACGGGGAATGATGACTCTGCAGTCCCTGGCTGAAAAACAGTAGCGCATTTGGATAGTGGTCGATCTGAGAACAATGAGACGGGCGCACGCGTGCACGTGAGGAGCCCATTTTACATTTTCAGTCTTTGAACGAAAACAACGTCTCCCGGTCGGAATATTATCGCTATTTTAGAAAAATTGCATAAAAATAGATTTTAAACAGCGTTTGACATGCTTCGAAGTACGGTAATGGAATATTTTGAATTTTTTTGTCACGATACGCGCGGGCGCGTCACCCTTCATTACCCTTCGGATAGTGTCTTGAACGCACGAACAAAACGCCGCTATTTGGATATAACTATGGATTATTTGGAACCAAACCAACATTTGTTGTTGAAGTAGAAGTCCTGGGAGTGCATTTTGACGAAGAACAGCAAAGGTAATCCAATTTTTCTTATAGTAAATCTGAGTTTGGTGAGTACCAAACTTGGTGGGTGTCAAAATAGCTAGCCTGTGATGGCCGGGCTATCTACTCAGAATACTGCAAAATGTGCTTTCACCGAAAAGCTATTTTAAAATTGGACACCGCGATTGCATAAAGGAATTCTCTATCTATAATTCTTTAAATAATTGTTATGTTTTTTGTGAACGTTTATCGTGAGTAATTTAGTAAATTCACCGGAAGTGTTCGGTGGGAATGCTAGTTCTGAATGTCACATGCTAATGTAAAAAGCTGTTTTTTGATATAAATATGAACTTGATTGAACAAAACATGCATGTATTGTATAACATAATGTCCTAGGAGTGTCATCTGATGAAGATCATCAAAGGTTAGTGCTGCATTTAGCTGTGGTTTTGGTTTTTGTGACATTATATGCTAGCTTGAAAAATGGGTGTCTGATTATTTCTGGCTGGGTACTCTCCTGACATAATCTAATGTTTTGCTTTCGTTGTAAAGCCTTTTTGAAATCGGACAATGTGGTTAGATAAAGGAGAGTCTTGTCTTTAAAATGGTGTAAAATAGTCATATGTTTGAAAAATTGAAGTTTGGGGATTTTTGAGGAGTTTGTAATTCGCGCCACGCCCTATCATTGGATATTGGCGAGGCGTTCTGCTTGCGGAACATCTAGATGTAAGAGGTTAATCTGGTTATTACTCCTGCCCAGAAACTAGAATATGCATCTAATTATTTTATTTGGATAGAAAACACCCTAAAGTTTCTAAAATTGTTTGAATGGTGTCTGTGAGTATAACAGAACTCATATGGCAGGCCAAAACCTGAGAAGATTCTATACAGGAAGTGCCCTCTCTGACCATTTCTTGGCCTTCTATAGCCTCTTTATGGAAAATAGAGGATCTCTGCTGTAACGTGACATTTTCTAAGGCTCCCATAGGCTCTCAGAAGGCGCCAGAACGGGGAATGATGACTCTGCAGTCCCTGGGCGAAAAACAGTAGGGGATTTGGAAAGTGGTCGATCTGAGAACAATTACAAAAAAAAATTGAACGTTTTGGGATTTTTGAGGAGTTTGTAATTCGCGCCACGCTCTATCATTGGATATTGGCGAGGCGTTCCGCTAGCGGAATATCTAGATGTAAGAGGTTAAGGCTAGAAGCACAATTCAACCACAGGAACGTTCCTAAGGTCTTCCCGATCTATGCAAGCCTAACCTTGGCCGTGTGGAATTAACAGTGAAAACAGGGTGAGTTATGTGGCTCTAGAAGGTTCTCAGGCCGAGAAACAGCCTTGTCCATTTGCAATAACTTCAATTCATTTTGAACATCGCGAAAATGACAACATTTAGAAAAGTCCCAGAATCACAAGATTAGGTGCATTGAAACAGCCTCGGCCTATAGAGACAGTCCCTAAAGTTTCTGTCTGATAGCACTTTCAGGGACCCCGTAGCAACGCCTGGAAAAGGTTAATTTTCAGCACTAATTAATCCTATCTCCATTAGCATAACAAATTTCTTTAAAAAAAAAATACAAATATAGGACTATGTTATATCGTTTTATAGATACACCTCTCCTGAATCGAACCACGTTGTCCGATTTAAAAAAGGCTTTACAGCAAAAGCAAAACATTAGATTATGTTAGAGGAGTATATCGTAAAAGTAGCCACATAGCCATTTTCCGACCAACCACATGCATCACAAATAACCAAAAAACAGCTAAATGCAGCACTAAACTTTGACAATCTTCATCAGATGACACACCTAGGACATCATGTTACACAATACATGCATTCTTTTGTTCGATAAAGTTCATATTTATATATAAAAACAGCATTTTACATCGGCGCATGACGTTGACTAACTATTTTCCCTCAAATGCATCTGGTGAAACAGCGCTACAATTTACTAAATTACTATTCGAAAACATTTTTAAAATGTAATATTGTCATTCTAAGATTTATAGATGAATATCTCTTGAAAGCACCTGTAAAGCCAGATTTAAAAATAACTTTACTGGGTAATCACACTTTGCGATAAAAGGGGATGCGATACTCAGAAAAATAGGCTACTGTTACAGGTCAGCGCCATCTTGGAACAATCGCATATCACATCTACTCTTGTATACTATTGTCAATAATCCCTTACCTTTGATTATCTTTATCAGAAAGCACTTCCAGGAATCCCAGGTCCACAACAAATGTATTTTAATTCGAAAAAGTTAATCCTTTACGTCCCAATAGCTTGTTCTTGTTAGCGCGTTCTGAAGGCTGCTCCAAAACTTCCGTCGGCTGCGGGACTTCTCTCTCAACATTTTTTTTAAAATTTAGGTTCGTTCAAACATGTCAAACGTTGTATAACATAAATCTTTAGGGCCTTTTTCAACCAGAGCTCCAATAAGATTCAAGGGGGACGCTTGCATTGTGTTTCAAAACGTTTCGAAAGGGGAGGGTAGCCAGGGGCGCCGGCGTCATAATGGTGATGGCCCTCTCCGTGTGACCACGTTCCACTGCGTCTCATTCATTCAGTTTTCACAGTAGAAGGCTTAAATCACTTTGTAAAGACTGGTGACATCTAGTGGAAGCAATAGGAAGTGCTCAATGAACCATTGCTCACGGTGTGATTTATAGGCAAGGTGCTGAAGTTGAGTCCGCAATTCAGAATTCCACATCCTGTTACGATCGGTCTCGGGGTTTTGACTGCCATATGAGTTCTGTTATACTCACAGACACCATTCAAACAGTTTTAGAAACTTTAGGGTGTTTTCTATCCACAAGTATTAATTATATGCATATCCTAGCTTCTGAGTTTGAGTAGGAGGCCGTTTAAAATGGGCACACATTTTTTTCAAATATCGCTGTAGCGCCCCCTATCCTAGGCGACCGTCAAGAGATTAAGGTCACTGCTCGGTCTCCGAATGACCTATCGACTCAGGATTCGGGGTCGCCTCAGCTAGGTCTACACATAATGTCAGAACTGGACCCGCAGCTTGAATGTAACTATGTTTTTGAAGTTTTTTTAATGGTTTTAACAGAAGGCGCAATGAATTGTGGGCCGGCTCTGAAATATGTGATAGTTGGCTTCTAAAAGAGTTGGACAAAGTGAGTTTGGTGTCAGTATGATATCTTATTGACTGATGGTTGACCTGATGGCAGTATAATATATTGGTATTGTACATTTTATATTGCAAATGGACAGTGTACATTTCCAATGTATTTAATGATGGATTTTCCATCAGCAAATGGACAGGCTGAAATCAGGCTGAAATCAACACCAACGAGCGATGGAGAGGAACCACTATCACTGCTTGGCCATCCCAATATTTTAGAGCATGTCCAATTCATGATGGTAAATGCCCATTGTAGGCCATTGCAAACGGACAGTTTATGTTTGTACATTTCCAATGTATTTAATGAGGGATTTTCCATCACCAAATGGACAGTGTCCATTACACATATGCTATATTGTCAGTGTGAACATGCTCTTCTGCAAGTTGGCAGTGTCCATTGCCAATGTATATCCATAAAAAATCAAACATTTCAAAAAACAGTGCAAAAAAAACACTTTTTATGAGGTTTAAAAATGTTGAGAAAAAAAATGAGATTTTGAAAATTTCACCCTTGGGACCTGACTTTGTGACCATTTCCCATATGAAAATCTGCGGTTTTGGGGATTTTTGGAGTATGACACTTGGCATTTGCCATGTTCCGCTTGCAATATGGTTTTGATAAACTGCCGTCCATTTGAGTGGTATTTGTGATAGTGTATATGGTTCGCCCAATGCCAATAAGATGCCATTCATTTTTGTCCATTTCATGGGGATCTTCCCTTACCGAATGTACTGTATAGACAGGTGTGTGCCTTTCCAAATCATGTCCAATCAATTGAATTTACCACAGGTGGACTCCAATCAAGTTGTAGAAACATCTCAAGGATGATCAATGGAAACAGGATGCACCTGAGCTCAATTTCGATTCCCAAAGCAACAGGTGGAAAAAGTGAAGGGGTCTTAATACTTTCCCAATGCACTGTACTACTCTGCCCCTCAGTGACAGCCAGCTCCGCCTCCGTGGGCACATAGGTCATGCGAACATTGCTTCCATTGTTTTGTCCCGGGATGGTATGTTGGTGGTTGGCGATATCCCTCCAGTGGTGTGGAGGCTGTGCGTTGGCAAAGTGGGTGGGGTTATATCCTACCTGTTTGGCCCTGTCCGGGGGTTTCATCGGATGGGGCCACAGTGTCTCCTGACCCCTCCTGTCTCAGCCTCCAGTATTTATGCTGCAGTAGTTTATGTGTCGGGGGGCTAGGGTCAGTCTGTCACATCTGGAGTATTTCTCTTGTCTTTTCCAGTGTCCTGTGTGAATTTAAATATGCTCTCTCTAATTCTCTCTTTCTCTCTTTCTTTCTTTCTCTCTCTCGGAGGACCTGAGCCCTAGGACCATGCCTCAGGACTACCTGGCTTGATGACTCCTTGCTGTCCCCAGTTCACCTGGCCGTGCTGCTGCTCCAGTTCCAACTGTTCTGCCTGCAGCTATGGAACCCTGACCTGTTCACCGGACGTGCTACCTGTCCCAGACCTGCTGTCCCAGAACTGCTGGAACCCTGACCTGTTCACCGGACGTGCTACCTTTCCCAGACCTGCTGTTTTCAACTCTCTAGAGACAGCAGGAGCGGTAGAGATACTCTCAAAGATCGGCTATGAAAAAGCCAACTGACACTTACTCTTGTGTTACTGACTTGTTGCACCCTCGACAACTACTATGATTATTATTATTTGACCATGCTGGTCATTTATGAACATTTGAACATCTTGGCCATGTGCTGTTATAATCTCCACCCGGCACAGCCAGAAGAGGACTGCCCACCCCTCATAGCCTGGTTCCTCTCTAGGTTTCTTCCTAGGTTTTGGCCTTTCTAGGAAGTTTTTCCCAGCCACCGTGCTTCTACACCTGCGTTGCTTGCTGTTTGGGGTTTTAGGCTGGGTTTCTGTACAGCACTTTGAGATATCAGCTGATGTAAGAAGGGCTATATAAATACATTTTATTTGATTTACCAGCTATTTGCTATGAGGGGGAACTGCCCCAATGAAATCGCAGTATATCATAGCATAAATTATAACAGCACAAAGTAAATGGACCGTCCGGGGTGCTCAAATGTGCATCCGTTCAGTCAGAACTTCTGGGTCTGCGCTACTCTCTTCCTCCCAATGAGTCTCTCGCGCCAGACGACTTACTTCTGCACGTGAGACTAGATCTGCTTTATCAGGTACAGATGGCCCTAAAGCAAAAAGCTAATTGTAAGTAACTTGTAAATAAATAATCATAACAGTCATGAGAGCTTGGGACCTGATAAACGGATCAACTACATCCAAGAAGAGTCCAAGGACAGAGGATACACTAGCTAGAACCTTCTCATCGTGGATCTGGTAGAACAAAAAGCATGGCCAATGTTATTGTTTCCCCCGATGTTGTTTATAAGGTTTTACCGTAGGTGACAGGGCGACATGTTGTGTGGACTAAAACAGCATAAACCAGGTGTATCACAAAGCATTACCAAATTAATTAGCCAGCTAAAGAACATTTTTGAAAAAGTTTGGTTGATTTATTGGTCAAATTAACCAGTTAGCTATCTACTTTTGATAAGCAGCAGCTAGCTAACTCCTAGCTAGTTAGCTCTCATGTCAAACTCAAGTCTTTCAAAACTAATATCTGACTAACTCGGAAATTAGAAGTTATTTCAGAATGAAAGTTAACTGGCTAGCGCATTATGCTTTGTGACATTATCTTAGCTAGCTATCCTGGTGCATTCATTCTTTCGTGAGCTGGCTGCTGTTTCTAAATAGCATAATCTAATCTGTTCGAAACAGTGGCAGCAGGTGCAGCAGTGGTCATTCGGTTTTTAACATGCAACGTGAAATAGGTGTATTTATGCTGTTATTCAAATGCAAAGATTGCTTTATATATCTTCTCAAAGAAACTATCGGTAGCTCGAAAACTTGGCATCATATTTCTGTCATGCTGCTTTGTTGACAACTCCAACCACCTTGGGTAATTCAGCCAATCAGCGGCCACCGCTGTGTCTCAAGAGGCCCATCTCAATTGAGCTCTCCGTTTACCTGTAGTTGATATTCCGGCGGGAGGTGACGTCCCAGCTCTGGATAGCGTCCATCATCTTGTCCATGACCGTGTCCCTCAGTGGCTCTTCCATGGCCCACGCCTCTGGCCCATCAAACACGATGTGGGACAGCACCCCGCACGCATTATAGGACACCTCAATCCCATCTGCCTTGCTGTCCAGCAGGTTACTGTCACCAGAGAACATTCACAGTAGCAAAGCAGAATCCAGCTTTATTTATCCAGGTTAGTGTCAATAGTATTGCAATCTCTATTGCAAGACGAACCTGGGTCCGTATGCATCAAGCGACTCATAGTAGAAGTGCTGATCTAGGATTGGGTCCCCCCTATCAATGTAATCTTATTCACTGTGATCCAAAAGGAAAAACTGATCCTAAATCAGCACTCCTACTCTGAGATGCTTGATACATACGGCCTCTGGTCCAAGATAGCAGCAGGATCAGACAAGACTGCATTTAACCATTTAATATAGACAAAGGACCTTCTCTTACCTGAAGACAGAGATGAACTGTGGGGTGAGGAGTTGTGGTCGCAGACCTCTCACTTCTGCCACATTACCCAGCAGCCCCAGCATGTTACGGTGGAGCTCCTGCTTGTCTGGAAACTCCTGAGAGCCAGGGGAGGACAAAGAGGACATACAAAAGCAACACACAGGATGATGAGACCGAGAATCTTCAGTGGAAAAGACTGTTTGAGTGGCAAAACCTAGCATTCCCTGACAGAACAGAATCCTTCAGGTGAAGAAAAAAGAGAGATGAGAGATTGAGTTTATGTTGCAGATTTAAACAAATCCCTGAGGTGTGCTAACCTTCAGGCAGTCCAGGAAGAGGCCCATGCCCTTGCAGTTAAGGAACATCTGACAGTTGTCTGGTGTCTCGTCAGTGATGTTCCACAGGGCACTCCAGGAGAACTCCATCACCTGGTCACACTGTAGAAAGAGCAAAAAAATGTGCTTGGTATTTGTTTTTATCCAAAGTGAACTCTAGGTAGCCTGCCAGGCAATGCCATTCGACACAATTCACTTGAATTGGCTTAACACGCAATGTTTCCTTAAGGATTGCATGTAAAAATACTATTAGGTCTGGAATGAGCTAAGACTCATCACAATCCAAATGTGATGTGGTTCAATCCAGTTTTACAGGTTCTGCCAGGTCATTTCAGACTTGTAGAATGGTAGGGATGCCCAAAATATGGATTTATGATTCACAAGAAATAATCCAAATGAGACTCACCATCCTGTCCTGTAGCTTTTTCTGGATGAGATTCAACATTGTCTGAGAAAAAAAAAGTGAGCATGAAAATCATACGTCACAACTTCACGAAGCATCAATAACCTACTGCGGGGTGTGTTTGAGAGAGAGAATCTATGAATCTGTGTATAAGTATATGGATACATCAGTCTTCCCTACCTTGACGAAGCCCATCTTGCCCACAGCCTCCTTGTGGTGGTTGTCCACCTGGCAGACCAGGGCGTTGCAGAGGTGCACGGCGATGCGCTGGATGGACTCATCCTGCCGGGCCGGCTCCAGGATCTTCAGCAGCAGCAGGTTGACCCGGCCGTACTGGAACTCCAGCTCCTCAGGGATGCTGAAGTTACACAGCGTCAGGCAGCAGTTCCTCTGGACCTGGGTAGGAGATTGGTGAGGAGGGGGGAAAGGGGGAGCTGAGTTGAGGGATATGGTGGAAACTCCTTCAGCCTTAGTTTATACCAATCCATTCCTTTAAAATTTGTGAAGGGAATAAACTTTGCTTTAACTTGAGAAGGGAAGAGACTACTAGGGTGACATGTTGGTTGGCGTGATGGGTCAGTTGACCCCTCCAGACCGGGGTTCAGATACTCTTTAAAATATCTCAATTTCACGTACATTCGAAGTAAGTATTCAGATGTCTTTTATTTGAAAAGACAAGTAGTTGGATGTTTGGTCCCGCTTTAAATGACTTTCACCTTATAAAGGCTTCATAAAGCCTTTATAATCCCTTCATAAGCACTACATAAATGTGTTAAAAAGCATATATAAGCGTATGCATGCTTCATAAATGTGGCATAACTGTGACAATCTCCAATGTCAAATGTGACATATGTTGAATATGATATAAACATGTGCTTTATAAAGGGTGACATGTTGTGCAAAAGGATGGGAAATGCTCTAAAGTGATGTCATGTTAGTCACATTACACCTAATCCCATTCCCAGACACTTCCGCCCTAATGCGTGGAAGGTCTGGTGGACCAACACATCAAACTTGGTCTTCATTAGTTAGTGTTAGGTTTAAAATCACATTTTAAGAAGATACATTGTGGAAATGGGCAGGATTTTGCCATAACTATGACTTTTTGACCTTGTTAAGTAGTGACGATGACAAATAATTTATTCAGTAAGGTCACTCTGATATCCCAGGCTTATATGTGCAGTCTTTGACACAATAATCCACTCCCCCACTGAAAGATCAGCCACAAAATGTTGGCACCATTGCAACAGGTTGTAATCAAGCCCTGGTCGCCAGCATGGGAACAGATGAGGAACAGAAGAGGAATGAACACCTGGTGCGGTAATCTCAGGTTGGACTACTCCAAATCATCTTGGTTTTGGCGCGCAAACACAATCTTTGCAGGTCCATCAACCCATTTAAATACCTTTCACACCCTACAGTAACCTGTCGATCATGAGAGAACCTTCATAAATGAGCAGAATGTTAATAACCTATTTATTGACACTTTTATGCAGCAATACTTAGTTTGAAGTGAGACACCTTCATTCATTCATAACACATCAACAAAGACTAAGGCATGACGCTGTACTTAATTTGAAGTCAGACCCCTTTGATCATTTATAACACAGACCTAAATGCCTTGTATCATATGACGCTGTATTTACTATAAGGTCAGACACCTTTGGTCGTTCATAACGCATACAAAAAGGCTTAATGATGTAAACAAATGTATTAACATTTAAGGATTATCACTAACAGCTAAAACAAATAAACATTAAATACATGTTTAAACCATGCATTTCCTTTAATTTGCACAATTTTTAAACAATACAAATACATGAAGTTTTAAAAAGTCCAGAAATGCAATTAATTACATTGAACATTAGACAGGGCTGTGAATAGTGTAGCTTGTCTCTGAGCTGGCGGACAAACGGTTCTTGCCTCTCTTCCTGCTGGAGGTGCTGCATGTTGGTTCCAACCTTAAAGTAACAACAAAGAAAGTTAGGTCTGTTAGGAAATGCCTTTGTCACATCATCCGGATAAGGGCATTTCTTATGCTGCGACAGAAACTCTAAATGGGAATATGGAAAACTGCATTCCATTCGTATTATTCCATTCCTCTTTAATTTAAAAATCTCATGACGTGACTATGAGACATGGCTGTATCTAGGGGGATTTGTATTTAGCTGATCCTACTAGCTAACTAAATTTCAGCTAGCTAGCAATTGCTATAAAGTCACCGAATTTATTGAAATAACGATTGAGGTAGCTACAGTATGTAATCTAACTAATACAAACTAACTTAAATTGTAATAAATATAAGTTCACTTACTTGTTTTCCGCTGTCCTGTGGCAGCACAAGTGGGGCATTTGATTTGCGAACTCGTCACATGATCAGCCTCTCATCAGCAACACAAAAAAATAACTTCCCGGGTCATGGAATTATGGATATTTTCCAAATAACAGTTACCCAAGTAATAGTAGAAAAATTTCAACATTTGTTCATATTTAAGTGACATTTTAATTAAATTGGGGTTTTAAAACCTGTTCCAATGCCAAATAAATGCCCCAAAGTAAATCATTGTATATGGAATACATATTGGCTTAGAGCAAGAACTATTCTGGGTGCAGAAATAAAATACTTGTAGGGAATACTCAGTAGGGTCTGTAAAATGTATACAGTTCCTTCGGAAAGTATTCAGACCCCTTTACTTTTTCCACATTTTTATTAAGTTACAGCCTTATTCTAAAATTGATTAAAATAGTTTTTTTCCCCCCTCATCAATCTACAAACAATACCAAATAATGACAAAGCAAAAAACATTTTTAGACATTTTTAGCAAATTTATTTAACAGAAACAGAAAAACCTTATTTATATAAGTATTCAGCCCCTTTGCTATGAGACACGAAAAATTGAGCTCAGGTGTATCCTGTTTCCATTGATCATCCTTCAGATGTTTCTACTACTTGTTTGAAGTCTACCTGTGATAAATTCAATTGATTGGACATGATTTGGAAAGGCACACACCTGTCTATAAGGTCCCACAGATGACAGTGAATGTCAGAGCAAAAACAAAGCCATGAGGTCGAAGGAATTGTCTGTAGAGCTCCGAGACAGGATTGTGTCGAGACACAGATCTGGGGAAGGGTACCAAAAAATTTTTGCAGCATTGAAGGTCCCCAAGAACACAGTGGCTTCCATTATTATTGGATCCAACAAGACTCTTCCTAGAGCTGGCCGCCCAGCCAAACTGAGCAGTGGGGAGAGAAGGGCCTTGGTCAGGAGGGTGACCATGAATCTGATGGTCACTCTGACAGAGCTTCAGAGTTCCTCTGTGGAGATGGGAGAACCTTCCAGAAGGATAACCATCTCTGCAGCATTCCACCAAATCAGGCCTTTATGGTAGAGTTGCCAGACGGAAGGCACTCCTCAGTAAAAGGCACATGACAGCCCGCTTGGAGTTTGCCAAAAAGCATCTAAAGACTCTCAGACAATGAGAAACAAGATTCTCTGGTCTGATGAAACCAACATTGAACTCTTTGGCCTCAATGTCAAGTGTCACGTCTGGAGGAAACCTGGCACCATCCCTACGGTGAAGCATGGTGGTGGCAGCATCATGCTGTGGGGATGTTTTTCAGTGGCAGGGACCGTGAGACTAGTCAGGATTGAGGTATAGATGAACGGAGCAAAATACAGAGAGATCCTTGATGAAGTCCTGAGCGCTCTGGAGCAGGATCTCAGACTGGGGCAAAAGTTCACCTTCCAACAGGACAACGACCCAAAGCACACAGCCAAGACAATGAAGGGTTGGCTTCGCGACAAGTCACAATATCCTTAGACGGCCCAGCCAAAGTCCGGACTTGAACCTGATCGAACATCTCTGGAGAGACCTGGAAATAGCTGTGCAGCGACACTCCCCATCCAACCTGACAGAGCTTGAGAGGATCTGCAGAGAATAGGAAAAACTCCCCAAATACAGTTGTGCCAATCTTGTAGCGTCATACCCAAGAAAACTTGATGCTGTAATTGGTGCCAAAGGTGCTTCAACAAAGTACTAAGTAAAGGGTCTGAATACTTTTGTAAATGTGATATTTCATTTTTAAAATTGTATTTTTTTCCCTAAAAATTGCTTTGTCATTATGGGGTATTGTGTGTCGATTGATGAGTAATATATTTTTTTTTTAAATACATTTTTGAATGAGGCTGTAACGTAACAAAATGTGGAAAAAGTCAAGGGGTCTGAATTCTTTCCAAATGCACTGTACATTCCACATTTGGTGTCTTTTGGCCCTATGGTTTAGAGATATACCAGAGGTACATTTAATTTGTTCAGCATGATGAGACACCTACATGCAAAGTTTGAAGTGTCTCAGTCAAACAGGTGATGGATGAGGATTTAAGTGAGACTGCTTATAACAGCGCCACCTATAGGCCAATCAGTGCCATTCTTTTGACCAAGTTACTCATGGCCTGTAGTTTCTTTGCCAATTAATATTTTTCTTCAAACTCTGCTTGAGTTATAACAAAGGTTTTGTGAAATACAATTTGGCAGATTATTTGGTTTTTACAAATAACCATTCAAATACTCAAATAAATTTACTTGTTTTGAGCTGTGTATATATATTTTTTTTAAACTCCAATACACAGAAATAGCATTTTAAATACCAGATTCTCAAATACACATGTATTTGAACCCAGGTCTGGACCCTTCCCTGTGACCTTACCGTGACCTCCTGGTACTGCTCCATGCCGTTGAGCACCACCTGGATGACCTGCCGGCGCAACCACACACTCTGGTCACTGCGGTACTCTGTGTTGGTCAGGTAGAAGAGGGCCGCGCTGCCCGTCACCTGGATGCTCTTGTCGTACTTGTGGCACTTCAGTGCAGCGATCACCAGCTGGTTGATCACGACAAGACAGAAGGGTTATAGCACAAGGGGGGTTTAGGAATAAAGAACGCAAACCCTTGAGGTGCTGAATAGGAATACAGGTAACTGAGAAAGATAAAAGAAAGCCGCACACTCCATTATTCTTTGACGTTCACTGCAAAATTATAAAGGAGTGTGCGACTTTCATTTATAAAGCAGAAAACCACAGGGGTGTGATAAGTAAATAAATGTCCGGGCTCTTACGCTCTCTAAAGCATTAAAGAAGCATTTATTTGAAGAGAAATGCTGAGACACCCTACTTCAATTTAAACCAAAAAAGCCCCTAACCTGCAGTGCCCGCAATAGCTGGCTGCAATGCTGTATCCTGGCGATATCAAACAGCTGGTTGATCGCTCGGTGGGCCAGCTCCGGGCGGAACTCTGTGTAGACCTCGATGGCATTCAGGACCTGGTCTTCATTCTTAGAGCCTGTGACCTGAACACAGACATGATAGACAGATGATGTACTTAAGGGGCAATCATCAACTGCTACATATATTATTTTGACTTATGATATATACCCATTGATTCTTGAAAAATATAACTTATGCATGCCTCATGAGCTTAGTTCAACTGTCCTACCCCATCAGAACCCAAAATATGAACATGGTTAAAACTAGAAGTACATTTCCTGAATAAAATTTAGTGTGCATGCTAGCTTGTGAGGGATCGATTGACTGATAGGATTGCCTGAACATGTGAAACTTCGTTTGGTACATTAGCTTGAACGGTTCCAGACAATGTTGGTGGGTTATTTTATGCAAATGTATACAAAATGTATATCGTTATAGTTGATACATGTTCTAGAATTTGAAGTTAGGATAGCCTGAACATGAGAAAGTTGGTTTGGTGTCTCTAGCTTGAACGGTTCAAGAGTTACTGTTGATTTTGCTACACCCACAATAACATCTGCTAAATAAACTACATGACCAAATGTATGTGGACATCTGTTCGTCAAACATCTCATTGCAAAATCATGGGTTAATATGAAGTTGATATGGAGTTGGTCCTCCATTTGCTGCTGTAACAGCCTCCACACTTCTGGGAAGGCTGTCCACTAGATGTTTGAACATTGCTGCGGGGACTTGCATCCATTCAGTCACAAGAGCATTAGTGATGTCGGGCACTGATGTTGGGCGATTAGGCCTGGCTCGCAGTGGGCGTTCCAATTCATCCCAAAGGTGTTTGATGGAGTTGAGGTCAGGGACCGGTGCAGCCCAGTCAAGTTCTTCCACACCAATCTCAACAAACCATTTCTGTATGGACCCTGCATTTGCATTGCGCATGGTGATCTTAGGCTTGTGTGCGGTTGCTCGGCCATGGAAACCCATTTCATGAAGCTCCTAACAAACCATTATGTGCTGACGTTGCTTCCAGAGGCAGTTTGGAACTCGGTAGTGAGTGTTGCAACCGAGAACAGACAATTTTTATGTGCTACGCATTTCAGCGCTCGCCGGTTCCGTTCTATGTGCTTGTGCGGCATACCACTTTGCGGCTGAGCTGTTGTTGCTCCTAGATGTTCCACTTCACAATAGCAGATTGATGATGTCTAAAGTAGACATCATGCAAAACTACTGGTGTAGCCAACCCTCTTAGAGACTGACTGGATGTGCTGGTTCAACCCTCCTCTAGAATTTTTTCCAGCTCTGTAGTAACACAGCTAATTTGGCTAATCATGGACCTGAACGAAGACCTTGATAAGAAAATATTTGAATTAGGGGTGATAGTGATGAGCTGGAGCAAAAGCCTATGCACACAGTAGTTCTCCAGGACCGGGGTTGGTCAAACTTTACCTTGTAAGCAGGGATGTGTGTCACATTACAAAGGGTGGTGTTGTAGAGCCCCAGAAACTGCAGAGGCCTCTTTAGCTCCTGGAAAGGGTAGATGCTGCTCTTGCAGGGCTCGATACTAAAAAAGAAAAAGAAGACATGAGTCCGTCATATTTACATAACATGGAAAACGTACAGAGAATACATCAACCAGTCCTACTATTTACATAACAAAGGATGATGCTGAAATCCACATGAACATAGAGCAAACATAAACTCTTCATAAGCACTACATACAGTTGAAGTCGGAAGTTTACATACATTTAGGTTGGAGTCATTAAAACTCGCTTTTCAACCACACTACACATTTCTTGTTAACAAACTATAGTTTTGGCAAGTCGGTTAGGACATCTACTTTGTGCATGACACAAGCAATTTTTCCAACAATTGTTTACAGACAGATTATTTAACTTATCATTCACTGTATCACAATTCCAGTGGGTCAGAAGTTTACATACATTAAGTTGACTGTGCCTTTAAACAGCTTAGAAAATTCCAGAAAATGATGTCATGGCTTTAGAAGCTTCTGATAGGCTAATTGACATTATTTGAGTCAATTGAGGGTGTACCTGTGGATGTATTTCAAGGCCTACCTTCAAACTCAGTGCCTCTTTGCTTGACATCATGGGAAAATCAAAATAAATCAGCAAAGATATCAGAAAAAAAATTGTAGACATCCACAAGTCTGGTTCATCCTTGGGAGAAATTTCCAAACGCCTGAAGGTATCACGTTCATCTGTACAAACAATAGTACGCAAGTATAAACACCATGGGACCACGCAGCCGTCCTACCGCTCAGGAAGGAGACGCGTTCTGCCTCCTAGAGATGAACGTACTTAGGTGAAAGAAGTGCAAATCAATCCCAGAACAACAGCAAAGGACCTTGTGAAGATGCTGGAGGAAACAGGTACAAAAGTATCTATATCCACAGTACAATGTGTCCTATATCGACATAACCTGAAAGGCCGCTCAGCAAGGAAGAAGCCAATGCTCCAAAACTGCCTTAAAAAAGCCAGACTACGGTTTGCAACTGCACATGGGGACAAAGATCGTACTTTTTGGAGAAATGTCCTCTGGTCTGATGAAACAAAAATAGAACTGTTTGGCCATAATGACCATCGTTATGTTTGGAGGAGAAAGGGGAGGCTTGCAAGCAGAAGAACACCATCCCAACCGTGAAGCACGGGGGTGGCAGCATCATGTTATGGGGGTGCTTTCCTGCAGGAGGGACTGGTGCACTTGACAAAATAGATGGCATCATGAGGAAAGAAAATTATGTGGATATATTGAAGCAACATCTCAAGACATCAGTCAGGAAGTTAAAGCTTGGTCGCAAATGGGTCTTCCAAATGGACAATGACCCCAAGCATACTTCCAAAGTTGTGGCAAGTGTCTTAAGGGCAACAAAGTCAAGGTATTGGAGTGGCCATTACAAAGTTCTGACCTCAATCCTACATTTGTGGGCAGAACTGAAAAAGCATGTGCAAAGCAAGGAGCCCTACAAACCTGACTCAGTTACACCAGCTCTGTCAGGAGAAATGGGCCAAAATTCACCAAACTTATTGTGGGAAGCTTGTAGAAGGCAACCCAAAACGTTTGACCCAAGTTAAACAATTTAAAGGCAATGCTACCAAATACTAATTGAGTGGATGTAAACTTCTGACCCACCGGGAATGTGATGAAAACAAAAAGCTGAAATAAATCATTCTCTCTATTATTATTCTGACATTTCACATTCTTAAAATGAAGTGGCGATTCTAACTGACCTAAGACAGGGAATTTTTACTAGGATGAAATGTCAGGAATTGTGAAAAACTGAATTAAAATGTATTTGGCTAAGGTGTATGTCAACTTCCGACTTCAAATGTAGATGCTTTGCGTGTCATCTAAACTCAGCAAAAAAAGAAACGGCCCTTTTTCAGGACCCTGTCTTTCAAAGATCATTTGTAAACATTAAAATAACTTCACAGATCTTCATTATAAAGGGTTTAAACACTGTTTCCCATGCATGTTCAATGAACCATAAACAATTAATGAACATGCACCTGTTAAACAGTTGTTAAGACACTAACAGCTTACAGACAGTAGGCAATTAAGGTCACAGTTAGGAAAACTTAGGACACTAAAGAGGCCTTTCTACTGACTCTGGAAAACACAAAAAGAAAGATGCCCAGGGTCCCTGCTCATCTGCGTGAACGTGCCTTGGGCATGCTGCAAGGAGGCACGAGGACTGCAGATGTGGCCAGGGCAATAAATTGCAATGTCCGTACTGTGAGACGCCTAAGACAGCGCTACAGGGAGACAGGACGGACAACTGATCGTCCTTGCAGTGGCAGACCACGTGTAACAACACCTGCACAGGATCGGTACATCCGAACATCACACCTGCGGGACAGGTACAGGATGGCAACAACAACTGCCCGAGTTACTCCAGGAACGCACAATCCCTCCATCAGTGCTCAGACTGTCCGCAATAGGCTGAGAGAGGCTGGACTGAGGGCTTGTAGGCCTGTTATAAGGCAGGTCGTCACCAGACATCACCAGCAACAACATTGCCTATGGGCACAAACCCACCGTCGCTGGACCAGACAAGACTGACAAAATGTGCTCTTCACTGACGAGTCACGGTTTTGTCTCACCATGGGTGATGGTCGGATTTGCGTTTATCGTCGAAGGAATGAGCGTTACACCGAGGGTCTGTCATGTTCTGGGGCGGTGTGTCACAGCATCATCGGACTGAGCTTGTTGTCATTGCAGGCAATCTCAACGCTGTGCATTACAGGGAAGACATCCTCCTCTCTCATGTGGTACCCTTCCTGCAGGCTCATCCTGACATGACCCTCCAGCATGACAATGCCACCAGCCATACTGCTAGTTCTGTGCGTGATTTCCTGCAAGACAGGAATGTCAGTGTTCTGCCATGGCCAGCAAAGAGCCCAGATCTCAATCCCATTGAGCACATCTGGGACCTGTTGGATCGGAGGGTGAGGGCTAGAGCCATTCCCCCCAAAAATGTCCGGGAACTTGCAGGTGCCTTGGTGGAAGAGAGGGGTAACATCTCACAACAAGACCTGGCAAATCTGGTGCAGTCCATGAGGAGGAGATGCACTGCAGTACTTAATGCAGCTGGTGGCCACACCAGATACTGACTGTTACTTTTGATTTTGACCCCCCCTTTGTTCAAGGACACATTTTTTCATTTCTGTTAGTCACATGTCTGTGGAACTTGTTCAGTTTGTCTCAGTTATTGAATGTTGTTATGTACATACAAATATTTACACATGTTAAGTTTGCTGAAAATAAACGCAGTTGACAGTGAGAGGACGTTTCTTTTTTTGTTGAGTTTATAAGCTAGTGTCATAGAAGCAGCTCACCTTGGACGTCCCATGGCCTCCTCGAAGTGTGGGACTGTGCAGTTGTTCAGCATGATATGGCCTGAGATGTCCAGTGACACCAGGTTGACTAGGCCCTGCACAATGGCTGTCAGGATCTTACGGGTCATCTTGAACTTGGAGGTGCGCTCTCTGGAGATATCCAGGTGCCTAGGGAACATAGAAAGAAGGGTAAAACATTTTTTACAAGTCTACTGCACAACGAGTGATGTTTGCTTGATTTAGATAATTCAATTTGAGAAGCTAAGAGTTCAAGATAATAAATTCATCATCATGATGAACAGTTCTTGTTGATTCATTATTGCTCAAAACCCTACATCTATAATCATCACCTAGCCATGATCTAGGACTTAAAACAAACAATGATACACACACACAGTATCCTGCAGCATATCTTGAACTCTCAACTTGAACTCTCTAAATCAAGCAAATTCTGATGGTTATTCCAGAACCAAGGTGCCCGAAAAAGAAAAATTTTTGAGGCAGTTATCAAGATTAAACCCTTTACCTCACCCTTCCCAGCTCACCTGAGGTGTCCCAGCTCCACCACTGTGTTGATTATCTCCTCGGAGAGGTCCACATTGTAGAGCACTAGTGAGGCCAGCCTCTCCTTCCAGTGGGCCAGGAAGGCAGCCTTGGGCAGCGGCACCCCGGACAGGTCTAGGGAGGTGAGGGCCGGCAGGGGCTTGAGCAGAGCCTCAGCGTCCACCTCCTCAGGCAGACCCCCGAGGTTGAGCAGCCGCAGCCGGTTGAAGCCCTGGAAGCTGAAGTCTGTGTCCGGTGCCTGTCTGGAGGCCGGCCTCTCTTCCTCCTCTTCCTCGTCGCATGCCAGTGGGGCACCACCCTTGCGATAGAAGATGCGGCTGCAGCCGAACAGGCTAAGGGAGACCAGAGTCTGGCGGAATCTGGTTAAAGTCCTGAGGCTGTGAGCTGATAGGTTGTTGCAGTAAGTGAGGTGGAGCTCTATCAAGTCCTGGTTGGGGCAAAGAGTGGCTGTGTTAGTTCAAAACAAACGTTGAAAGTCACTGTTTCATTGTTTAGCCTATGTTTCCGGAATTGGTGATGTAGAAAGGCAACATTGACCTGTTTTGGTAACACTTTACCGAAAGCCTGCAGGTATAATTCTTTATACAGTACCTTCGGAAAGTTTTCAGACCACTTTACTTTTCCCACATTGTTACGTTACAGCTTTATTCTAAAATGGATTAAATAAAATAAAAAGTGTCATCAATTTACACACAATACCCATAATGACAAAGCGAAAACAGGTTTAGACATTTTTTGCAAATGTATTAAAAATAAAAACAGAAATACCTTATTTACATAAGTATTCAGACCCTTAGCTATTAGACTCGAAATTGAGCTCAGGTGCATCCAATTTCCATTGATCATCCTTGAGATGTTTCTACAACTTGATTGGAGTCTACCTGTGGTAAATTCAATTGATTGGACATGATTTGAAAAGGCACACACCTGTCTTTATAAGGTCCCACAATTGGCAGCGCATGTCAGAGCAAAAACCAAGCCATGAGGTCAAAGGAATTGCGCATAGAGCTCTGAGACAGGATTGTGTCGAGGCACAGATCTGAGGAATGGTACCAAAAATGTCTGCAGCACTGAAGGTCACCAAGAACACAGTGGCCTCCATCATTCTTAAATGGAAGAAGTTTGGAACCACCAAGACTCTTCCTAGAGCTGGCCACCCGGCCAAACTGAGAAATCGGGGGAGAAGGACCTTGGTCAGGGAGGTGACCAAGAACCCAATGGTCACTAACAGAGCTCCAGAGTTCCTCTGTAGAGATATGAAAACCTTCTGGGAGGACAACCATCTCTGCCGCACTCCACCAATCAGGTCTTTACGGTAGAGTGGCCAGGTGGAAGCCACTCCTCAGTAAAAGGTACTGTACATGACAGCCTGTTTGGAGTTTGCCAAAAGGCACCTAAAGACTCTCAGACAACGAGAAACAAGATTCTCTGATCTGATGAAACCAAGATTGAAGTCTTTGGCCTGAATGCCATGCGCCACGTCAAACCTGGCACCATCCCTAAGGTGAAGCATGATGGTGGCAGCATCATGGTGTGGATATGTTTTTCAGCAGCAAGGACTGAAAGACTAGTCAGGATTGAGGCAAAGATGAACGGAGCAAAGTACAGAGAGATCCTTGATGAAAACCTGCTCCAGAGCGCTCAGGACCTCAGACTGGGGCGAAGGTTCACCTTCCAACAACGACCATAACCACACAGCCAAGACAATGCAGGAGTGGCTTCGGGACAAGTCTCTGAATATCCTTGAGAAGCCCAGCCAGGCCCCGGACTTGAACCCAATCGAACAGCTCTGGAGAGACCTGAAAATAGCTGTGCAGTGTCACTCCCCATCTAAACTGACAGAGCTTGAGAGGATCTGCAGAGAAGAATGAGAGGAATTCCCCAAATACAGGTGTGCCAAGCTTGTAGCGTCATACCCAAGCAGACGAGGCTGTAATCGCTGCCAAAGTTGCTTCAACAAAGTAGTGAGTAAAGGGTCTGAATACTTATGTAAATATGGCATTTCAGGATCATTAATATGAGTTAATAATAAGATGATAAGGGAGGTCATGCATGCTCATGACAAGCCTTAAAATACATTATAACTGCATCATACCATACACTGGTGAAGAGCCAATTGACCTTTTATGAGTACCTGTGAGTGTGTGCGTGAGCGAGTGACACACACAGCTTTTAACCCAGGCAGTGTGTGTGTACCTTTTAAAATGGTTGTGAGTGTATAGCCTATATATGGCTCTTATAAATGGCCTAACCCCACTTGATCCCTCACGAAGATCTGAAAGGCTGAGAATAGTTGAAATATATGGCCGCAATTTGATTGGTTTAATTATATAGGGGCAATTTGAAAATGGATTTACAAATGACCTTTTTGAGTTGCGTTATGTTATGAATTTCCCTTCTGCTGGTGGGGTGTACTGTACAAGACAAAACCCTTTGGTATCAATTATCACGTCTAGCCTTACAGTACCAGCTGAACTAACGCTGTCGGACATTAAGGGGTTTGTGAACCGAGACCTTCCAGCCTTGACCCTGCTATTCCTGTAACGGCCGTCGTTAAAATGAGACCAAGGTGCAGCGGAGGATGTGTTCATCTTTCAAGATATTTAATGGATCGCATGAACACTACAAAATAAACAAAACGACCAGCAACAGTTCTGTCCGGTTACACACTAAACAGAAAACAATCACCCACAAAAACCCAAAGGAAAACCAGGCTACTTATGTGTGACTCCCAATCAGCAACAACGAACTACAGCTGTGCCTGATTGGGAGCCACACAAGGCCCAAAACAAAGAAATACAAAAACATAGAAAAATGAACATAGAACGCCCACCCAATGTAACACCCTGGCCTAACCAAAATAAAGAACAAAAACCCCTCTCTATGGCCAGGGCGTTACAGTACCCCCCTCCAAAGGTGCGGACTCCGACCTCAAAACCTGACTCTGAAGGGGAGGGTCCGGGTGGGCCTTCTTACGGCGGCGGCTCAGGTGCGGGACGTGGCCTCCGCTCCACCCTCGGCGTCGCCCACTTAGGTGGCGCCCCTGGCCGCGCCGGAGGACTGGTGGGCGACCCTGACTGCGCCCGCCTGGCGGGCGATTCTGGCTGCGCCCGGCTGGCGGGCGGCCCTGGCGGCTCCGGGCTGGCGGCCGGCTCTGGCGGCTCCGGGCTGGCGGGCGGCTCTGGCCCAGGATTCACCAGGCTGGGGAGACATGAAGGAGGCCTGGCTCCGGGCTGGCGGGCGGCTCTGGCCCAGGATTCACCAGGCTGGGGGAGACATGAAGGAGGCCTGGCCCTGGGCGCAGGCACAGGACTCACCAGGCTGGGGAGACATGAAGGAGGCCTGGCCCTGGGCGCAGGCACAGGACTCACCAGGCTGGCGGGCGGCTCTGGCGGCTCCGGACAGGTGGGCGGCTCTGGCTGATCCGGACAGGCGGGCGGCTCTGGCGGCTCCGGACAGGCGGGCGTCTCTGGCGGCTCCGGACAGGCGGGCGGCTCTGGCGGCTCCGGACAGGCGGGCGGCTCTGGCGGCTCCGGACAGGCGGGCGGCTCTGGCGGCTCCGGACTGGCGGGCGGCTCTGGCGGCTCCGGACTGGCGGGCGGCTCTGGCGCTCCGGACTGGCGGGCGGCTCTGGCGGCTCCGGACTGGCGGGCGGCTCTGGCGGCTCTGGCCTAGGATTCACCAGGCTGGGGAGACATGAAGGAGGCCTGGCTCTGGGCGCAGGCACAGGACTCACCAGGCTGGGGAGACCCCCTGGAGGCCTGGTCCTGGGAGGAAGCACAGGATAGACCAGGCTGGAGAGACCCACTGGAGGCCTGGTCCGAGGAGGAGGCACAGGATAAACCGGGCTGTGGGGGAGCACTGGAGTTCTGGTACGTAGGCTCTTTACCCACACTCCAGGCTGAATGCCCACTTTGGCCCGGCACGGGCGGAGCGCAGGCATTGGGTGAACTGGACCCTCCCAGCACCCTGGAGACACAGTGCGTAGAGCCGGTGCAGGATAACCTGGACCGAAAAGGCGCACCGGAGACCAGACGCGCTGAGCTGGCACAATCCATCCTGGCTCGATGCCTGCACTCGCATGGCACTTGCGGGGGGCTGGCCTATAGCGCACCGGGCTATGAACGCGCACTGGAGACACCGTGTGCTTAACCGCATAACACGGTGCCTGATCAGTACTGCGCTGCCTCCAGTAAGCACGGGGAGTTGGCTCAGGTCTACCGCCTGACTCCGCCAATCTCCCCGTGTGCCCCCCAAAAAAATGTTGGGGGCTGCCTCCCGTGTCCGTCGCTCTCCCTCTGCAAGTAGTTGCAGTGGTCAAATAATTGATCCCATGTCCAGTCAATCCTTGACTCCAACACCTCCAGCGACCAGGATGCCATGACCTCCCGAGCACGCTGCTTCATCCCCTCCTTGTGCTGCTCCTTCCTTCGCTGCTTGGTCCGTTTTTGGTGGGTGATTCTGTAACGGCCGTCGTTAAAATGAGACCAAGGTGCAGAGGAGGATGTGTTCATCTTTTCAAGATATTTAATGGATCGCATGAACACTACAAAATAAACAAAACGACCAGCAACAGTTCTGTCCGGTTACACACTAAACAGAAAACAATCATCCACAAAAACCCAAAGGAAAACCAGGCTACTTATGTGTGACTCCCAATCAGCAACAACGAACTACAGCTGTACCTGATTGGGAGCCACACACGGCCCAAAACAAAGAAATACCACAACATAGAAAAATGAACATAGAACGCCCACCCAATGTAACACCCTGGCCTAACCAAAATAAAGAACAAAAACCCCTCTCTATGGCCAGGGCGTTACAATTCCCCTCATAGTTGTGTTACTGTCAATTTAAGCAGTGGAAACACTACTTCATTAGCCTGTTAACACCTGTAGCTGAACTTCCAAATAAACAGTGGAAAAAGAGACAGGATTCACCTAACTGAAGGGTTCTAGCATTAATTCCAGCAACATTGCAAACTGTTTTAAAGACTGATGGTCCGGGTCTGTTAGTGCTCCAGTCCTCCCTATCATAATTAGCAACAGCAGACATGAGAAGCATGTTACGTCCCGCAGAAGTGCAGCAAAGTACCCTCATTTATGTTTCTGTAACTCCCCTGAATGTCTGTCAATCCAGGAATACCTCTGTCAATCCAGCAGCTAGTGGTTCTCTCAACAAGTGCTATTAGTTCTATTGTGAATTTCACAAATATGGAGACTAGCTAGGTTTTCAAATCACGTAGAGGGCTTGGGCTGTTGAACGTAAACGTGCAAAGCTTGATGTCAAAGATGGACCTTCTTGATGTCTGGATGCATGATGTGGCATCATGATCTATAAGTGTCACTATCCCCAAAAAGTTTGAGTGTTTGGTTATAGGTTATACGCATGTGTTTGTAGCGGGGATTTCCCACCCCCCTGCTGCAATAACAGATGCTGTTGATAATATTTCTGAATATTTAAAACCTTTCTGTCATCTGAATTAATTATTTTAGGAGATTTTAACCTGTATTGTTTTACCAAGGCCACTGATCATTTGAAGAATATTTGTCGTCTTGGCTTTAACCTGACTTAGGTTAATGTAAGAAACCCAGCAAACTCCTCACTAATTTTGACAAACAAGTACTTATTTGCCTCCACAAGTACTTACTGAGTGGTGTCTTTGCAATGACATCAGTGATCACTGTCCTATTCTATGTATTCAAGATACCAAACAGAAAAACATTGTTCTTCGCATAATGTTTTTTAAATTTTTTATTGCTCTGAGCTTTCCTTTATCAGCTGCATGCTGGACCCTGAATTGGCTCTAGAACTTAATCTATTTTGATCTCTGGCAGACAAACACACCCCCTTTAAACCCCTTCGAGTTAAAAATAGAACAATTCATTGGTTCTCTATAGAACTTTCAGATCTCATTATGATGCAAAAAATCAGGCCTGGGCCAAGGCTAGAAAAACTGACTCGATAGCTGATTGGCAGTGTTTCAGGCAATTGAGAAATAGATGTACTTCCTCATTTAAGAAAGTTTGGGAATTTGGGAAAACCTTAACGCACTGAGACGTGGAAATTCCTTTCCTGACTAAGCAAGTTGTGTCAGACTCTCGCATCATTACTGAGAAAAAGGAGATAAGTGATCCTTTTAGTCAACATTTTATCTCTGCAGCTTTTTATTTGATCCTTTCATGCTGCAGCTTTCTGCTCCCCTGACTGTAGAGTCATTGACATTTTTTTATCTGATGATAATCTTGGGTACTTTCCCCAGGGATTGAAAGGCAGACCATGTCCTCCCTCTCCACAAAGGTGGTGACCCCTCCGACCTAAATAATTATCGCCCTACCTCGAAATTATCTTGGCTAGCAATGTTTTTAAATCATGAATCAACTGTCAGCTTAGATCCTTCCGAGCCACAAGATGTATTCTAAGTGTTATTAAACAGTCTGGTTTCAGGCCAGGTCATAGCACCATCTATGTTACAACCTTGGGTGTTAAATTATGTAGTAAAGGGTATGGATCGGAGGAAGCAATGTGCTGCCCTGTTTATTGACTTATTGAAAGCTTTTGACATTGCTGACCACTATATTGATTCAAAGATTGTCTGCAATCAGTATGGATCAGAAAAAGACTTGACAGACAGGACACAATGTGTTTTTGTGGTGGTGTTAAGTCAGGTTTTGACATTACAAAAGGTGTCCCACAGGGATCGATTTTAGGTACTGTACTTTTTTCGGTTTATATAAACACACCATTTGTTTTGTTTTTTACATACACCTGTATGCAGATGACACTGTTGTGCATGCTATTGCCGCTGTGGTTGACCAGGCTCTTTTGGAGATTTAATCTGCCTTCATTGTTTTGCAGAAAGCCTTTGTTGAAATAAAATTGGTACTTAATGCAAGTAAAACACAGTATATGTAACGTTGTGCGCTGAGAGTCAGGAAGCAAGTTCAGGGAGAGAGTGTTTTAATAAAATAAATGGAACATAATACAGACATGAAACTGAAACAGAAGCAATGGCGCCTGGGTAAGGAACCAAAGGGAGTGACATATATAGGGAAGGTAATCAGGGAAGTGATGAGTCCAGGTGAGTCTGATGATGCGCAGGTGCGCGTAACGATGGTGACAGGTGTGCGCCCTAACGAGCAGCCTAGAGGCCGGAGAGGGAGCACACGTGACACATGTTATTCTCCAAATCACATAAAAATGTATTTGATGATTTATGCCCTCATTGATCGTGTCCCAGCTTATTAATATCTAGACATCTGGATTAACAAAAAGGTATCTTAAAAAAATTCATGTTGATGAGTTAGTCATGAAATTAAGAATTGAAATGGGCTTATTTTATAGGAATAGGCCATGTCTTTCATTAAATAGCAGAAAACAAAATCATGCAGTTGACATTCATAACGGTTATAGACTATAGGGATATTGTCTATGTGAATGCAGCTGCCACTGTACTGAAGCCATTGGACGCAGTTTATAATAGCACTCTACACTTTATTATCGGAGATAGGTTCAGTACACATCACTGCATTCAGAAAGTAGGCTGGCCCTCTTAGAAGTGTTGTAGATGGATGCAATGCGCTCATTTGTTTTGTGTTTTTTTGTATAAAGCCCTCCTGCATAAACTCCCACCATACCTTACTTCATTGTTAACTTATAGACTTATGAGATACCATACCCGGTCTCAGGGATGGCTAACTGGAGATCCTTTCTATCTCCACCGAGTTGGGTAGATCTGCTTAAAAAGAAATTGCACCTTACACGCGGAATGATCGCCAATGCACTTTAGAATTGGAGGAATTGGTGCCTCTAGGGCATTTCAGATAGCTGGGATCTTTTTACTGAAGAATGTGTCCTTTTTATGATTGTGTTTTGCTTTTCATGCATTGTTGTTTATATAGATATGCATTTTAATGTGTATATACATATATGGATGTGTCATTTAATGTGTATATTTTATTTTATGGCATCAAATCACCCTGGAAAGTCCACCAAAGCGAGATGGCGCTGTCGAGCAAGATGAAGCATCATTGAGCAAGCAAACACTGTTGAGAAAGCACAGCGGATGGGTCCCGCAAGCAGAGGATGAGTGCAACGAGTGCACAGACCAGGCAAATATAAACATTTTAAAACATTAAAATACATTCATAACACACTAAATGTGTGCCCTCAGACACATACTCGACTACCATATATCTACAACACAAAATCCATGTGTACGTGTGTATAGTGCATATGTTATGTGTATGTATGCATGTCTGTGCCTATGTTTGTGTTGCTTCACAGTCCCCGCTGTTCCATAAGGTGTATTTGTATCTGTTTTTTAAATCTGATTCTGCTGCTGCATCAGTTACCTGATGTGGAATAGAGTTCCATGTAGTCATGGCTCTATGTAGTACTGTGCGCCTCCCATAGTCTGTTCTGGACTTGGGGACTGTGAAAAGACCTCTGGTGACATGTCTTGTGGGGTATGCATGGGTGTCTGAGCTGTGTGCTAGTCGTTTAAACAGACAGCTCGGTGCTTTCAACATGTCAATACCTCTCACAAATACAAGTAGTGATGAAGTCAATCTCTCCTCCACTTTGAGCCAGGAGAGATTGACATGCATATTATTAACTTTTGCTCTCTGTGTTCATCCAAGGGACAGCCGTGCCGCACTGTTCTGAGCCAATTGCAATTTTTGTAAGTCCCTCTTTTTGGCACCTGACCACACGACTGATAGTCCAGGTGCGACAAATAGTCCAGGTGTGACAAAACTAGAGCCTGTAGGACCTGTCTTGGTGATAGTGTTGTTAAGAAGGCAGAGCAACACTTTATTATGAACAGACTTCCCATCCTAGCTACTGTTGTATCAATATGTTTTGACCATGACAGTTTACAATCCAGGGTTACTCCAAGCAGTTTAGTCACCTCAACTTGCTCAATTTCCACATTATTTGTTACAAAATGTAGTTGGGGTTTGGAGAATGATTTGTCCAAAAATACAATGCTCTTTGTTAAGTGTTGCAGTCATTTCAGGTGCTGTAGTAGCTGAAGTGTAAATCAAATCAAATTGTATTTGTCACATGCGCCGAATACAACAGGTGTAGACCTTACAGTGAAATGTTTACTTACAAGCCCTTAACCAACAATGCAGTTTTAAGAAAATACCAACAAAAAAAAGTATGAGATAAGAATAACAAATAATTAAAGAGCAGCAGTAAACATCAATAGCGGGGCTATATACAGGGGGTACTGGTACAGAATCAATGTGGAGGCTATATACAGGGGGTACCGGTACAGAGTCAATGTGGAGGCTATATACAGGGGGTACCGGTACAGAGTCAATGTGGAGGCTATATACAGGGGGTACCGGTACAGAGTCAATGTGGAGGCTATATACAGGGGGTACCGGTACAGAGTCAATGTGGAGGCTATATACAGGGGGTACCGGTACAGAGTCAATGTGGAGGCTATATACAGGGGGTACCGGTACAGAGTCAATGTGGAGGCTATATACAGGGGGTACCGGTACAGAGTCAATGTGGAGGCTATATACAGGGGGTACCGGTACAGAGTCAATGTGGAGGCTATATACAGGGGGTACCGGTACAGAGTCAATGTGGAGGCTATATACAGGGGGCACCGGTACAGAGTCAATGTGGAGGCTATATACAGGGGGTACCGGTACAGAGTCAATGTGGAGGCTATATACAGGGGGTACCGGTACAGAGTCAATGTGGAGGCTATATACAGGGGGTACTGGTACAGAGTCAATGTGGAGGCTATATACAGGGGGTACTGGTACAGAGTCAATGTGGAGGCTATATACAGGGGGTACTGGTACAGAGTCAATGTGGAGGCTATATACAGGGGGTACTGGTACAGAATCAATGTGGAGGCTATATACAGGGGGTACCGGTACAGAGTCAATGTGGAGGCTATATACAGGGGTACCGGTACAGAGTCAATGTGGAAGCTATATACAGGGGGTACCGGTATAGAGTCAATGTGGAGGCTATATACAGGGGGTACTGGTACAGAGTCAATGTGGAGGCTATATACAGGGGGTACTGGTACAGAATCAATGTGGAGGCTATATACAGGGGGTACTGGTACAGAATCAATGTGGAGGCTATATACAGGGGGTACTGGTACAGAATCAATGTGGAGGCTATATACAGGGGGTACTGGTACAGAGTCAATGTGGAGGCTATATACAGGGGGTACCGGTACAGAGTCAATGTGGAAGCTATATACAGGGGGTACCGGTATAGAGTCAATGTGGAGGCTATATACAGGGGGTACTGGTACAGAGTCAATGTGGAGGCTATATACAGGGGGTACTGGTACAGAATCAATGTGGAGGCTATATACAGGGGGTACCGGTACAGAGTCAATGTGGAGGCTATATACAGGGGGTACTGGTACAGAATCAATGTGGAGGCTATATACAGGGGGGTACCGGTACAGAGTCAACGTGGAGGCTATATACAGGGGGTACCGGTACAGAGTCAATGTGGAGGCTATATACAGGGGGTACTGGTACAGAGTCAATGTGGAGGCTATATACAGGGGGGTACCGGTACAGAGTCAATGTGGTGACTATATACAGGGGGTACCGGTACAGAGTCAATGTGGAGGCTATATACAGGGGGTACCGGTACAGAGTCAATGTGCGGGAGGACTGGTGTCGAAGTAATTGAGGTAATATGTACATGTAGGTAGTTATTAAAGTGACTATGCATAGATAATAACAGAGAGTAGCAGCAGTGTAGAGGGGGGGGGCTTGGCAATGCAAATAGCTGTTCAGGAGTCTTATGGCTTGGGGGTAGAAGCTGTTTAGAAGCATCTTGGACCTAGACTTGGCTCTCCGGTACCGGGAACAGGTTTTTTTCTTCTAGTTAGGCTATATTGATCTCTGGCTCCCTCTAGTAATTTGTGTCTTAATTTTTAATTGCAGTGCTTAAATTTTTTTTTCAGATAAGCTCAGTAGCCTACATATAGTTGATTTTATTAAAACATAGGGTGTGTCTATATATGAAGAAAATTTGACCAATCCATTTTTGTTTTTTTGTCGGGGACAACCCTAATCACCACACCGGCTGCCAATCATGTCACCCGACACTCACTTGGAGCCATTCAGTGTTGTTGTTTATGTATGTAGCTAGTTGGCTAAGCTGTAGCATTAGCAAGGTCTTTCAAAAGGAGACAACTCATAAATGCGGCAATTCGGGAGATTCTGACAGTGAGGAGTTACCCCCCAAGCTTGTGGCCATTGAGCATCCTGAATCTGAGGACCCATAGCCCACTGACAAAGTCCCAGGTTCTTCTGAAGATGCTGGTGGTGATGTAGGCAGATCAACAGTCGGTGAAGTACAGTAGGTTGGCGGTAGCTGGAAGACCTCTAGCCATTTCATCCCTCCTGGCCCTGCTGTTGGCTTTGATGAGTCCCAGTCTGGAGTGCAAAGCCCCCTTTTTTGTAATTGGACAGACAGTTCACATAAATTAAATCCAGTTCCATTATGCAATTATATTGACAATATCTTATCCACTTCCTCACTCCCCAATCATCCTCTCCACTCCCTACTCCCTCTCCAAACAGTATGTTGCTAGCATACAAAAGCTGTCTTCAATCTTCGGCACAAAATATGTCCAGTTCCACTTATGATGTTGGCAAGTTATGTTCAATACCGTGTGAGTGTGGTTTCTGAAAGTACAGAATAAAACAGGACTTATTAGCAATTAGAATACAATATCAGGATATAGCAATAAAACAATATTACAAGTAACATAATAATTGAAGAGCTCCACAAGGGGGCAGGGCAGAGCTATGTAGGCCAAATACAGGCCAATGCAATGGTCATGATAAGGCCAGCCTGGGCAGCTTCAGGATACAACATAAGCTAATACTTATTTGATCCCATTAGCATTTAACATTGTTTTACAGAACTAATAGAAAAACGTAACTACATAAGCGCAATTGAGTATAACACCAAAGAGGTTATGAAATCAGTACCTTGTGTGGCCGTGGTTATAAAGGGACACAGAATACATTATGTTCCACACATAAATACGGTGTGCTACAGTAGAAATTACATAACACGATATACAGAAATTGGATAACAAGGTAATAATGCACTTACTTTGACACGAACGCACACAGGAATTATTAGTAAGGAAAACAACAATGAGGCAATGCGGACACCAGGGGGAAACCGTTTGGGCAGGTTCTGTTCTGACTGGAGATGTGCAAATGTTTGCATACAGTAAATTAATTCTAACATCACACGCATTAGAATCCTCACTCTGGGGGGACCGTTAGAGACATTTGAAATAGAGAACGACCGATAAATTGGCCAAGCCAAGATATCAGGCCGATATTGGCCTTTTCTCTATCTATCGGCCCTTCTCTATCGGCCTCTACATAGCAAAGATGCTGCTATGACAGCCGCCCCTCAACCCCTGAGCCACAAGCACTGCACAAAATCTTCATCAGCAGAGGCAAGCTAGCTCATTCTCCAACAGAAAGGAGCAGTATTGAGAAATGGATGAATTGACAGTGACCTAAATCAAACTCCTGTTGAAAATATTAGTTTAGTTTTTCACTATTAATAAGGCTCGTGTCGACGTCCCGGGACATGCATGCAATAAGCAAGCTAGCTAAGCAGATAGCCATGTGACCAGTTAGTAAAGATTACAATAACTAACCCTTTAATTTGTTGTGTTAGCTAGCTGGCTAGATAAACATGGTGCTAAGATATTAGATAGGAGCTAATTGCCAACTTTTTGTTCTACCAGATCCACGATGAGAAGGTTCTAGCTAGTGTATCCCCTGTCCTTGGAATCTTGCTGGTTGTAGTTGATCCGTTTATCAGGTCCCAAGCTCTCATGACTGTTATGATTATTTATTTACAAGTTACTTACAATTATCTTTTTGCTTTAGGGCCATCTGTACCTGATAAAGCAGATCTAGTCTCACGTGCAGAAGTAAGTCGTCTGGCGCGAGAGACTCTTTGGGAGGAAGAGACTAGCGCGCCAACATAGCTAGATAACTAGCTAGCTAGCTGATTATCATTTTGAACGCTGTCTGTGTGGGTGGACTATTTCAGTTTGTCCGTGATGTATACACCGAGGAACTTAAAACTTTCCACCTTCTCCATTACAGTCCCGTCAATGTGGATGGGGGGGGTGCTCCCTCTGCTGCTTCCTGAAGTCCACGATCATCTCCTTTGTTTTGTTGACGTTGAGTGAGAGGTTATTTTTCGGGCCCTCGGAGTGTAGTGTCAGGACAATAGCCTCTCACTCAACGTCAACAAAACAAAGGAGATGATCATGGAACTCCCCCCCATCAACGGGACAATAGTGGAGGAAAATTTTGAGTTCCTCGGCATACACATCACGGACAAACTGAAATGGTCCACCCACACAGACAGCGTGGTGAAAAAGGCGCAACAGCGTCTTCAACCTCAAGAGGCTGAAGAAATGTGGCTTGTTACATAAAACACTCACAAACTTTTACAGATCGCAATCGAGAGCATCCTGTCGGGCTGTATCACCGCCTGGTACGGCAACTGCACCGTCTTCAACCGCAAGGCTCTCCAGAGGGTAGTGAGGTCTGCACAACGCATCACCGGGGGCAAACTACCTGCCCTCCAGGACACCTACACCACCCGATGTCACAGGAAGGCCAAAAAGATCATCAAGGACAACAACCACCCAAGCCACTGCCTGTTCACCCCGCTACCATCCAGAAGGTGAGGTCAGTACAGGTGCAACAACGCTGGGACCGAGAGACTGAAAAACAGCTTCTATCTCAAGGCCATCAGACTGTTAAACAGCCATCACTAACATAGAGAGGCTGCTGACTACAAACAGACTTGAAATCATTGGCCACTTTAATAAATGGATCACTAGTCACTTTAATGCCACTTTAATAATGTTTACATATCTTGCATTACTCATCTCATATGTGTATATATAGTATTTTATACCATCTATTGCATCTTGCCTATGCTACTCTGTCATTGTTCATCCATATATTTACATGTATATATTCTTATTCCATTCCTTTACTTAGATTTGTGTGTATTAGGTAGTTGTTGTGGAATTGTTAGATTACATGTTAGATATTGCTGCACTGTCGGAACTAGAAGCATAAGCAGTTCGCTACACTCGCAATAACATCTGCTAACCATGTCTATGTGACCAATAAAATTTGATTTGGGATTTGATTTAAATGTACACGCAGAGCTAACAATATGCATGTCAATCTCTCCTGGCTCAAAGTAGTAGAGAGATTGACTTAATCACTAGTTCCGGACTTGTCTCCGTTCTGTTTGTTGTTACTTGGCTATCTGCCAAACTTTTCATTTTTTACTTTTAATACATTTACCTACATCTTAGTTTTTTCATCGCTAAAGTTTTTTCATTCAACTTTCTCACCCCGGACGCTTTATCTGGGCTCCCAAGTGGTGCAGCGGTCTAAGGCACTACATCTCAGTGCTAGAGGCGTCACTACAGACCCTGGTTCGATTCCAGGCTGTATCACAACCGGCCACGATTGGGAGTCCCATAGGGCAGCACACAATTGGCCCAGCGTCGTCCGGGTTAGGGTTTGGCCGGGGTAGGCCATCATTGTAAATAAGAATTTGTTCTTAACTGACTTTCCTAGTTAAATAAAGGTTAAATAAATAAATAAATCTGGACATGGTTCGACAGGACCTCCACCACCCAAAAAAGCTAAGTAGCAACATAAACACTTTGCTATTCTAATAATTGTAGTCGCTGTACACATAATATCCAGGAGAACTATGGTCTTATGGTGAGGATAGCCATGTTGCAATCGTTAGGCAAGGGCAATTTAAGTGTAGGAAAGGATGAAACAGCGTCTGTGCCACCAGTAAGTACAAATCCCCCCCCCCACACAGTCCCCGCAGCCTCTTCTGGAAAGAAAGCTTGACCTGCTCAACTGGTGTCGCTCATTCAGCCGACAGAAACTTTCATCCGGTTCTCCCCATTAAGCAACGAATCGGAGTCAGAGGCCTAGCTTTCTCAGGTCTCTCCTCCAACCGTTACGGGGTCTGAGCTGCTTAAAAATAATCATACAGCGATCATACACTGTTTACCAGGGGGCAGGGCTACCGACGTTAAGGCTTATCAGAAGATGGTGCTGGCTAAGGCTAAAACTGGTGAGTGTAGAGAGTATAGGGATATTGTTATCCACGTTGGCATCAACGATGTTAGGATGAAAAAGTCAGAGGTCACCAAGCGCAACATAGCATCAGCGTGTAAATCAGCTAGAAAGATGTGTCGGCATCAAGTAATTGTCTCTAGCCCCCTCCCAGTTAGAGGGAGTGATGAGCTCTACAGCAGAGTCTCACAACTCAATCATTGGTTGAAAACTGTTTTCTGCCCCTCCCCAAAATATAGAATTTGTATATAATTGGTCCTCTTTCTGGGACTCACCTACAAACAGAACCAAGCCTTGCATGCTGAGGAGTGACGGATTCCATCCTAGCTGGAGGGGTGCTCTTATCTTATCTACGAACATAGACAGGGCTCTAACTCCTCTAGCTCCACAATGAGATAAGGTGCAGGCAGCAGGGCGTTAGCCAGCTTGCCAGCATAGTGGAGTCTGCCACTAACACAGTCAGTGTAGTCAGCTCAGCTATCCCCGTTGAACCCGTGACTGTGCCTCGATCTAGGTTGAGCAAAACAAAACATGGCGGTGTTCGCCTTAGAAATCTCACTGGAATAAAGTCCTCCTCCATTCCTGTCATTATTGAAAGAGATTGTGATATCTCACATCTCAAAATAGGGCTATTTAATGTTACATCCCTCACTTCTAAGGCAGTCATAGTCAATGAACTAATCACTGATCATAATCTTGATGTGATTGGCCTGACTGAAACATGGCTTAAGCCTGATGAATTTACTGTGTTAAATGAGGGCTCTCCTCCTGGTTACACTAGTGACCATATCCCCTGCGCATCCCGCAAAGGCGGAGGTATTGCTAACATTTATGACAGCAACTTAAAATGTACACAAAAAAAAAATGTAATACTGTTTTCATCTTTCGAGCTTCTAGTCATGAAATCTATGCAGCCTACTCAAACACTTTTTATAGCTACTGTTTACAGGCCTCCTGGGCCGTATACAGCGTTCCTCACTGAGTTCCCTGAATTCCTATTGGACCTTGTAGTCAAGGCAAATAATATTCAAATTTTTGGTGACTTTAATATTAACATGGAAAAGTCCACAGACCCACTCCAAAAGGCTTTTGGAGCCATCGACTCAGTGGGTTTAGTCCTACATCTGCATCGCAACAAATAATCTGCTCAGACCCCAACCAAGGATCATTGAAAGCTGTGATATCAGACCACCCAAAGATTCATAGATGCCCTTCAAGACTCCCTCCACCTACCCAAGGACGTCAGAGTACAAAAATAGTTTAAACACAAACTGAGGATCTAAATGTAACCTTGCGTAATACCTTAGATGCAGACGCACCCCTAAAAACCAAAAACATTTGTCACAAGAAATTTGCTCCTTGCTATACAGAAAATACCCGAGCCTTGAAGCAAGCCTCCAGAAAATTGGAACGGAAATGGCGCTCTATCAAACTGGAAGTCTTCCCGACTAGCTTGGAAAGACAGTACCACGCAATATCAAAGAGCCCTCACTGCTGCTCGATCATCCTATTTTTCCAACCTAATTGAGGAGAATAAGAACAATCCTAAAATTATTTTTGATACTGTCGCAAAGCTAACTAAAAGCAGCATTCAACAAGAGAGGATAGCTTTCACTTCAGCAGTGAACTTCTTCGATGAAAAGATCATGATCATTAGAAAGCAAATTTGAATCTGCATATTTCTCCAAAGCTCAAGTTTCCTGAGTAAAACAGAACTGCCAGGACCTAGGATCAATGGAGACACAAGTTTTTTTAATCCTGTATCTCTTGACACATTCATCAAAATAGTCATGGCCTCTAAACCGTCAAGCTGCATACTGGACCCTATTCCAACTAGAATCTCCCATTCCTCTCAAAACATTTTTTTAAAAGCTGTTGCGTAGCAGCTCACTGCCTTCCTGAAGACAATGTATACGAAACGCTTCAGTCTGGTTTTAGTCCCCATCACGAGACTTCACGAGACTGCACTCGTGAAGGTGGTAAATCACATTTTAATGGCTTCAGACCAAGGCTCTGCATCTGTCCTCATGCTCCTAGACCTTAGTGCTGCTTTTGAAACCATCAATCACCACATACTTTTGGAGATATTGGAAAACCTAATTGGTCTACACGGACAAGTTCTCGCCTGGTTTAGATCTTATCTGTCGGAAAGATATCAGTTTGTCTCTGTGGATGGTTTGTCCTCTGACAAATCAATTGTAAATGCCGGCATTCATCAAGGTTCCGTTTTAGGACCTCTATTGTTTTCACTATATATTCTACCTCTTGGTGATGTCATTCGGAAACACAATGTCAACTTTCACTGCTATGACGGACGACACACAGCTGTACATTTCGATGAAACATGGTGAAGCCCCAAAATTGCCCTCCCTGGAAGCCTGTGTTTCAGACATAAGGAACTGGATGGTGGCAATTGTTTTACTTTTAAACTCGGACAAAACAGAGATGCTAGTTCTAGGTCCCAAGAAACAAAGAGATCTTCTGTTGAATCTGACAATTAATCTTGATGGTTGTACAGCCTCAAATAAAACTGAAGGATGTTGGCGTTACTCTGGACCCTGATCTCGCTTTGACGAAAATTTCAAGAATATTTCAAGGATAGCTTTTTTCCATCTTCGTAACATTGCAAAAATCAGAAACTTTTTGCCCAAAAATAATGCAGAAAAGCTAATCAATGCTTTTATCACTTATAGATTAGACTACTGCAATGCTCTACTCTCTGGCTACCCGGATAAAGCACAAAATAAAACTTCAATTAGTGCTAAACACGGCTGCTAGAATCACCGTGGACTATACTCAGCCTTGTCTCAGGGTAGTAAATTGGTAGTCTGTTGATATCCCTCGAGTGTTGTGGGGGCTGTGCTTTGGCAGAGTAGGTGGGATTAAATCCTGCCCCAGACAGGGCCACAGTGTCTCCCAACCCACCCCTTTCTCAGTCTCCAGTATCTATGCTTTAATAGTCTATGTGCCGGGGGCTAGGGTCAGTCTGTTATATCTGGTGTAATTTTCCTATCTTATATGATGTCCTGTGTGAATTTAAATATGATCCCTCTAATTCTCTCTCCCTCCCATCCCGGAGGACCTGAGCCCAAGGATCATGCCTCAGGACTACCTGGCCTGAAGATCCTGGCTGTCCCCAGTCCACCTGGTTGTGCTGCTGCTCCAGTTTCAACTGTTTTGCCTGTGGCTAGGGAACCCTGACCTGTTCACCTGACGTGCTACCTTGTCCCGGACCTGCTGTTTCCAACTCTCTCTACCGCACCTGCTGTCTCGACCTCTGAATGTTCGGCTATGAAAAGCCAACTGATATTTACTCTTGAGGTACTGACCTGTGCACCCTCTACAACCACTGATTATTATTTGACTGTGGTGGTCAACTATGAACATTTGAACTTGGACACCCATGAATACCCCACAAGACATGCGACTAGAGGTCTCTTCACAGTCCCCAAGTCCGAAACAAATTATGGGAGGCAGACAGTACTACATTGAGCCATGACTACATTGCTCGTCCATATATTTATATATTCTTAATTCCATTCCTTTACTTAGATTTATGTCCATTGGGTATATGTTGTGAAATTGTTAGAGATTACTTGTTAGATATTACTGCACTGTCGGAGCTATAAACACAAACATTTTGCTACACCCGCAATAACATCTGCTAACCACGTGTATGTGACCAATAAAATGTGATTTTATGATTTGATTTGACATGGAACTCTATTTCGCATCAAGTAACTCATGCAAGCAGTACAATCAGATTTAAAAAACAGATAAAAATACAACTTATGGAACAGCGGGGACCGTGACGAGACAAACACATGTACACATGGATTTTGTGTTAAGATATGTGGTAGTAGAGTAGTGGCCTGAGAGCACACACTTAATGTGTTATGAAATCTGTTCTGAAATGTATTTTAATGTTTTAAAAATTGTATAACCCCCCGCCCTCAGGGCAACAACAGAGGGTTAAGCCTCGCCCCACCATAGAGCTCATGACCCTCTTCAACAAATAGAAGAGGGGCTTACAGCCACAACCTCTGCTGTTGTAATTCCCTTCTGCCAGCGAAAAGTCAGAGAGTGAGTCACAGGATCAAGTTGCCGGTTCAAGATCTGGAGTCAGAAAAGGAGTTGCAGGTTCTAGATCAGGATGGATCACAAGATCAGTCACCATCACCACTGTCTCACTTCACCATAACCTTATCGGCCTCTTCCTACACTATGACCAAAATCACCTCCACAGACCAGTGGGGCCCAAACTCAAAACCCACCTAGAGTGCATTCGGAAAGTATTCAGACCCCTTTCCTTTTTCTACACTTTGTTACGTTATATCCTTAATATATTTTTTTTTTTTTTTAAAACATCATTCTACACACAACACCCAATAAAGACAAAGCAAAAACCTGTTGTCATTTTTGCAAATGTATAAAAATAAAACAGAAATACCTTATTTAGTATTCAGACCTTTTGCTATGAGACTCAAAATTGAGCTCAGGTTCATTCTGTTTCCATTGATCATCCGTGAGATGTTTCTACAACTTGATTGGAGTCCACCTGTGGTAAAATTAAATTGATTGGACATGATTTGGAAAGGCACACACCTGTCTATATAAGGTTCCACAGTTGACAGTGCATGTCAGAGCAAAAACCAAGCCAAGAGGTTGAAAGGAATTGTCTGTAGAGCTCCGAGACAGGATTGTGTCGAGGCACAGATCTAGGGAAGAGTACCTAAAATTTCTAGGGGACTTTCAATGCTGCAGAACACAGTGGCCTTCATCATGGTTTGGAACCACCAAGACTCTTCCTAGAGCTGCCGCCCGGTAAACTGAGCAATCGGAGGGAGAAGGGCCTTGGTCAGGGAGGTGACCAAGTACCCAATGGTCACTCTGACAGAGCTCCTCTGTGGAGATGGGAAAACCTTTCAAAAACACAACCATCTCTGCAGCACTCCACCAATCAGGCCTTTACGGTAGGCCATCACCTGGTCAATACCATCCCTACGGTGAAGCATGGGTGGCAGCATCATGTTTTTCAGCAGCAGGGACTGGCAGACTAGTCAGGTTCGAGGGAAAGATGAACAATGTACAGAGAGATCCTTGATGAAAACCTGCTTCAGAGCCCTCAGGACCTCAGACTGAGGAGGAGGTTCACCTTCAAACAGGACAACGACACTAAGCACACAGCCAAGACAACGCAGGAGTGGCTTCGGGACAAGTCTCTGAATGTCCTTGAGTGACCCAGCCACTCACTGTGTTGTGAATTCTGTAGTGAATTAATTGTAATGTTTAGCAGCAGCTAATGGGGATCCATAATAAATACAAAATATAAATACAGAGTCTGGACTGAACCTGATCGAACATCTCTGGAGAGACCTGAAAATAGCTGTGCAGCGACGCTCCCCATCCAACCTGACAGAGCTTGAGGGGATTTTCAGAGAATAATGGGAGAAACTCCCAAAATACAGGTGTGCCAAGCTTGTAGCGTCATACCCAAGATGACTCGAGGCTGTAATCGCTGCCAAAGGTGCTTCAACAAAGTACTAAGTAAAGGGTCTGAATACTTATGTAAATGTCATATATATATATATATATATATTTTTTATACATTGCAAAGATTTCTAAAAACCTGTTTTTGCTTTGTCGTTATGAGGTATTGTGTGTAGATTGATGATGGAAAAACAATTTAATCCACTTTAGATTAAGGATGTAACGTAACAAAATGTGAAAAATGTCAAGGGGTCTGAATACTTTCCGATGGCACCGTTTGAATTTACCTGCCAGCAAGGTTCCGAACCAACCTCTGCACCAGTGGGGTCTACAAACAAGCCACTCAGCCGATGTTGTCGAAGTATGTTGCTGAACCCACCTCAGACAGAACTGCAAAATCAGTCCCAAATTCCAACTCAACTTCCACTGTTTACCACCGGGGTCCAGAACCAATACCCACACCAGCCTTCACAGTCTGGTTTGTAACCTAACCAATCTCAGCCTTCTGGGCCACACCCAACATAAAAAATTGCCAGGGGGCCCAGTCTGTCCCTGGCTCTGAGCTGCCAGCATGCACAACCTGGCCATCAACTCCAATGCTGGAAGAGGCAACATAGGAGATGAAGAAGGTAACCTACTGCCTCTGTCACAGAATCTCCCAGCACCAAGCTTCCTGATGCCACCCAATTCCAGACCTGGCAGGACCGCCTAAAAGCCACAGAGAAAGTGGTTGACGAGGCAGCTGGCACCAGGGCTGAAACACAGTGCTCTAAAATCAGGAAAACACATCTCCAAAAAGTAATCTCACTCTTTCACCTGAGTTCAACCGGGCTCCTAGAGAAGAGGGACCTCCAAGGCCCCTTCCTGTAGCTTGCAAGCTAACTTCACATCATCTTCCAGTGACAGGGAGGTCAGACACTCATAGTGCTGTTCCAACCAATGGCAAACCATAGCCACATCCTCCAATTGCCATTCAGGCTTGCCGCCGTCCTCCAGAACCATCACCCCATGGTGCTCTCTGCCTCAAGCGATCTACAGGGCATTTGGAAAGTATTCAGACCCCATGACATTTCCTACATTTTGTTATGTTACAGCCTCATTCTAAAATGGTTAAAACAGTTTTTTTACCCCCTCAATCTACACACAATACCCCATAATAACAAAGCAAAACAGTTTTTTAGAAAGCCACTCCTGCATCGTCTTGGCTGTGTGCTTAGGGTCGTTGTCCTGTTGGAAGGTGAACCTTCACCCCAGTTTGAGGTCCTGAGCGCTCTGGAGCAGGTTTTCATCAAGGATCTCTGTACATCTTCCCCATGATCCTGACTAGTCTCCCAGTCCCTGCCGCTGGAAAACATCCCCACAGCATAATGCTGCCACCACCATGCTTCACCATAGGGATGGTGCCAGGTTTCCTCCAGACGTGACGCATTCAAGCCAAAGAGTTCAATATTGGCTTCATCAGACCAGAGAATCTTGTTTCTCATGGTCAAGAGTCCTTTAGGTACTTTTTGATTTACTCCAAGTGGGCTGTCATGTGCCTTTTACAGAGGAGTGGCTTCAGTCTGGCCACTCTACCATAAAGCCCTGATTGGTGGAGTGCTGCAGAAATGGTTGTCCTTCTGGAAGGTTCTCCCATTTCCACAGAGGAACTCTAGAGCTCTGTCAGTGACAATCGGGTTCTTTGTCACCTCCCTGACCAAGGCCCTTCTTCCACGATTGCTCAGTTTGGCCAGGCTGCCAGCTCTAGTTAGAGTCTTGGTGGTGGGGACCTTCAATGCTACATAAATGTTTTTCTTCAGATCTGTGCCTTGACACAATCCTTTCTCTGAGCTCTACGGACAATTCCTTCGATCTCATGGCTTGGTTTTTGCACTGCCATGCTGTGGGACCTTATATAGACAGGTGTGTGCCTTTCCAAATCATGTCCAATCAATTGAATTTACCACAGGTGGACTCCAATCAAGTTGTAGAAACATCAAGGATGATCAATGGGAACAGGATGCACCTGAGCTCAATTTCAAGTCTCATAGCAAAGGGTCTGAATACTAAGGTAAATAAGGTATCTGTTTTTTATTTTTAATACATTTGCAAAAATTTCTAAAAACATGCGTTCACTTAGTCATTATGGGGTATTGTGTGTAGATTGATGTTGATGGATTCTGGATACCAACTCCTAAACTTGGGATAGGGTTAATTATCAGGTATTCTATTGAAATATTGAGTGCTAAGGTTTAGAGGGTCTACACTAGAAGATAATGGTTATCTGTAGGAGGAAGGTATATGGTGGGTACAATTAAGCTTGGAATGTGCTGAGTGCAGGGAAAACGATCACGTGGCAGGCATTGATAAGGGGAGAGAGCCATGGATTGGTGATGAAGGGGGTCGAGGTCAGGTCACGTTAAGGGAGAAAGAAAAGTTGATGGCTGTATCACTTAGTTTCCTGCCTAGCAGTAAAGATACAATGATTGTTCAGATGTGTAGGAGGAGACTCAGCCTAGGAGAAAGGGTTAAATATCAGTGCTTGTGTTAAAATGTTTTTGTCTAATGCAGCTGTATTGATCCTCTGGGAGGAATAAACTTGGTTTGAGCTTTCATAATGTCCGCTGAGTTTTTACTCTGGGAATTAAAACCTAACAATGTGAAGAAATTATAATGTAATAACTAATCCATTTTAGAATAAGGCTGTAATGTAACATAATATGGAAAAAGGAAAGGGTTCCGAATACTTTCCGAATGCACTGGCGTCATAGCCAAATCCACTTTTGGGACAACTTCATACTCACCTCAGACCAGAGGCCCGTCTGATTCCCTTGCCTGAGGTCAAGGATGACGCGCATTAAACCAGGCCGCTTTGAGTCTTTGAGGAGTAAGAGCAAAACCAGCAAAGACCGTTTTCTTTGGAGGCGGCTGTAGAAAAGGCTCTAATTTTTCTTATACTTTTTAGGAAACTGTCACTTTAATTAGACTTTTTGGTTAACTTTACCTTTAAATGCAGGCACCTCTGAGCCATAGAGATGTATAGAGATTGCATGGTATCAACGCTGCCCATGTCAAGATATGCTTTTGGGCACTAGAGACCTCTATACATCTCCATGCTCTAAACGCACCTGTAGCCAATTCCCTTAATAAATACCAAAGTTCTTTGTCTTTTAGTTCAGTGTCAAACAAGCCATGCCTTGGAAGAACTCTCCAGCATTTACCCCTTTATCTGTGTGTCCAATATCCAACCACAAACATATGGAAATGCAATGGATCATTGTTTGGGACAAATAAATGGAAGCTAAATCTCTCTAAACTGGAACCTAAAGTCTCTCTCCCTATCCTTGTTCTCTTACTGAAAGGGACACCTGCAACCTGTATCAGCTCCTACGTCACCCAGTGCATTCTTAAATAAGCAACCTGCCTTAACACACAGTGACGTCTGCCATTCCATATTGAGGAAAACATGCAACAGCTCTGTGCCATTTTCTCTTTCCTCGATTCCTTGCCTTTTTTTGTGCCTCCTCCTAAAACCCCATCGGAGAGGACCCAAGGTTCCTCCCCTCAGACCTCCAATGGGTTTTGAGATGGAGGCGAGTAGCGAGGAAGTTCATGTCATTTTAGGTGGAATCTTATGTGAATGATACATTTGTATTTTTTTTGCACGTATACGCTACATATACACAGCACAAAAGTATGTGGACACTCCTTCAAATTAGTGGATTTGGCTATTTTAGCCAAACCCGTTGCTGACAGGTGTACAAAATTGAGCACACAGCCATGCAACCTCCATAAAGAAAAATTGGCATTAGAATGGCCTTACTGAAGAGCTTAGTGACTTTCATCGTGGCTGTGTCATAGGGTGCCACCTTTCCAACAAATCAGTTCGTCATATTTCTGCCCTTCTAGAGCTGCCCCGGTCAATTATAAGTGCTGTTATGGTGAAATGGAAACGTCTAGGAGCAACAACGGCTCAGTCGCAAAGTGGTAGGCCATACAAGCTCACAGAATGGGACCACCGAGTGTTGAAGCGCGTAGTGCGTAAAATCATCTGTCCTCGGTTGTAACACTACCGAGTTCCAAACTGCCTCTGGAAGCAACGTCAGCACAAGAACTCATGAAATGGGTTTCCATGGCCGCGCAGCCACATACAAGCATAAGGCCACCATGCGTAATGCCAAGCATCGGCTGGAGTGGTGCAAAGCTCGCCCGAGTGATGAATCATGCTTTACCAGTCCGACGGATTAATCTGGGTTTGGCGGATGCCAGGAGAACGCTACCTGCCTGAATGCAGTGACAACTGTAAAGTTTGGTGGAGAAGGAATAATGGTCTGGGGCCCTTTTTCATGGCCCCGGAGAAATCTTAACTCTACAGCATACAATCACATTCTAGACAATATTGTGCTTCCAACTTTGTGGCAACAGTTTGGGGAATGCCCTTTCCTGTTTCAGCATGACAATGAATCCGTGCACAAAGCGAAGTCCATACGGAAATGGTTTGTCGAGATTGGTGTGGAAGAACTTGACTGGCCTGCACAGAGCCCTGACCTCAACCCCATCGAACACCTTTGGGAAGAATTGGAATACCGACTGTGAGCCAGGTCTAATCGCCCAACATCAGTGCCCGACCTCACCAATGCTCTTGTGGCTGAATGGAAGCAAGTCCCAGCAACAATGTTCCATCATCTTGTGGAAAGCCTTCCCAGAACAGTGGAGGCTGTTATAGCAGCAAAAGGGGACCAACTCCATATTAATGCCAATGATTTTGGAATGAGATATTTGACAAGGAGGTGTCCACTTACACTGCATGGCCAAAAGTATCTTAAATCAGCCCCCCCAAAAAATCTGCCAATTTCTAAAATGTACATTTCTGTAAACATTTCTGTGAAACTGTGTACGTTTTACTTGTGGATTTTGAAAATAAAAAATTAACTCAAGCTATGTCAATGTGTTTGTCTACATGCTGCCATTTTAAAAACAATGCAGACATTGGAGTAAACCTATTACGGGTTAAGACAAGTAACTATGATTAAGGGCAAACATAAGCTTGAAAGCTGAGTTTGAATAAGACATCCGATTAAAACATTGCATTTATAACAGTTGGTTTTACTATATCTAATAAATAACCGAATCATTGATGGAGTAATAGATACAATAAATGCATGTCTTTAGTCTGCCCCTGCAAGCCGGTCGGCATATGTGTCATGACACTCTCTCATCTGATTGGTCGAGTAGGCGGGCCTTCTGACTTTGTGGCTGTGGTAACTATTGATGACCCACTGGACAGGTCAAGGGCAAGCATTTGTTAGTTCGTCCATCACTCCAGTGTAAGTGACCATTCTAGACACGCACCGCCTCTAAGCCCGTCCCCCACCAGCCTGAAATCCAATCGGGAAAAAAAGACCCAAAGATACCAAGACTTGAGAGAGCAACTTAAGAAATTGAGAGTGAAAACTTGACAAAGACGTGATTATTGTTCAACAATTTGATGCTTTCAAATAAAAAAAATTTGCATGTTTCTTTGCTTGCAGTTTATATTTTTGGATTCAGGCATTTTTCTTTTTGATCTGCGGCAATGATGTTCTGCTCGCCCAGTCACACTTGCAAGCTCAAGTTTGGCATGTCTGCTCGCAGACCAAATTTCTGCGCTCTCCCTCTGTGCTCTCGACTCAGCGTTTGCTTGCTCAACGTTGTTTCATCTTGCTCGACAGCGCCATCTCGCGTGCAATGAACTTTAGAGGCTGATTTGACGCCATAGTATTTTGATATGTATTGTTGTGATATACAGGGCTCATCTGGAAAAGAGACCTTGGTCTCAACATTTCCTCCCTGTCAAAATAAAGGTTAAATACATTTTACAAAATGGTGCATGAATGTCAAAGAATTAAGGAATTAACCTACTACAGAGTGACACCGTAAAGGCAGCATAGCATAATCACTCCGGTAAATTCTGTAAATATTAGTAATATTGTGTTGTTTTTGATTGCATTTTTTAAATTAGTATTATTAACAGTGTATTTCATTTTAAAACTGTCAAGTAAGATCAGAAGCATGGTTGGTTTGGCAAGCTAGCTAACTGGCTAGCATGTTATGTTTTTAGAGTGGAGAAGCCCTAAGCAAGAGGACAGCAGAGATGTGGACAAATGCTCGGGAAGACTACAGGCTGCTTTAGAATACCACTGAGGTGCAGTGAGCCTTCCTGCGGCCCCATTGGCTGCTGGGGCATCACCTAGGTGGGTGCTGCGTGCTTTCTAGCTACAGAGACCAGACTGCTCTGTTTAACGGCTCTGGACCACAGTCATCATTGCTCCAGGACCAGACTGACCCTGATTGAGGCTCCCGAGGCTTACCCCTGGTTATGACCGTGATGCTCTCTCCCAAGAACATTTAGCATTTTGACTTGTTTATTTAATTATTTGTTTATTTATTTAGGCATGGACTGTACACTGCAATTCAGTTTTTAGCTGCCAACGTTGTACACCATGACAAACTAAACTCTGAATACAGGGTGACCACTTGGTCCCTGTCCTCCAATTGGGAGGGTTGGATGACATAATGGCAGCGGATATCCTACACAAGGTGACAGGTGTCCTTTACCAAGGTCTCCCCCAACCATTATATACAATGTATAGGCCTTCATGTCAAGGTCTATTACTATATAAACTGTGTCAACACTGGACAGTTGGTTTGAATCTTTGCATACAACAGTTATTATACAGTGAGTCGTTTTGCACTACATTTTGTTATGAATTAATGCATTTTTGCTAATGAATTATCCTTATTAACATGACAGTTGAATTATTAGCATTAGTATTTTTCTCACTATGTACAATGTACAAAACATTAGGAACGCCTTCCTAATAATTGCACCCTTTTGTCCTCTGAACAGCATGGACTCTACAAGTGTTCCACAGGAATGCTGGCCCATGTTGACTCCAATGCTTCTCACAGTTGGGTCAAGCTGGCTGGATGTCCTTTGGAACAGCATTGCATTTCTTGACACACTCAAACCGGTGCGCCTGGTACCTACTACAGTGGTTCCTCCTTTAAAAGTTGCGAGCTTGCACCGGGGGACTGAGATGTACCCAGCGTCACGGCTTCATTGCTCCAGACCACCACAAGGGCGAGTTAGAGCACTCATTATGCATTTGGGTCCCAAGGTTTTTATATGACCAATCATATCGAGTGGTTCCAAAGACGAATTTGACGCGGGCCACCCATCCCTGGGTGAAGATGGCTGACAAAACATTACGGTGGAACCTAATGTAAGTAGTTATGTCATAACGAGTCAAGCAAAAAAATTAACAATTGAGAGGAATAGGTTAGTTAATGTAGGGACAAACATTTGTGCATATTTTTTTGTCACAAAGTTAATTTACGGAAATCGCTATTTAGCAAGTTAGCTGACTAGCTAACATTAGCCAGCTAGCTAGCTAGTGTTATGACAGGAGAATTCATTTATAATTTGTGTTGTTTAATGTTTTAGGGACTCCTGAGAAAACCAGCAAACCAGGCTGTCGTCATGTGAAACAGTAGATGTAAAGAATCTAGCTAGCTAAAGATTTACTGCAAATTGAATATACAATTGTGTAAGCTTGCCTTGCAATGCAGCTGAAGTAACATATCTAGCTAACTATTTACTTGCTTATTATGTAGTGGAGGATACAATAACTGTATACCTATGGATGTGTAGCTAGCTACAGTAAGTAGCCGATCTGTATATGGACCCTAAAACGTTTGGTATGAATATTAGTTCAGAACCTATCTATGAACCTCAGCTATCATAGTTGTTGTATCAACTTCAAGTCTGAATGGCATTAATGAAGCCTATGGATAGAGTATAATATAATAACTTTATTGTGCCAAGGATGCAAGTCCTATATACATGTACTGTAGTTATTACCACGCATGAGATTCCCACATTGTAGCCTGTACATTGAATATATTCACTGATAATGTACTCTTCCTTGGCAAATAAAGGTGTGAATCTCTGAGACATTCTTTTTCAGTCATTTCAAACTCCATTATTTGAATGATGCCGTGTCTGCATGCATGTATTACAATTATACACTTCAACAGTGTTTACCACTCATGCTCCTGGGACATCAATGATTTCACATTGTAACTATGCAATAGACTGGAAACATGATTTAAGTAAAGGCTGATTTGTAATTCATATATACAGAATAAAAACTATGCATTTCTAACTCCATTTGCATTAATCTGAGGACACAGGATAGTATTTCAATGAGATACTTAATTTCAACCAGTGGAGAATGTGAAACGCTTTATTGAAAGAAGTTTATGATCCAGGTGTTATAAATACATGCATTATAATTATGATAATTATAATATTATAAATACAAGTTCAATCTGTACTTCAATGCACATATGGTGTGTATTATAAAATGAGGAAGAGAGAGGTGTAGAAGACAGAAATGGAAATAGGTAAGAACAGCGGCAGACAGCATACGATTAATGAATTACAGTGCTACCCTAATATTCTCTCAGTTCATAACCAGCCTTGGGCCCCCAGTTGGCCCGAAGGTTATCTTAAGAGCGGGTGAGGTGGCAATGATGGGACTGGCTTCCTCTCTCACATCAAAACATACCTGCAGACGAGAGACAGGTGGATAGAGAGAGAGCATGATTAAGCTTTGTTTTTTTATTCTAACACGGTCAGTCATCATAATCATCAGGAGGTGAAATGCAAAACTGACCTTGGATCATTAACTCTGGGACTACTACATCTCTGTCTGTATTTCAATGTAAAGCATCTCCTTAATAATACTTCCTGTTGACCCGACCAAGTGACCTCTCACCTATGATCATGCTGTGCCCTCTGTGTCAGCCAGTTCAGATGCAGGAGGGGTTCACCAAAACAGCTGATATAACCTAGAGGATTTAGGGAGAAGGGGGAGAGGGATGAAGTGAATTAGAGAGACTGTTATTGTGTGTGTGTGGTCTTACCTGGTGTCCACACTAAAGTGGCTACAGAGTACTTTATGCTGAAAAACAGACACATGAGGACAAACAATAGAAGATAATGTCAATAGAAGATACTGTATGTGACGCAGACACCTATCGGAGTGTACCTGAAACATTTAAATATAGAGGGCTATGTGTCTCCCCACTTGGTTATTGCAAGGCTAACCCCAGGGAAATCATGACTTGGCAGCAACAGATAGTCCAGTGAAAATGGCTGTGTTTTTGTGGTGTAAATCTGAAAATTAGCAGCTGACATCTTAAGGGTTTTTTATTAATGCATGTGAGACAGGTTCCATGTACAACAAGACAGGCAGAGATGGAGAGAGAAAAAGAACACAGAACAGTTTATTTACCTCTGGTTGTGGACACTTGCCAGCAATAAAGCTTCCACGGCCTGTTCCTCGGACAGTGAACATCTGGAAATATCTACATTTTTGACCCCTTGATCAGCTCGCTCTCTGAAAGTAAAGAAAATAGTTATTGTTTTCATATCTACAAAAAATAAGCTGAGATATGACCGTTCAATATAAAGCAGCAGATGTCATTTTCAGGATACATCAACGCAGCACAGAAAGCTTTACATCAGACTGGTATTGTGGTTGTTCATTAGGTGGTGGGAAAAATGCAATGATACCTGCACCATCTACACGCTGCAAAAACTCTTCGTGACAGACAGTGTTCTTTCATCCATCTGTAAAAAAAGCTAACCGTTACACTGTCATGAAATATGATTATATATCGACTATGAAACAAATAGGACATGGCCTGCTTATGAGTTGCCATGAAAGAAAGTTAAAATAATTCAATTGAAAATGGCGAGAACAAAAGCATTTAGCTACGAACGCCTGATTAGCTTGAGAATAATAATTGCATGGTTTATGATTCTATGGTATGCATGTATGTAATATAGTAGAATGTTATGAACATGCACTGAATCGTAGGAGCTAACTACTAGCTATATAAAAGTTGGACTGAAGAACGCCCAGTGCTGCTTACCTGAGATGCCATCATCACACAGTCCTTCTTCGTAGGTGTCCGCTATGACTTCCTTTGTGTCGGAAAAAAGTTGCTTTCAGAATAATTATTTTTGATTGAAAATAAAGTTTTGCTCTCGACAAAAAGACAACTGTACCTCCTTAGCATATAACAATTTGCCTGTGAATAACCACACCTTCATACAAACGTGCTACTGTATGCAGAATTTTTGACGCACAACCGAAGATGCTGCCATATCCTGCCAGCATGCCCATAACTGAGCCACTGACGCGCAGAATGATGACGGGTGGAAGAGGCAAAGGAACTAGATGGGAACAACAACAATTTGTTGCAAGTTGGCTAATAGCTGAACAATAGACTATGCAACCTTCACTAAAGAATAGTCTAATAGCCGAGGTAGGTGTGAAAAAAAAAAAAATCCTGTCACAGACCAGATTTGCCCTAATGACCAAGGGATAGCTTGCTACTCAATGCAATAGAGTAATGACTTTTCAAATAAGTTACCTTACACGTTATGTTGGCTGACAATTTGTTAGCTACGCTGTCCTTACGAACCACATAGCATATCATTACAGCAGTATGTACCGGTATGTTAGCTACCTACCTAACGTTAGTAGTTATACAAACTTGACAGAATATTAACTATAGGCTGACTACCCAACGTTTATTGATTTGATTATTCCCGTCATTCTTAGCCTAGCTAAATGGTATAGTCGGTGTGCGTTCTCAATGGACATTTGGGTGCTTTCGTAAATTTGCTCTGGCTATCTACACTAATTTCAGAGCACTCTCATCTGAGTGTACCAGAGCACAGGATAATGAACTTACTCAACACCGGTTGAATATGGCCGGTGTCAGTAAAGTCGGCAAAAAAGCATAATTAAATTGTTTCCAGCAGCACAGTCACCAACGCTCCGGTTAACACGAAAACTGCCTGACTAGCTCTGCTAGGGCGAGTAAATTTGTGTCTGGAAGTAGCTAGCCAACGTTAGCTTGGGTGCTTGACTGCCATTGTAAGACCAGAATGCTCAAATCAACCCTACTCCTCGGCCTGAACGTCCAGTGCGCGCACCGAGAGCTCAACAGTCTGAATTTACAAACTGACAACGCTCAGAATTTATGAGCGTCACGTTGTACAGCGCCATATTTTCTGTTCCATCCTAACAGTAACTCAAGAGGGTTTTTCATTTTTCATAGAATCACCGTAATATTAAACAAATTAATTAAGCAAGTACCAGTCAAAAGTTTGGACACGCCTACTCATTCCAGTATTTTTACTATTTTCTACATTGTAGAATAATAGTGAAGACATCACAACTATGAAACAACACCGGTCTCCCGTGTGCCCTGCATTCTGTAGTACAGACATGGCCTGCTCTCCCTTATGTAAGGAATTAGGTACTTTCCCATGTTTACTACAGTATGCATTGTAGACTGCAGAGTAGCCTAATAAACAAATAAACACATTTCGTAAAAAAATACTCTTTCAAATTGCAGATGTTTATTTAGTTATGGATCCATAACGAATTACTATGGGAATAAATATCACCGATTTACAGAAATATTGGAACAAAGTTGTCTCTTGAAGGTAAACAATTTAGAATCCTCCAATCCTGTAGCCTACTCTCTACCGTCACGTTGTACAGCGGGATATTTTCCATTCCATCCTAACGGAAACCCTGAGGGTTTCGTTTTTCTCTGAATAGAAACACCATAATATTAATCAAATTAATTATGCCAAATTTCTTAAAATCAATCCCATATACTATGTTATTGCAAAAAAGGTTTTAAATTCTCTGGTAATGCCAATACGGAATAGTATCAAATGCTTCTCAAAGATGCCCTCTGGTGGTCAAACTAGAAATAACTTGCAGTAACAAAAAATTGCTGACAATTTAATGACGTGCCACAGAATTCAGTGGCAGCACGCAAGGTGTGCCGCAGTATGACGCAACTTTTAAAGGAGGAACCACTGTACCATACCCCATTCAAAGGCACTTAAATATTTTGTCTTGCCCATCCACCCTCTGAATGGATGAATACACAAACCATGTCTTTAACCTGTCTCCTCCCCTTCATCTACACTGATGAAACTGGATTTAACAGGCGACATCAATAAGGGATCATAGCTTTCACCTGGATTCACCTGGTGAGTCTATGTCATAGAAAGAGCAGGTGTTCTTAATGCTTTGTTCACTCATTGTATGTGCTTTTTTTGAATTAGTAAAATTTTGTCATTGTACATAATTATACTTTTTGTTGCATCAGTGCACCTGGCTGTTGTTTTGGTCCTGATTAGAAAGAAGGTATTGTCATGGCTTATTTGTTTAGAGGTTAGCTTAGGCCTAAGGTACTTGGAGAAACCATTCCAATGCCCTCCAGAAGGAAACACTGCCACCCCACCTGTTTCATGCATGAAAAACACAGCAGGGGCACTTGTGGGATTTCAATGTATTTTTTTATGCACCATTATTCTACCTATAGCCTGCTCTCAGATCTATTTGTACTGTATAGCCAACTCCTATGGTCCACAGGGGCTATACAGCACAAACAGAACTGGGACCAGACTAATCTACCTCCACAATGTCCCACCTGTTTCCCAATGGCCTCCAGGTCCCTGTCACGCACAAAGTCCTCCCTCAGCTGTACCCGGGTGAGCCTGGTGCTGTGCGGGTCCGAGAACAGCTGGAAGAAGCCGTCCTGCGGCTCAAAGTTACTGTCCATATGGACCAGCTCCATGTATCTGAAGATGGATACATAAAACAGCTGAAAAATAATTATTCAAGACATAAGATCAAATTGATATACAGTATCAAACTATGGTTGGCATTTGACAATTCATTTACATACATTATACATTGAGATTTGAAGCAAGTCATAAATCAGTGCTCATGAGCTGCTGCTAATAAAGTGATTGATCGTGAAAGCACCCTTGACACCTCATAAGACCATAGCAACATAATGTGAAAAATTAGACAAACCAACAAGCAAAACCAGTCTGACATTGCTTAATTGAACATTAGGATTAGCACCCATTACAAATCCCAATTATACGTACGTGTTGACCAGCTTGTCACAGATCTCGCTGGGCAGGAAGATGTCTGAGCGCAGGCAGAGCTTGTTCCTCTCTCCCAGGTAGCACATGGTCCTCCTCAGGTTCCTCAGGCAGAAGGCTGTGGTCAGTGCCATGAGGCTGTCGGGGTTGTCCCCTGCCTTGGCTGCCATGTCGGCTGCTGCTTCTCACTTCCCCTCTGTTTGACAACAACAGGGCAAAGCAGGTGGCCTCAGGAGGTAGGTGCCGGGCAGCTCTCAAAGGGTAAGCATCGGGATAGATGAGGTGGTCACAAAAGAGGCAGTGTGCTCAAGACCTCCCTAACTCCGGGGTTAGGTCTACAAGAAGCTGCTGGAGACAAAGACAAGTTGTTCTTGTTAGGATACTTGACATTGCTTTGATAGAAATATCAAAAAGTATATACTTCATGTTTAGGGAAATGGCAATTACAGTCTAACGATGCACGTTATTATCATAAACTCATTGTTAACACTGTAAATCGTGTCATAAAAATGTATGATTAAGACAGTAAACAAAGTATTTGGCTAGCTAGTTCGCTAAATAAAGCAAGCGTTTCCATTTGAGCAACACCTAAACAAGTGGGACTTGGCAGGTGAAATTAATACCAGTTTGTCTGCTACATGGCCAAACTAAATGGATTTAGGAAAACCCAAATGGCAACACATGTAATGACAAGCTTCGCTTCCATAACATTAACGTGGTTCTTTCAATTAAGAATGTTTGCGGTAACAAGCTTAAATATTTAGCTAGATAGCTAACTGCTTAGCTACTTCTGAATCATTAACGTTAGCTAGGTACATTTGATGGCAGTACTTAACTAAGTTACCGAACTAGAAACACCTCGACAAATTGATCAAGTTCAAATGAGTATGTCAGCTAGCCACGTCATGGAAGGGGTGAAGTCAAAACATTTTTGCTAAGGCAACTACACTGCTCAAAAAAATAAAGGGAACACTAAAATAACACATCCAAGATCTGAATGAATGTAATAATCTTATTAAATACTTTTTTCTTTACATAGTTGAATGTGCTGACAACAAAATCACACAAAAATAATCAATGGAAATTTGGAGTCACACTCAAAATTAAAGTGGAAAACCACACTACAGGTTGATCCAACTTTGATGTAATGTCCTTAAAACAAGTCAAAATGAGGCTCAGTAGTGTGTGTGGCCCCACGTGCCTGTATGACCTCCCTACAATGCCTGGGCATGCTCCTGATGAGGTGGCGGATGGTCTCCTGAGGGATCTCCTCCCAGACCTGGACTAAAGCATCCGCCAACTCCTGGACAGTCTGTGGTGCAACGTGGCGTTGGTGGATGGAGCGAGACATGATGTCCCAGATGTGCTCAATTGGATTCAGGTCTGGGGAACGGGTGGGCCAGTCCATAGCATCAATGCCTTCCTCTTGCAGGAACTGCTGACACACTCCAGCCACATGAGGTCTAGCATTGTCTTGCATTAGGAGGAACCCAGGGCCAACCGCACCAGCATATGGTCTCACAAGGGGTCTGAGGATCTCATCTCGGTACCTAATGGCAGTCAGGCTACCTCTGGCGAGAACATGGAGGGCTGTGCGGCCCCCCAAAGAAATGCCATCCCACACCATGACTGACCCACCGCCAAACCGGTCATGCTGGAGGATGTTGCAGGCAGCAGAACGTTCTCCACGGCGTCTCCAGACTCTGTCACGTCTGTCACGTGCTCAGTGTGAACCTGCTTTCATCTGTGAAGAGCACAGGGCGCCAGTGGCGAATTTGCCAATCTTGGTGTTCTCTGGCAAATCCCAAACGTCCTGCATGGTGTTGGGCTGTAAGCTCAACCCCCACCTGTGGACGTCGGGCCCTCATACCACCCTCATGGAGTCTGTTTCTGACCGTTTGAGCAGACACATGCACATTTGTGGCCTGCTGGAGGTCATTTTGCAGGGCTCTGGCAGTGCTCCTCCTGCTCCTCCTTGCACAAAGGCGGAGGTAGCGGTCCTGCTGCTGGGTTGTTGCCCTCCTACGGCCTCCTCCATGTCTCCTGATGTACTGGCCTGTCTCCTGGTAGCGCCTCCATGCTCTGGACACTACGCTGACAGACACAGCAAACCTTCTTGCCACCGCTCGCATTGATGTGCCATCCTGGATGAGCTGCACTACCTGAGCCACTTGTGTGGGTTGTAGACTCCGTCTCATGCTACCACTAGAGTGAAAGCACCGCCAGCATTCAAAAGTGACCAAAACATCAGCCAGGAAGCATAGGAACTGAGAAGTGGTCTGTGGTCACCACCTGCAGAACCACTCCTTTATTGGGGGTGTCTTGCTAATTGCCTATGATTTCCACCTGTTGTCTATTCCATTTGCACAACAGCATGTGAAATTTATTGTCAGTGTTGCTTCATAAGTGGACAGTTTGATTTCACAGAAGTGTGAATGACTTGGAGTTACATTGTGTTGTTTAAGTGTTCCCTTTATTTTTTTTACCAGTCTATATGAGCTAGCTGAGGAACGCTCAACTCAATTCTCGTATATCGAGGCGGAGTTGAGTAACGTTATTGATAACTTTTTCCTCATTTGCGTTGTTCAACTTTCAAGCCGTTATGTCTCCATTTGAGCAAAACCAATTAGGAAAAAGTCGGTGCTTGTATTCGATAAAATATCTTATTAGAAGTATGAATTTCAGCAACCCGCAAAACGGCCTCAGTTGTACAGGACCAAAATAAGTACATGTAAAAATTACAATTCTGAAAACGCTTACAAGTATCGACTAGGGACTCAATGTTGTTGCTAGCAAATCGCGCAACGGGGTTGAGAGTTCGGTCATGACCTCAGCTAGATGAGCGTACAGTGCGCTATGGCCGGCTAACTAACTACTGTAACGTCAGCTGTATCAAAAGTGTCAAGTACGAATGTATATTTATGTAGTGTAACCTACAACCATGACATATAGCTATTTTGCTAAATAACGTTAGTTAGCTACATCAAATCCATTGCTGGCTAGCGCAGCTACTATAACTCGCGTTAATTAGATTCATTAGCTAGTTAGTGAATAAATGTTTGGCGATCTAGCTACTTTATGCAGGATTTGTCAACATTGCTCATTTGCAGTTTATCGGACACTGTCATACCTTAGCTTTGCACACGGGTAGTTCTTTGGTTGATTCAATTAATTTATTGTTTTATCATTTATATTCTCCTCTGTTTCTTGTGTTCGTCTGTTGTCAACAAAACAACCTCCTCTTCCGGTTCATCTGTGTTGTTATGAATTGCTTCCTGCTTCAGGGGAAGGTTATGTTAATTATTTCCCATTGAATTTTAAGAAAGCATATTGTTGCATGATCACTGTTAGTTAAATCCTCTCCACATTTTGGATAAGGAAGGTAGCTGACTATTTGCATTGACACCCTTATTGTATTCTTATCTATTATTATTTTTTGCACTGGCTCGATGTACACTCACTTGACTCTAACCACACACACTGTCCAGTGGAGGCTGCTGAGAGGAGGACGGCTCATAGTAATGGCTGGAATGGAGTCAATGGAGGGATATCAACCACATGGAAACCACATCTTTGATGTGTTTGATACCATTCCTCCCCTCAGCAGCCTCCACGGAAACACAGACACACACGCACTCTCTGTTTATTATCTATGCATAGTCAATTTACCCCTACCTACATGTACAATTACCTCGACTACCCTGTACTCCTGCACATTGACTCGGTACAGGTACCACTTCTATATAGCCTCGTTATTGTTATTTCAAATCAAAGTGTATTTGTTATTTACAAGCCCTAACCAACAGTGCAATTTTTAAGTAAAAAAATAGGTATTAGGTAAACAATAGATGAGTAAAGAAATACAAAATAAAATAAATGACTAAAATGACAGTGAAAATAACATTAGCATGGCTATATACAGGTGGTACCGGTACAGAGTCAATGTGCGGGGGCATCGGTTAGTCGGACTAATTGAGGTAACATGTACATGTAGATATAGCTAAAATGACTATGCATAGATGATAAACAGAGTAGCAGCAGCATAAAAGAGGGAGTTGGCGGGTGGGGGGACACAATGCAAATAGTCCGGGTAGCCAATGTGCGGGGGGCACTGGTTAGTCGGGCTAATTGAGGTAATATCTACGTGAATGTATTTTTATTGTGTTACTAGTTTCCTTTCGTTTATTTAGCAAATTTGTCTTACTTACTTTTTTAAAAACTCTGCATTGTTGGTTAAGGGCTCCTAAGTAAGCATTTCACGGTAATACAATTTGTTTTTATTAGCTATCTCAAACTGATGAGTTTTAATGAATTTGTAGCCAGGTCTGACATAGCACACACTACACAAAATATGTGCATAGTTACTGCAATAAGCTATTCTAATTATTATTTACATAAAATAATGCAAAATAGAAGAATAACGATTGATTATGGTGACATGGCATAACAAAAAAAATAGCAGGGGTAATCCTTGCCCTAATTCATAAGTCAAATTCCGTTAGGCCATTGGTACACTTTTTTTTAATATATTTTTTTATTTCACCTTTATTTAACCAGGTAGGCTAGTTGAGAGCAAGTTCTCATTTACAACTGAGACCTGGCCAAGATAAAGCAAAGCAGTGCGACAAAAACAACAACATAGAGTTACACAAGGGATAAACAAACGTACAGTCAATAACACAATAGAAAATATGTATACAGTGTGTGCAAATTAAGTAAGGAGGTAAGGCATAGGCCATAGTGACGAAGTAATTACAATTTAGCAATTAACAAATCAAATTTGATTTGTCACAAATTGGTTAGGGCATGGTTAGCAGATGTTAATGCGAGTGTAGCGAAATGCTTGTGCTTCTAGTTCCGACAATGCAGTAATATCCAACAAGTAATCTAACCTAACAATTTCACAACAATTACCTTATACACACAAGTGTAAAGGAATGAATAAGAATATGTACATAAAAAAATATATGAATGAGTGATGGTATAGAACGGCTTAGGCAAGATGCAGTGAATGGTATAGAGTACAGTATATACATATGAGATGAGTAATGTAGGATATGTAAACATATAAAAGTGGCATTGTTTAAAGTGGCTAGTGATACATTACATCAAGATGGCAAGATGCAGTAGATGGTATAGAGTACAGTATATACATATGAGATGAGTAATGTAGGGTATGTAAACATTATATGAAGTGGTATTGTTTAAAGTGGCTAGTGATACATGTATTACATACATTTTTCCATTATTAAAGTGGCTGGAGTTGAGTCAGTATGTTGGCAGCAGCCACCTAATGTTAGTGATGGCTGTTTAACAGTCTGATGGCCTTGAAAGATAATCTGTTTTTCAGTCTCTCGGTCCCTGCTTTGATGCACCTGTACTGACCTCGCCTTCTGGATGATAGCGGGGTGAACAGGCAGTGGCTCGGGTGGTTGTTGTCCTTGATGATTTTTTTGGCCTTCCTGTGACATCGGGTGGTGTAGGTGTCCTGGAGGGCAGGTAGTTTGCCCCCGGTGATGCGTTGTGCAGACCTCACTACCCTCTGGAGAGCCTTACGGTTATGGGCGGAGCAGTTGCCGTACCAGGCGGTGATACAGCCCGACAGGATGCTCTCGATTGTGCATCTGTAAAAGTTTGTGAGTGTTTTTGGTGACAAGCTGAATTTCTTCAGCCTCTTGAGGTTGAAGAGGCGCTGCTGCGCCTTCTTCACCACGCTGTCTGTGTGGTTGGACCATTTCAGTTTGTCCGTGATGTGTACGCCGAGGAACTTAAAACTTTCTACCCTCTCCACTACTGTCCCGTCGATGTGGATAGGGGGGTGCTCCCTCTGCTGTTTCCTGAAGTCCACGATTATCTCCTTTGTTTTGTTGACGTTGAGTGTGAGGTTATTTCCCTGACACCACACTCAGAGGGCCCTCACCTCCTCCCTGTAGGCCGTCTCGCTGTTGTTGGTAATCAAGCCTACCACTGTAGTGTCGTCTGCAAACTTGATGATTGAGTTGGAGGCGTGCATGGTCACGCAGTCGTGGGTGAACAGGGTTCAAAATACTGCATAGTTTGCTAGGAACGCGAAGCGAGGCGGCCATCTCTGTCGGCGCCAAAAGTACACTGGAGTGATAGATGTGCAGATGAGGATGTGGAAGTAGAAATACTGGTGTGCAAAAGAGCAGAAAAAAACAAAAATGGGGATGAGGTAGGTAGTTGGTTGGATGGGCTATTTACAGATGGGCTGTGTACAGCTGCAGCGATCGGTAAGCTGCTCTGACAGCCGATGCTTGAAGTTAGTGAGGGAGATATAAGTCTCCAACTTCAGTGATTTTTGCAATTCGTTCCAGTCATTGGCAGCAGAGAACTGGAAGGAAAGACGGCCAGGTGTTGGCTTTGGGGATGACCAGTGAAATATACCTGCTGGAGCGCGTGCTACGGGTGGGTGTTGCTATGGTGACCAGTGAGCTGAGATAAGGCGGAGCTTTACCTAGCAAAGACTTATAGATGACCTGGAGCCAGTGGGTTTGGCGACGAATATGTAGCGAGGACCAGCCAACAAGAGCATACAGGTTGCAATGGTGGGTAGTATATGGGGCTTTGGTGACAAAACGGATGGCACTGTGATAGACTGCATCCAATTTGCTGAGTAGAGTGTTGAAGGCTATTTTGTAAATGACATCGCTGAAGTCAAGAATCGGCAGGATAGTCAGTTTTACGAGGGTATGTTTGGCAGAATGAGTGAAGGAGGCTTTGTAGCGTAATAGGAAGCCGATTCTAGATTTAATTTTGATTTGGAGATGCATAATATGAGTCTGGAAGGAGAGTTTACAGTCTAGCCAGAAACCTAGGTATTTAGAGTTATCCACATATTCTAAGTCAGAACCATCCAGAGTAGTGATGCTAGGCGGGCGGTCGGCCGCGGGCAGTGATTGGTTGAAGAGCAAGCATTTAGTTTTACTAGCGTTTAAGAGCAGTTGGAGGCCACGGAAGGAGTGTTGTATGGCATTGAAGCTCGTTTGGAGGTTTGGTAACACAGTGTCCAAAGAAGGGCCAGATGTATACAGAATGGTGTTGTCTGCGTAGAGGTGGATCAAAGAATCACCTGCAGCAAGAGCGACATCATTGATATATACAGAGAAAAGAGTCTGCCCGAGAATTGAACCCTGTGGCACCCCCATAGAGACTGCCAGAGGTCCGGACAACAGGCCCTCCGATTTGACACACTGAACTCTGTCTGAGAAGTAGTTAGTGAACCAGGCGAGGCAGTCATTAGAGGAACCAAGGCTGGTGAGTCTGCCGATAAGAATACGGTGATTGACAGAGTCGAAAGCCTTGGCCACGTCGATGAATACAGCTGCACAGTACTGTTTTTTATCGATGGTGGTTATGATATCATTTAGGACCTTGAGCGTGGCTGAGGTGCACCCGTGACCAGCTCGGAAACCGGATTGCATAGCGGAGAAGGTACGGTGGGATTCGAGATGGTCGGTGATCTGTTTGTTCACTTGGCTTTTGAAGACTTTAGAAAGGCAGGGCAGGATGGATATAGGTTTGCCGTGACACTTCAACACTGCCCAAATGCTCTGTCCAAACGCAAATATGCCTTGCATGGTATACAGTTTTGTAATGGTTTGGAACATAACTTTCATATGAAGGATAAAATATTTTTCAAATACAAAAAAAGATACACTTACAAACTTTATGCAGTTTCTTCTTCTTCTATGATATAATGGCGGTCCGCAAACCAACGTTAAAGGTGTATGCCGCCACCTACTGTGCTGAAGTGTATGGTCAATCACGGTTTACAACATTTCTAAATCCTCCTACCCAACTCAACAAAAAGAGCCCAACTAACTTATAGGCCCTCTAATAGGCCCTCCCCATCCCCAAATCCCTTCCAAACGCCCCCAACCCCGTCCCACTTCAATGACCCTACACTTCAATCTTTACCTCTCTTCAACATACTTACAACAATATAACAACACATGCTCTACCGTTTCATCAACCATATTATCCAGACACAAAGCATTCACATACTTGCCAACCAGATGTAATAACGGGTTCAACGTACAATGTCCTAAGCGCAATCGAACAAACACCACCTCTTCCTCCAAAATTTGACTTTTGAATCTTGGTCCACCGACCTTTATTTGGAGGGCATATAAATGCCGGCCCTTGGGCTCAGAGTCCCATCTCTTCTGCCACACATCTATCAAAATGGCTCTGATCTTACATTTAGCCTCACCTCTACCCAGTGAAACATTAATATCAATTATATCTCGTTTCAAAGCTCTTTTGGTTAATTGGTCTACAATTTCATTCCCTTCCACACCCGAATGTGCTGGGACCCTGCAGAATCTCACTACTACACCCATTCTCTCAATTCTCCATAATAACATTAATACCTCTAATAGTAGGTCACTCCTATTAGATTTACTAGATTATAAACTATTTAATACAGACAGAGAATCTGAGCATACTATAATTCTAACAGATTGTACGTCCTCCACCCACTGGAGGACAACTATTATCGCAAACATCAAATTCAGGAACGTAAATGCCTGCTCCTGTGCGCCCACTATCTGGGCCAACCTCCAACTCCTTCAAACCACTCTCTTCAGCAAGCTTTCCAACTGTCCAACCAAAACCACTGCCTTGTCTAGTAGTATATTCTCAATAGTCATCTAGAACAGTAGCAGTGGGATGCTCAACCTCATAGCCTTTCAACCTAACCCAATAAGCTGACATTTTTTTACGCCGTATATCCAAAGGCATCTCACCTAACTCCAGATGTTGATTTAAATGCACCAATACATGTCCTTAAAGATATATACTGGATTCTGTCCAGCTTCTGAAGACAAGTCTTTGCCGCTGTTCCATAAAATATATACCCGTAATCAATTGTCGTCCTTATCAGAGCTCTATAAATATCCATCAACGATTGTCTGTCAGCACCCCATTCATAACCAGAGACCGAGCGCATAAGATTCATCACCTTCTTACACTTTGTTTCAACATTTATGACATGATCTTTCCATGTGTATCGCTCACTGAACCATAGACCCAAATATTTGTACTTAGAAACCCTCCCCATAGGCTGTCCATATAGAAACAACTGTATATTATCAGCAACTTTCTTCTTTGAGAAGAACATACAACAATCGACCATCTTTCAACATCCACTATAGCTTGTTGAATAGATTTGATCACGAGAGACATTCCTTCCCCTCTTCCAAATAGCTCCATCATCAGCATATACACATCGTTAATCATAATAGGACTGATAGCACTGCCTTGAGGAATACTATTGTCAACTCCATAGGCATCAGATAAAATGGATCCTATTTTAACTCGAAAAGAGCGATTAAATAAGGCCAAAACTCAGTTATATAATCTCCCACCAATACCAAGTCTTTCATCTTAATCAGTAGACCTTCTCTCCACATAGTGTCAGAAGCCTTTTCAATGTCAAAAAAGACAGTAGCCATTACTTATTTTATTATCAGAGTTTTTCAACATCATTACTCACCTTTACAAATGCATCCAAAGTAGATCTACCTTTACGGAATAGCCTTTGCCATTGAATCAATAAACCTCTATGTTCCAGGAAATATTACAATCTATTGACTATCATCTTTTCTATCAGTTTACACAAGTTAGAGGTCAGTGCTATTGGTCTATAACTATCAACACATGAAAGGTCCTTACCAGGCTTTACAAAAGGTAATATTACTGCACGTTTCCAACCAGAAGGTATAACCCCCTCACTCCAACTCGTATTAAATAATCCCAGGAGAACATGTATGACCTCATCAGGTAGATGCTTAAACATTGCATAGCACAACTGACCATGACCTGGGGCTCTATAGATCCACAGCCTATTAAGGATGAACACATCTCATGTATGGTAAAGACAGAATCTAAAGAAGAGTCAACAGTGTCCCTTTTCTTATACACATTAACGTGAGCATTTAAAATCTCACACCTGCGTTGCTTATATACTTCATCCAAAGTAACCCCACTATGTACCCTAGCAAATGTCTTCCCCAACAAGTCAGCTTTTTCTTTATCAGTTACGGCCATTTTTTGACCCACAACCAAAACTGGAATTCAAGTGAACTTGCTTCTTCCAGTCATCTTCTTCAACATAAACCATACATCCGACAGCTCAATACACCTGCCTATTGCAGAGCAGAACTGTCCCCATGCATTTCTCTTGACAGACTTAATGACCCTACGTATTAAAGCTCTCTTCCTTTGGAAATCAAGTAGATTCTCAGGAGTTATATTTCTACGCAACACTCTGTAAGCCCTATTTCTTTATTGAATAGCTGCAGTGCACTCTTCAGTCCGCCATGGAACCACCTTCCTTTTCTCATGCACTTCATTCACTGGTACGTATACATTCGCAGCACTCAAAATCAGAGAGGTCACAGAGGAAGCACATATATCAACCGGCCTCTCTAAAGACAACTCTCCAACAGACTTTAAGCAATGATCACCAAACTTTTCTTCTGAATGGTACCCTATCTGGAATAGTAACATCAAAGTTCCTGGTACATGAAATCGGGAAATGATCACTTCCAACAGTAGAATCATTCATTACATTCCATTCACACATGCAATAGAGTTAGAAGCCAGTGTGAAGTCCAGGCAGGACGTAACCCTTCTAACAACATCAACTCTTGTACAACATCCATTGTTAAGACATACTAAAGCTTGTTTCCATCATATCTTCCACAATAGTACTATTAGCATCTGTATGTGTGCTTCCCCATAAACTACTATGTGCATTAAAGTCGCTGCACCATATCTCTCTAGAGCCCAATTCTCCTGATATTTCATCAAACATCGTTAATGATAGTTGACGACGAGGGTTGTACAAATTGTGTAACTTAATATTACCACCTGCACTGTAGATTTCCACCATCACATATTCAGATGGGACAGTTATATCATAATATACAATACCTTCCTTTATGAACATAGCACACGAACCGCCCTGTCCTATTGATCTTTCACATCTTATTGAACAATAACCAGAAATAATAAAATCAAGATGTGGTCTAAGCAACATTTCCTACTTATTCCAGGAGTAACCCTATTATCTCCAGCAGGATTTCTGAACAGGTCTCGTATCTGTGTCTGGCCCAACATAAGCAGCATTTCCTACTTATTCCAGGAGTAACCCTATTATTCCACTTATTCCAGGAGTAACCCTATTATCTCCATCATTCTGCCTAATAGTTCACCAATCTGCCTTGCAGCCTCTGCATAAGAGACATTATGAGTACTTTTATATATTTGGGCCTCTCTAGCCCTTTTCTGCACGCTATATGCAGTTTAGCGAAGTTGCAACAGGTTGTGTTTTGAGTAACTCATACTTCCGACCGAAAATGTGGAATGGTCCAATTGAAAAACAGCCTGGGTGCAACTTTGCTAAACTGCGTACAGTAAGTGTATCTTTTGTATTTGATTTTTTTTCTCTCGCTGGTATGACAGTTATGTTCCAAAACCGTATCGCAAGCGAGGATTATTAACGTTTTAAACGTTAAAACAGAGCGTCGGGATTGTAGTTCACATGGAGCCAGCCCCCTTGCGTTCTTAAGAGCTAAAATCATCCCACACTGCCAAATGCTGATGTAGTTTACAGTGAGAGAACAGTCAGAAATAGTGGTTTTCAAATATTAATGTTCATATTTTCAGTCAAACTTTTATAAGGTTGATTTCAAGAGAAATACAGGCAGGTGAGATCTGAAAACAAACAGCAAAGTAATCTTTCCCAAGTGTCGTTGCGGATGTTTCACCATCGGAGTATTTTTCTTGTGGCACACAGGTCTTGCTTTTGGATTCGTCCAACATGTCTCGTTCTTACAGAATCAGGTGAGATGCATATTTGATTTATAAATGGAAAGTAGGCCATAATAACACATTCGATTAAATGTGATATAGCTATGTTTGTCAATCGTAAATCTCATGTGATGCGTTCCTGATCGTGGATTATGACGTAGTGGACTCTGAAAGCCCTGTAGGCTGACGTTAACTAGCTAACTCTGCCGGTTGCGTTGTCTCGAGGAAATGGGAAATCATCTGCTAACAACATCGATGAAAATGTCAGATTCATTGTACTGTACTACACTGCAGACAATGTTTTTAAATTCCAATCCGCCTGAATGGAAAACATTTTTCCTAGTTATCTGCTCTAGCTAGCTAGCTCATTCATAGGCTCAAGCAGTCCACCCCCTAAAGGAGCATTTCATTCTAGGTTTTAATGAACGATGTAGTGGCAAACATTAGGAAGGACTAAGAGAATGCAGAACTGGTGCTACCTACCTAATTCCTTAAATACAATTATGCAACTAAGCAAGGTTGCTAACATCATGCACACATTCTCCACTGATGAAATTATCAAAACAAACTTGAGACCCTTTTAAACGAGACAGTCAAACTTGTGTATTGTATTTGACTTCATGTTAATTATAAGCCCCAAATACAGGGAGAAGTACAAACTAGTCTACTCAAGATGCAATGTTGCTATATAGCCTATTGCATAACATTTGGCCTATGCAATGGGCATACTAACAGGACAACCTTTTAAATTCTTGCGAGACAAGGGCAGTTCAAAGCAGGACGCACTAATTCACTTGTATTAAATATATTTACTGCCAAATAGCGGGAGTGTATCAAACAGTAGCCAAGAAAATGCAGACTCTTTGTAAATAAAACGGTTCAAATGCCTACTACAGTAACCTATTTTCTTTGATGGCTGAAATTTTGTTGCAAGAAGCTGAAGGTTATTCATTATAAAGCTTTCCTGGCGTTTAGGCTACTATTCACTCATGCTTCTGGACTTTCTTGTTCCGGGAAAAGAGTGGATCCAATGTTATGAAGGGCAATCAAAGTTATGGTTTAACTGTGACAGCAAAGCACTTTTGCCTGGTGTTCGTTAATGATCTGAGGTCAGGGCTGGTGTCTCGTGAGCGCTGGTGTTTGATAAAAAACAGATGAACTGTTTTCCCGTTGAATTGCCCCAAGCCGAGTAACTTTGCTGATCAAACAGGATGTAGCTGCCGGTGAAGTCAAGGAAAGAGAATAGGAAAGAGAAATTGCTATTACAGGAGAAAGGCATACTAGATTGAAATCAAATAACTTTATATTTGGTTCTGTTCAGTAGGTTGGTTCTGTTCAGTAGATTAGAACAAAATCTGAATATCACAGATATGGTGTATGAAGAATGGACACAACTCTCTGATGTTGAATCGCTGAATAGCCAATCCTGTCAGTTCTACACACACTTCTTTCTATAAGACCTATAACCTACGGTCTGCTGTATAGACTAGGCCTTTGAGTTTTTTGGGCTAAATCATTCACAATCAGGCCACCCGATCTATTTTGAGTTCCTCTGGGAGAATCAATACTTCTTTTCCTGGTAGTGGTAATGTAGCCTAACCACCACATCAATGGGTCCTGTTATTTGGCTGGATCTTCAGCTGATCATAACAGCAGGACAGCCTGCATTGATCATGGGAGCACATAGGTGTCATTGTCTCCATGCAGTCCAGCTGAAAGAAGGATGTTTCAGTGAATAGGCTAGTGGCAGTACTCCAGTTTGAATGAGTAATTCAACAGTGTCAAAAAACAATAAATTGGCACTTTGACCAAGTCCCTCCATTGAATATGTTATGTTGTACCATAAGAACAGTTGGAGCAGGTTGTGTTGGTAAATCAGAATGTCAAAGACCGTATACTTAGCAGTTGTCTAGGGTGGAAGTTGAACTACTTAACGGTGTTGCTATAGGGGTCTATGGCTATAGGTACCAAGTTAGGGGGAGGGTATTTTGGTCACCCCCCTCCTTTTCTGGGCACATGATTTGATCCCACACACACACACACACACACACACACACACACACACACACACACACACACACACACACAGTCAATGCACAAGGTAAACAAATGGAACTGTGCAGCCCTTTGTAGATTGTGACACAAAATAATGTGTTTTGCAATCTTTTGGATCCTTTCCTCCTCCTTTATTTGTGGATGTCACAGTAAACATATTAGTCTACCCACTCAGAACATACAGTCCTATATTGTTTATGTCTGTCTGCTGCATGTGTAATAATCTGAATGAGGCATTATAGGAATGTTACCTTCCTCTTTCTTGATGGGAGGCATTATTTTATGATCTACCATGAATGCAACAAACAATATGCCTCTTACAACAAAACCTACTTTGAGATGTTATTTTTCCCTTTCTTGTGCAAATGAAGGATCCAGGATTTCAAGGTGGCCTTGAGTGAAGAGAAGCTTGACTTAAAGGTGCTTCGGGAACTTTGCTTCAGCGGTAAGCAAGAACTTTGCTTTCACCATAAAAAAAAATGTATTTTTACATATTTTATTAACACATTTTCATGTTTCCTATCTCTCTCCAGGTATCCCGTTTGAAGGAGGCATCCGTGCACTTTGCTGGAAAGTGAGTTGCTCCAGTCTTTTAATAGACAGAGTGCATTCGGAAAGTATTCAGACCCCTTGACTTTTTTCACATTTTGTTACGCTACAGCCTTACTCTAAAATTGATTAAATAATTTTTCATCAATCTACACACAATACCCCATAATGACAAAGCAAAAAAAACTGATATCAAATTTACATACGTATTCAGACCCTTTACTCTGTACTTTATTGAAGCACCTTTGGAAGTGATTACAGCCTTGAGTCTACTTGGGTAAGATGCTACAAGCTTGACACACCTGAATTTGGGGAGTTTCTCCTGGTTCTGGCTGGGTCACTCAAGGACATGCAGAAACTTGTCCCGAAGCTACTTGTTTGTTATCTTGGCTGTGGGCTTGGGGTCGTTGTGCTGTTGGAAGGTGAACCTTCGCCCCAGTCTGAGATCCTGAACACTCTGGAGCAAGTATTCATCAAGGATCTCTCTCTGTACTTTGCAGTCCCTGCCGCTGAAAAACATCCCCACAGCAGGATGCTGCCACCACCATGCTTCACCGTAGGGATGGTGCCAGGTTTCTTCCAGACGTGACGCTTAGCATTCAGCCCCAAAAGTTCAATCTTGGTTTCATTAGACCAAATAATCTTAATTCTCATGGTCTGAGAGTCCTTTAGGTGCCTTTTGGCAACTCCAAGCAGGCTGTCATGTGCCTTTCACTGAGGAGTGGCTTTCGTCTGGTCACTCTACCATAAAGGCTTGATTAGTGGAGTACTGCAGAGAAGATTGCCCTTTTGGAAGGTTCTCCCATCTCCACAGAGGAACTTTGGACCTCTGTCAGAGTGACCATTGGGTTCTTGGTCACCTCCCTGACCAAGGCACTTCTCCCCTCAGTTTGCCCGGGCGGCCAGCTCTAGGAAGAGTCTTTTTGATTCCAAACTTCTTCCGTTTAAGAATGATGGAGGCCACTGTGTTTTGGGGACCTTCAATGCTGCAGAAAAATGTTGGTACCCTTCCCCAGATCTATGCCTCGACACAATCCTGTCTCAGAGCTCTACGGACAATTCCTTTGACCTCATGGCTTGGTTTTTACTCTGACATGCACTGTAAACTGCGGCTTTATATAGACAGGTGTGTGCCTTTCCAAGTCATGTCCAATCAATTGGATTTACCACAGGACTCCGAGTTGTAGAAACATTTTAAGGATGATCAATGGAAACAGGATGCACCTGAGCTCAATTTGTAGATGATAATGGCGCCGGAGGGGATGGCTGCCGTTTTACAGGGTCCTAACAAACTGTGCTATTTTGTTTGTTTTTCCAATTTCTTGTAACTCATTTTGTACATAATGTTGCTGCTACCGTCTCTTATGACCGAAAAGAGCTTCTGGGCATCAGAACAGCGATTACTCACCTCAAACTGGATGAAGATTTCTGACACGAAGGATATACTGCTTTGTCAAGACAAGGCCCAAATCCCCATCATTCGTGTGAAGAAAAGATGTAAATACCGGGTGTGTGTCTATTTGTCAGTAATTGCTGGTGGTGCCCAATGTCTAATATTAAAAGAAGTCTAGAGGTATTGCTCGCCTGAGGTAGAATACCTCATGATAAGCTCTAGACCACACTATCTACCAAGACAGTCTATATTATTTGTAGCTATCTATTTGCCACCACAAACCGATGCTGGCACTAAGACCGCACTCAACGAGCTGTATAAGGCCATAAGCAAACAAGAAAAAGATCATCCAGAAGTGGTTTGTGGTGGTAAATAGATGGCTACGAATAATATAGACATGAACTCTCTTGGTAGATAGTGTGGTCTAGAGCTTATCAATCTTGTCATGGCCCATATCAACACCATCATGCCAGAAACCCTAGACCCACTCCAATTCGCATACCACCCCAACAGATCCACAGATGTCTCAATTGCACTCCACACTGCCCTTTCCCACCTGGACAAAAGGAACACCTATGTGAGAATGCTGTTAGTTGACTACAGCTCAGCGTTCAACACCATAGTGCCCAAAAAGCTCATCACTATGCTAAGGACCCTGGGACTAAACACTTCCCTCTGCAACTGGATCCTGGACTTCCTGACGCGCCGCCCCCAGGTGGTAAGGGTAGGCAACAACACATCTGCCACGCTGATCCTCAACACTGGGGCCCCTCGGGTGCGTGCTTAGTCCCCACCTGTACTCCCTGTTCACCCACGACTGTGTGGCCAAATTCGAATCATTAAGTTTGCTGATGACATAACAGTCATAGGCCAGATCACCAACAACGATGAGACAGCCTACAGGGAGGAGGCCGGAGACAACAACCGCTCTCTCAATGTGAGCAAGACAATGGAGCTGATTGTGGACTATAAGAAAAGGAGGGCCCTACAGGCCACCATTAACATCGACAGGACTCAAGTGGAACGGGTCGAGAGTTTCAAGTTCTTTGGATTCCACATCACCAACAAACTATCATGGTCCAAACACACCAAGACAGTTGTGAAGAGGGCACGACAACACCTTTTCCCCCTCAGGAGACTGAAAAGATTTGGCAATGGTCCCCAGATCCTCAAAGTTCTCCAGCTGCTCCATCGAAAGCATCCTGACCGGTTGTATTTCCGCCTGGTATGGCAACTGATCAGCATTTGACCGGAAGGCAGTACAGAGGGTTGTGTCTACGGCCCAGTACATCACTGGGGCCAAGCTTCCTGCCATCCAGGGACTCTATACTAGGCGGTGTCAGAGGAAGGTCCAAAAAATTGTCAAATGTTAGTCAACCAAGTTATAGACTGTTCTCTCTGCTTCCGCACAGCAAGCGGTACCGGCGCGCCAAGTCTAGGACCAAAAGGCTCCTTAACAGCTTCAACCCCCAAGCCATACGACTGCTGAACAATTAATCAGATGGCCACCCAGACTATTTACATTGACACCATCCCCCTCCATTTGTTTTTACACTGCTGCTACTCACTGTTTATTATCTATGCATAGTCACTTCACCCCTACCTACATGTACAAATTACGTTAACTAACCTCTACACCTGCACATTGACAACTTGTAATTGAGTATAGGCTACTGTTCAAATGTTGCTGTAATAGGCCTACATGTCTCTCCTTGCATGGTGTTTTGTTGCAAGTTTAGTTTTCTGGATATTCATTGTCAAGCTTTAAAAACCGAAGCCAGACTGCAACATTTTAGTAGCCTAGGACTGTGGCATGTGTATGTACAGTTTATGTACATTTTCTCTCCGCTGCCCGCTGTAAACGGGACACACAAAAGTAGCTCAATTGACATTGAATTCACAGATGCGAGTGCATCAGGCTGTAATTTTCTGTCAACTGTTGACTCAACTGTTGACTCATTTACACACGTGGGTGTGTGTGTGTCCTATTGTCCTTTAGTAGTAAGGTGTACCCATGTGTGAATGCTTTATTTTATAACTTTTTTTGGTCAGTGCCATTAGCGATGATATGATGCAGCGCACTGGCTTGTGTGTGGATCTGGGAGGAGGAATGTGTCTGTGGCAATGCACTGCCTTTGGCGTGCAGCACGTTCGCAATGCAGTGCATCGGGGGTGGTATGGAGGTGGGCCAAAATGAATTGACAACCAAAAAAATTGCGCGGGCAGGATGGAAATGTGTCACGGCCGGATTCAGCCTGCAGGCCTTTTGTTTGACACGTGATCTACAGTATGTAGCATTAGCCTTAGTTTTAGTAATAGTTTAAGCCTGTTGTTCTAATCTTATCTGTGAATGGTTGGGATTCTTATTTCTGATGACTTGCTTCAATGTTTCCAGGTCCTGCTCAATTACCTGCCTTTGGACCAGATGATATGGGACTCCTTCCTCAAAAAGCAGAGGTAAAAATGTCTCCAACAGTGCTGGTGGACATCAATTCTTTATCAACAGGAGGAGATGAATGGACATGTTATGTACTCTCAGTGTATAAAGTGCATGAAAACATCTACTGCTCAAGACTTAGCCACTGCATGTGTCCTTCCATCTATGCCTGAATTATACCTTGGTAACTAACCAGTTCTTAGTCAAGTATATCCCTCCTGTCCCACTGGAGTTTACTTTTGAATCCTTCAGATTTTACCAAGTGTTTCTAGACAAACAGCTGAGTCATAATGGAACCTGACCCATTAAAATCTCACACTAAAACACAACACCCAGCACCGGACAGCTATATCAGGTCTGCTCGGCCTGGGAAACAGCGATGGTGATAAGTCATGCTTGTCTGCTGCTTCTATTGGCTCTCTCCTCACATTATTCAAATACATAAAATACTTCAAGTGTTTGGTTGATCCTGCCTGAAGTACCTTTACTGGCCCTGTCAAGAAACAATGCCTAGCCCCTAGTCAATTCATGTAAACCAGAGAGAATTGGGTCAGTATAAGAAATATGTTGGTATCTCCATGATATCATGGCTGTATCTTTGAGGACTTTTCCCTCTAAGTCAAAATCAAGTCAAATTGAGCTCCTTAAAGGAAACTACTAGGCGTTTCAGACCTCCGATGGTCCGGGCTCTTGCGGTTACCCACAGACATAGAGATTATCGTATTTATTTGTGGCCCACAGGGAGGTGTATTCCCAGTTCCTAAAGGAGATGATCATCCAACCAGGCATCGCTAAGGCCAACCTGGGCCTCTCCAGAGAGGACGTGACTATGGAGGACCACGTGAGTTTCCCCTCTCCTCTCCCTATTTTTTGCCCTCAAAATATTAAAATTTCTTACTCTAATACACACTGCTGGACTGTCTGAGCTAATGCATATATGATTTTTCACAGATTTCACAGATCAGTCTCCCATATATTCATTTTCATGCCCTCTTTCTGTCTTTCTCGCTCTCTCAGCCTCTCAACCCCAACCCAGACAGCAAGTGGAACAACTACTTCAGAGACAACGAGGTGCTGCTACAGATTGATAAAGATGTCCGGTAGGTCTGACTGCCTGGGCAACAAGCTAGGTACTTCTTTGGCTGACTGAAGTGCATCTCCATGTATTTTAAGTCACTCATCCTTTAGAGCAGGGGCGAGCAACTTGACTGATGATTAAAGTCTATTAATGTATTCCAGTACCCAGTCATGTAATACCATCTCCAAAAAGGCAGAAGATTGGAAGCAGTGGCTCTCTCGTGGAAGCCTTATGTTCCACATAGGAATACACTAACTAGTGTATTTCATGACGGCAGGCGCTTGTACCCCGACATGGCGTTCTTCCAGCGGCCCACAGACTACCCCTGCCAGCTGATCCTGGATCCCCAGAACGACTACGAGACACTCAGGCGCCGTGTTGAACAGACTACCCTCAAGGCCCAAACTGTGGACCGCAACCGCAGCGGGGTCACCAATGTGAGTGAGGGGGGGAGAGTCGTGTACGTTTTTGTTTTTTATGTGTATGAACAGACATATTGGTCTGTCAATGTTAATGCCTCCACTTCCGGAGGCAGCAGGGTGACCTTGTTTCGATAATGCTAGGGGAAACACTATTCAGATGGGCTGACTCTACCACCCTGTGTTATGTTCAATCCCCCTCTCCTGCTTTAAGCAATGCATTCATGATGTGCACGCGGTGGTGCGTGTGTACTGTAAGGTCCAGGTGAGTGTATTGGCTTGACGATGATGGGTCGATAACCTTATTTTACTTATGGGTGTTTTCAGTTTGTGCCCATTTCCATCCCATAACAATTGACTCGATGCCCCTCCAATGGTCTTCTATGGCCGAGAGCTGTAATGCTTCAACTGCTTTAAGAACTCTCAAGAGTGGCTTAAATCTGTTTTGTCATTCTAAGCAATATGGTAGTAGATCCATGTTGCCCTCTGATTAGCCTCTGCTGAGTCCCCAACATCCGGATATTCCGGTTTTCAGGGGAAATGGAATGAGCCTGTGACGTGACATCCGCGACACTCCATCTTAACTCCTCTTCTACATTTACTGGATTGGTTGAACAGTGCAGAAGAGAACCTCCCCCAGCAGTTTTTTTTTCTCGTCAAGACCAGTATGTAGGGGATATAGTTTCAGGCTTTTATTTTACTCATGCTACGTTAGGTTACCCTCTGAAAGGCGTGGTAGAAATTTGGCCATATTGTGTATACCTAATCCAATCCTTTCAGAACTAGGACTTGTTTCTCATCCGGTCCTAATTCTTTCCTCTGTCTTCCGCTCCCCATCTCCAGGTGAGCTCCCCGGGCAAGGCCCTTAACCTGTACCCGTCCAACGAGTACGAGGTGCTGCCCAGCGGCTGCGAGGCCCACTGGGAGGTGGTGGAGCGAATCCTGTTCATCTACGCCAAGCTCAACCCGGGCATCGCCTACGTGCAGGGCATGAACGAGGTGGTGGGCCCTATCTACTACACCTTTGCCACCGACCCCAACAACGAGTGGAAAGGTGGGTGCAGGAGGGGATGTGTGCGTGCGTGTGTATTTTGGGAGCATAGCAGAAGACACATTTTCGTCACTAGTGCAGATGGACAAATAAATTCCTATTGTATTAAACGCAAACATCAGCCCAATCTGCTGCTGCCTGCTGCTACTTCCTTCTTTTAGTCCCATTCCACTGTATTCTGCATCAGAAGGCTAATGTTCTGTGATGGAATGGATCAAGCTGAGTCAGCATTACAGGACAAATGAGGGATGGCCAACATTTCATATGCTTCCATCTCATCTTCAGATTTTTATTGTGCCACCTCTAAAGAAGTATTTTACTAGCTAGATTTCAGTCCAATTTGCGACAGATTTTCATGCAAATATTATTAAAAAGGCTATGTGTGATGACGTAATGCACATAAAAACCCCTTTTGCTCTAAAGTTCTAATGCAACGAGAAAAAACAAAAATCGGTGTGTTTCCATTGCAGTTTCCACTCTATCTATGGTTTTGTCACAAATTGTTGGCAAATAAATGGCAAACTTGCCGAGTCTTCTCTCTAGACAACAGTTCACCGATAAAGTGGACAGGTTAGGTTGTATGATGAGATGGATAAGATCAACATCATTCTTATTTCTTAATTGGATGCTAATCACTGATCATCATGTCACTAACATACAAATTAAGACCCAGGATATTTATTGGAAATGAGCATCAAGCTCATCACTGTGTACTTTCACCACCCTATGAAGTTCATCATAACTAGTTCATCTGTAGCCTTATAAACTGAATGCTTTTTCAAGTCGTAGTCGGACCACCACACAACTTAGCATCGCGTGACTGCAAATCTACCTCGACATGATAGTTATTCTATCAACAATTGCACAAGAAATCATTTTCACCCCAATTTGTCGCATAATTCATTTTACAGACACAAAAAGATCCCACAATGTCGAACGAACAAATTATCTGGCGCCTTTTATTTATTTATTTTTTATACATTTTTTATCCCTTTTTCTCCCCAATTTCGTGGTATCTAATTGGTAGTTACAGTCTTGTCCCATCGCTACAACTCCCATACGGACTTGGGAGAGGCGAAGGTTGAGAGCCGTGCGTCCTCTGAAACCCAGCCAAGTCGCACTGCTTCTTGACACAACGCCTGCTTAACCCGGAAGCCAGCCGCACCAATGTGTCGTAAGAAACACCGTACACCTGGCGACCGTGTCAGCGTGCATTGCGCCCGGCCCGCCACAGGAGTTGCTAGTGCATGATGGAACAAAAACATCCCTGCCTGCCAAACCCTCCCCTAACCCGGACGACACTGGGCCAATTGTGCACCGCCCCATGGGTCTCCCGGTCGCGGCCGGCTGTGAGAGAGCCTGGACTCGAACCAGGATCTCTAATGGCACAGCTAGCACTGCGATGCAGTGCCTTAGACCACTATGCCACTCAGGAGGCCTGACATTTTTTAAATTGTACCGACACTTCCTATTTCCATCACAGCTGTCTTGATTTGTTTTTATATGGTATGACTTTACTTGCATAAAAACTGTTGATGGAAACATGGTGACTGTCTATAATATATTTGATTGACTGGCAGTCGTTGAACAGACAGAAACAATTGCCACTAGGTAGGGCATGATTGATCGACTGATTGATTTGCCTGTCCAACCAATCAGAGCACGCCGAGGCAGACACCTTCTTCTGTTTCACCAACCTGATGTCAGAGAACCGGGACATGTTCATCAAGAGCCTGGACGACTCGCAGTGCGGCATCACCTACAAGATGGAGAGCGTCTACTCCATGCTCAAAGAGAAGGACATGGACCTCTATATGAAACTGGTGAGCAAAGGCCTCCTGGGCCTAGTCCCAAAACCATCCCTTGGCCCTTTCCCTAGGCCCTTGTTGACTGCCCTTCACGGCTCTGAAAGGATACAAGTTCGTATGGATAGGGGAGGGGGGTAGATTTTGCAAAAGGTGACAGGTGCACACATTTATTTATTTATTTTCATGTAATTACAAAAAGTGTGTTGGATTTAGTTAAATGACTTCATTTAGTGGGCTAATGTTTTGTTTGTAGTAATGATGGAGGCTAGTTAAATTTTTCAACCTCTTTCCTTCTCTCTAACAGCAGGAGCAGAACATCAAGCCGCAGTACTTCACCTTCCGCTGGCTAACCCTGCTGCTGTCCCAGGAGTTCCTCCTGCCCGACGTCATCCGCATCTGGGACACGCTCTTCTCCGACCAGGACCGCTTCGACTTCCTCATCCTGGTCTGCTGCGCCATGCTCGTGTGAGTTCCCCCTTCTGGCCTGCCCAGCAATGAACCACTACCCCCTGGACAAACCCGCGTCCATAACCCCAGATTGACCCCATACCCAATTCCCCAAGTCTGTTGATTTTTTTTTTTTTTTAGGAATGCAATGCAATTCCTGAATTGACTTGAATTTGGATGGATTTGGATAGGAATTTCATCTTACCGTATAATGTGTTATGTTTGTTATTTCTGTCCTGATTGGCATGCTTGTCCTGTGTGGTTTCAGACTGATTCGAGATCAGTTGCTGGCAGGAGACTTCACGGTCAACATGAGACTGCTGCAGGTAAGATCATCTAAAAGCATCTATCCAAATAGTGGGGCCAATATAGGTCATGCTTGGGCAACTAAGAAGGTTTTATTTGACGTTTGACTGATTGTCCATGTTCTTCTTCAGGACTACCCCATCTCAGATGTCCACACCATCCTGGCCAAGGCCAAGGAGCTTCAGGGTGGCTCATAGCCACCCCTCCCCCTATCTCCCTCTCCTGGATTTTGGGGATGCACCATTGAAGCTGGTAACCCTAGGTGACAACAAGGCCCCATTGCACCCTGGAAGGGAGAGGAAGCCACCTGGTGCCGGTGTGGTGCACGGTTGGTCAAAGCAACCAAACTCAATACTTTGACTTTTTGTCTCACTCTCACTGCCCGACAGTATTTCCACTCTCTCAGAGAGGGTGTGTGGGCTCAATCTATTTATTTTTGCACTGAACACTTGAAAAAATGACAATCTACATATATGAAGCAGAGAAACCAGTTACCCATACAACAGCGTCATTATAAAGTTTGTCAGTGCTATTATAACACTCCTAGGTTATTTTAAAACTAAGTTTGTTTTTTTTCTCCGTTTTTTGTTTTTTTACATGTGAATATGGTTCTTTTTTATTGTGTAGCTCGTACGAAAGACGAAATATAATACTACCGTGTAAAGTCTAACCACAACAAAAAATAAGTATAGATTGTTACTAGGATCATATGCCTTTGGTAATGGGCAATTGAAACGTGAAGGTCCTCTGTTTGTTTTCGGTTAAACTCAGTCTAGCCAGTTTAAAACCAGACAGTTGTATCCTCTCTTGAATCTCCAATATTAATGTGTTTCGCAAATGTTGGTATCAAATGAATGGGGTGTGAAACCTGTACCTTACTCACTAACCCAAAGTGCATGCTTATACATTAGCCCAAAAGCTAATGAAGCAACAGGCATGAAGGAAACGCTAAATTTACCCTTGATTGTCTTAAATCTAGCCTTAGGGGGAAATTGATACAGTGATGATGATGATGGTCTATTTTATTGTAAGGGCATTACTTTGCAAACAAAACAGTCCTTCAATTGGGCATTCAAGTTTTTAATATATTTTGAGTAATTTCTTAATATATTTTTAGTCATTTCTGGTCGCATTAGAATAAAGTGGTTCACATGTAAAGCATAATAAATTGAACATTAATGACATGTTAAGTGAAGAATAACACATTTTGCTCTGCATACTGTTGGATAATTAGAGAACAAATTATTGATAATAATAACTAAATATGTATAATTAATGACATTAAAATGCTACGATAACATTTCTGTACTCAGATAATGGAATTGACAGATTACAGTTGACAACTGAAAATCACTAACATTTAATGTGTTATTGATAATTTATTTTTTTATCTCAAAACGCTAACAGTTACCACAAAGTTAATACACAATTGAAATGTACCTTTTCAAACTGTAGGACCTACATAATAATGTGATACTTCGTTAAGTACACAGAGAATGGCTTGCTTTGTAATGATAATCATTATTGTGAGAATGATTCAGCTCAAAAAACAGTTACCTTTTTACTGTTTGCGTTTCAGTTTTATTGGCACTCCCAAGTATTGCCATCCATTTCGGTCTATAGTACATTCGGAAAGCATTCAGACCCCTTAACTTTATCCACATTTTGTTACGTTCCAGCCTTATTCTAAAATTGATTAGATGTTTTTTTCCTCCTCAATCAACACACAATACCCCATAATGACAAAGCAAAAACAGGTTTTTAGAAATGTTTGCAAATGCATTTGTTGAATCACATTTACATAACTATTCAGACCCTTTTTTCAGTACTTTGTTGAAGCGCCTTTGGCAGCGATTACAGCCTCGAGTCGTCTTGGGTATGATGCTACAAGCTTGGCACACTTGTATTTGGGGAGTTTCTCACTTCTCTGCAGATCCTCTCAGGCTCTGTCAGGTTGGATGGGGAGCGTTTCTGCATAGCTATTTTCAGGTCTCTCCAGAGATGTTCGATTGGGTTCAAGTCCGGGCTCTGGCTGGGCCACTCAAAGACATTCAGAGACTTGTCCCGAAGCCACTCCTGCGTTGTCTTGGCTGTGTGATTAGGGTCGTTATCCTGTTGGAAGGTGAACCTTCGGCCCAGTCTGAGGTCCTGAGCGCTCTGGAGCAGGTTTTCATCAAGGATCTCTCTGTACTTTGCTCCGTTCATCTTTGCCTCGATCCTGACTAGTCAGTCCCTGCTGCTGAAAAACATCCCCACAGCATGATGCTGCCACCATCATGCTTCACCGTAGAGATGGTGCCAGGTTTCCTCCAGACGTGACGCTTGGCATTCAGGCCAAAGAGTTCAATCTTGGTTTCATCAGACCAGAGAGTCTTATTTCTCATGGTCTGAGAGTCTTTAGTTGCCTTTTGGTAAACTCCAAGTGGGCTGTTGTGCCTTTTACTGAGGAGTGGCTTCCGTCTGGCCGCTCTACCATAAAGGCCTGATTGGTGGAGTGCTGTGGAGATGGTTGTCCTTTTGGAAGGTTATCCCATCTCCAGAGAGGAACTCTAGAGCTCTGCCAGAGTGACCATCGGGTTCTTGGTTATCTCCCTGTCCAAGTCCCTTCTCCATGATTGCTCAGTTTGGCCGGGGGGACAGCTCTAGGAAGAGTCTTGGTGGTCAAATTTCTTCCGTTTTAATAATGATGGAAGTCGCTGTGTTCTTGGAGACCTTCAATGCTGCAGACATTTTTTTGGTATCCTTCCCTAGATCAGTGCCTCAACAAAATCCTGTCTCAGAGCTCTATGGACAATTCCTTTGACCTCATGGCTTGGTTTTTGCTCTGACGTGCACTGTCAACTGTGGGACAGTGTTATATAGGTGTGTGCCTTTACAAATCATATCCAATCAATTGAATTTACCACAGGTGGACTCCAATCAAGTTGTAGAAACAGCTCAAGGATGATCAATAGAAACAGGATTTCAAGTCTCATAGCAAAGTGGCTGAATACTTAAGTAAATAATGTATTTGTTTTTTTATTTGTAATAAATTTGCAAAAAATTCTAAAAACCAGTTTTCGACTTTGTCATTATGGGGTATTGTGTGTAGATTGCTGAGGATTTATTTTTATTTAATCCATTTTAGAATAAGGCTGTAACGTAACAAGATGTGGAAAAAGTCAAGGGATCTGAATACTTTCCGATGGCACTATACATTCTAACGCTATTTCATTGTTAAGATGGTATCCTCCAACTGACAAATCCCCTAGGCAGGAATTTGTACAAATTAACAGTCTGTGACTAGCTATAATTCAATGTAGCATTATTGTACTAAAGTGAGGTACTAAGGGATACTACACTACATGACCAAATGTATGTGGACACCTGGTCGTCGAACATCTCATTCCAAAATCATGGGTATTAATATGGAGTTGGCTTCCCCTTTGCTGAGAGTGGCTTTCAGTGTTGTGTTGGATTTTCCCCAAACATTACTCTTTGTATTCAGAACAAAAAGTTCATTTCTTTGCCATATTTATTGCAGCATTACTTAAGTGCCTTGTTGCAAACAAGATACATGTTTTGGGATATTTTTATTCTGTACAGGCTTCCTTCTTTTCACTCTGTCATTTTGGTTAGTATTGTGAAGTAACTATACAATGTTGTTGATCCATCCTCCGTTTTCTATGATCACAGCCATTACATTCTGTAACTGTTTTAAAATCCCCATTGGCCTCATGGTGAAATCCCTGAGCCGTTTCCTTCCTCTCCGGCAACTGAGCTAGGAAGGACGCCTGTATCGTTGTAGTGACTGGGTGTATTGATACACCATCCAAAGCTTAATATGCTTAAAAGGAAATTCAGCATCTGGTTATTTATTTAGATTTTTTATATAAATTGGAGCCCATTTTTGCGAGGCATTGAAAAACCTCTCCGGTCTTTGTGGTTGAATGTGTGCTTGAAATTAACTACTTGATTTGAGGGGCCTTACAATTAATTGTATGTGTGGGGTACAGAAATTAGGTAGTCACTCAAAAATGATGTTAACCACTATTATTGCACACAGTGAGTCCATGCTACTTATTATGTGATTTGTTAAGCACACATTTACTCCTGACTTATTTAGGCTTGCCGTAACAAAGGGGTTGAATACTTATTGACTGATTCATTTAGTGTTCTATTAACAAAATTCCACTTTGAAATTATGGGGTGTTGTGTGTAGATCAGTGACACAAAATCTAAATTTAATCTATTTTAAATTCAGGCTGTCAAGCAAAACAAGGTTGAAAAAGTAAAGGGCTGTGCATACTTTCTGAAGGCGTTGTGTATATAAACAGTGACACATTCCCCCTTGGAGACTCACCAATGACAAAGAAGGATAGTCTCATCTTCCTGTAATTCACAAATGTCTGTTGTCAACGATTAATGATTTATCGTTCTCCATCTTTTTCTCATTCTTATCTTGCTCCATTGGGATTTATTTTTTTCCTTCTTTCATCATTCCCTTGGCTCTTGCCTTTCTGGACTTCAAACAAAATCTGTTTTACAGCAATATGGAGACTGTTTCAGAAGGCAGCTCGCGGCCTCTGGTCTCTCATCTCTGCCAACTATTTGATGGGAGCCAGTATAGCCTATATGTGGCAAAAAGCTCCTATAATTGTGGAATAACAGGGCTAGAGAGGGAGAGTATGCATAGTCGATACAAAGTATAAGAATAGCAGACAAGTGGGTTAGGAAAAGCAGAACACTAGTAGTTCAACCATTTTCAAAGTTGGTTTTGGTGTTGGGGAGTAATTTGCTTTCACAATAAAATTATTTTAAAAAAGCCATGTGAACTTTGTCCATTTGGTTCTTGGTAATGGGTATCATAACTTCATGACATTATGGCCCATTTGCAGACAACTGACCGGTCAGAGAGTTCAGCTGCTCTCCTGCTAACTTTAAAATCCTTTACATAAGAGAAGTGCTACCAGTCAAAAGGGTTTCCAGTGAAAAACCGTAGCAACCTTTTTTTTTGTTTACAGTCATGATCATTCTGATTGGTTGACTGACTGGGTGATGCAGACAAAATGGCCACTCCTCTCACCCAACAACAAGATTTATCAGAGTGCATTGTGGTTAGTTGGTGACTATGGTGGATAGCAGCATGTCATCGTGGCAGGTGTCTACTTGCCTGGCACAACCAATGTTTCTGTACTAATGTTTCTGAAACGAACGCCTTCCTCCCACCCCTTCCGTTTAATAGCTCGTGAAATTGGAGAGACTGGAGAAGAGAGGGACGTCATGTTTAGATTGATTATTTGTGCTTGAAGTGCTCTTAGCTAAGGGAGACTTAATCCCAGCTGCATCTTCCCTGGCGAACTGGAGGCATTGGCTGAGTTCCAATGAACTTAAATCCCTTCCTTGCCATGTAATGTCTTCTTTCCTTATGCTGATTGGTGAACGGACCAGATAGGTTTCCACAATATTGTTTCTTCTAAGAAGTCCTCAGATCAGCGTACATGAAGGAAATGAGATATAAAGAAAGGAAGCAACTGAATAAAAGAAGTGGTTTAAGACCCTCAAATTGTTGTAGAGGAATTTGTTGAAGGGCAAAGCAAGTCAACACTCATTATGTTTGTTTCAGCATTATTCATTTTTTGTCCTTACCTCCTACCTCGTCTGTGTTCACAGAGCTGAAAGGACAAAACCATGAATTTCAATTCACTCAATTCAAAAACATCATGCAGGCTCTTGTAAACTTGTAGCAGTACTTTTTTGTTGTTTCTTTTTTTTTGGTGCTCATCTCACATGTGCCTGAACAAAAATTGCAAGAGAATGATTTTACTCTTTTTTTTTTCATTTCCCTGTTTTTTTTTCCGTTTTTTTTTTAGGGAGGCGGGTGGGATGAGTGGGAAAGCGAGTCGGAATGAATGTCTAGCATATAAATACATTTTCTTCTTGATTGTCTAACTTGTTTTGTATTTGTGTGGTGGAAAACACCAGCGTCTCTGGTTACTTAACACCAAGCTTTACTCTGTCTCTTTCTAATCATTATTTTTATTGCTGCCATGTTATAAATTTGAGCCTTGGACATCATTGGATGAAGGGATGTCGTAAACTGAAGTAGCTTTTTCAAGCAGGGATCAGAAGCGTCCACCCCTGATAAGTGTTTGTTCTTTTTCATGTGTACTCTGCTCTATGTGTGTGTGTATATGCTTGTGTGTCTGTAAGACAGTTCTCAAAAAAATTTCTTGCATGATTATACATTTTTGTATGGGTGTGGAAATTCTATACATGTTTTTACAATGTTTGCAAATGCACAATAAATATTTAATTTACAGTTTAAATAAAATATTTGTGAGATGTACCTGACATTTTCACTGTGACTTACATGCATACATACATACATACATACATACATACATACATACATACATACATACAGTTGAAGTCGGAAATTTACATACACTTAAGTTGGAGTCATTAAATCTTGTTTTTCAACCACGCCACAATTTTCTTGTTAACATACTATAGTTTTGGCAAGTCGGTTAGGACATCTACTTTGTGCATGACACAAGTATTTTTCCCAACAATTGTTTACAGATTATTTCACTTATAATTCACTATCACAATTCCAGTGGGTCAGAATTTACCATACACTAAACTGACTGTGCCTTTAAACAGTTTGGAAAATTCCAGAAAATTATGTAATGGCTTTAGAAGCTTCTGATAGGCTAATTGACATAATATGAGTCAATTGGAGGTGTACCTCCAAATGAAAAATTACTTGTGTCATGCACGAATTAGATGTCCTAACCGACTTACCAAAACTATAGTTTGTTAACAAGAAATTTGTGGAGTGGTTGAAAAAGATTTTTAATGACTCCAACCTAAGTGTATGTAAACTTCCGACTTCAACTGTATATACACATATACATACACACACACTGAACAAAAATATAAACGCAACATGCAACAATTTCAAAGATTTGACTGAGTTACAGTTCATATAAGGAAATCAGTCAATTTAAATATTCACTAGGCCCTAATCTATGGATTTCACATGACTGGGAATACAGATATGCATCTGTTGGTCACAGATACCTTAAAAAGGAATGGACCTCACAATGGGCCTCAGGATCTCGTCACGGTATCTCTGTGCATTTCAAATTGCCATCGATAAAATTGAATTGTGTTCGTTGTCCGTAGCTTATGCCTGCCCATACAATAACCTAGCTTCTTATGTTGGATCCCACGACGCAGTTGGCATCAGTTGCTGGGACTGCTTGTATCTTTACAGTGATCTTGCTGACCAAGGTCGGGTCTGAGGGCTATTTGGCATCGCATTTAGCCTAGCTTCTAGCTAGCTGGACATCAAGCTAGTGAGGTGTTCTTGAACGCAGTCTGCAACGCGGTTAGCCGTTGTGGCTGGGACCGCAGATTGTTCCGGGTTTGTGGCTGTCTAGATCCCTGCTGTTTGTTGTTTTCAATTTTCCCCTTGACCTGCTCTGCCTGGAACTGAGAGGAGTAACAGCCTAACATACGTTGCTAGCTACCATGACAAAGACCAAAGCCGGCGGGAGTACCGTTGAGGACAGTGCCAATGGTCTCTGTCACACGTGAAGGATCTTTTAAACAAACAAAAACAGATTAGCAGTTGTTACAACAAGAAAATAGTTTCAAGTGTTTTGTCCAAATGCTTGTGGATTCTACTAATAAAAGAATGGACGACCTGACCCAGGACCGGAAGAACAGTTTGCAGTTCTCCTAGGGTCAGCTCGACGAGTTGAAACAGGAGAACGGCAAGATGACAGCAATCTCTAAGTCATTGAGAGAGGACATCAGTTCTCTGTGTGAATCCATGATAACAATGACAGATAAATGAGGGACAATCTCGAGGGACAATCAAGGCGAAACAACATGGTTGTGGACGGAATTGCAGAATCTCCACATGAGACCTGTATGGAGTCTGAGGACAAAGTGAGGGAAATGATCTCCAAGAAATTGAAGATGGACCACAGGAAGATTGAGGTGGAGCGCGCCCACAGGACTGGAAAACCCACCACCGGCCCAGGTGATAGGCCCAGGCCGATAGTGCTAAAGTTCCTGAGGTTCAAGGGCAAGGTAGCTGTTCTGGAAAGAGTGAAGAACTTGAGAGGAACGTATATCTTCCTCAACGAGGACTATTCTGAAGCTGTGCGCAAGAAGAGGAAATAACTGATTCCAGCCATGAAAGCAGCCAGTTCACGCGGGGACATTGCGTACATCCGCTACGACAGGCTCATTGTCCACCCTCCCTCCCAGAAGCCTCAACCCGGCAGCACACACACACACACCAATTGATTAATAACAACACCAACTGCTGAATGTATATATTTTTTTCTCTTGCTTTGTCTGCTCTTTTCAATATGATGTCTATCCCTGATAAGCTACCCAGGAAAGGGCTCAAAATAGCCCATTATGATATATGTAGCCTTAGAAATAAGGTTCATGAAATCATAACATCAGATAACATTCATATATTAACCATTTCTGAGACTCCCTTAGATAATTCATTTGATGATACATCAGTAGCAAAACAAGGATATAACATTTATAGAAGAGACAGAAATGCTTATGGGGGAGGAGTTGCTGTATATATTCAGAGCCATATCCCTGTAATGCTTAGAGAAGATCTTATGTCAAGTGTTATTGAAGTGTTGTGGTTGCAGGTTCACTTGGCACATCTAAAGCCTTTTCTTTTGGGGTGTTGCTATAGGCCACCAAGTGCAAACAGTCAGTATCTAAATAATATGTGTGAAATGCTTGATAGTGTATGTGATGTAAACCGAGAGGTCTACTTTCTTGGGGACCTGAATATTGACTGGTTTTCATCAAGCTGTTTTACTGTAACCAGTGCCTGTAATCTGGTTCAGGTTATTAATCAACCTACCAGGGTGTTTACAAACACTACAGGAACAAGATCATCCACATGTATTGATCACATTTTTACTAATGCTGTTGAAATTTGTTCTAAAGCTATATCCGTACCCATTGGATGCAGTGATCACAATATAGTGGCTATATCCAGGAAAGCCAAAGTTCCAACAGCTGGGCCTAAAATAGTGTATAAGAGATCATACAAAATATTTTGCTGTGACTCTTATGTGGATGATATTACAAATATTTTGGTCTGATGTGATTAATGAGGAGCATCCAGACACTGCACTTGATGAATTTATGAAATTGCTTCTTCCAATCATTGATAAGCATGCACCTGTTAAGAAACAGACTGTTAGAACTGTTAAGGCTCCATGGATTGATGAGGATTTGAAAAACTGTATGGTTGAATGAGATGGGGCAAAAGGAGTGGCTAATAAGTCTGGCTGTGCATCTGACTGGCTTACTTACTGCAAATTGAGAAATTATTATGAAGCCAAGATCAATGATATAAAGAATGATGGGGGAAAAAAACTTGTAGTTCTTTAAATTAAATTCTTGGTAGAAAGACATTCAACTCCATCTTTCATCTATTCATCACAAAACCATTTGATGTTGCCAATTATTTTATTGATTATTTCATTGGCAAAGTGGGCAAACTTAGGCAGGAAATGCTCAGGACAAACAGTGAGCAATTATATTAATGTATAAAAAAACTAATAATGAGAGAAAAGTTAGAATTTTGTTAAGTTAGTGTGGGAGAGGTGGGAAAATGATTGTTAACGATCAATAATAACAAACCTCCTGGCATTGACAACTTAGATGGGAAGCTACTGAGGATGGTAGCTGACTCCATAGCCACTCCTATCTGTCATATTTTTTACTTTGAGCCTAGAGGAAAGTCTTTGTCCTCAGGCCTGGAGGGAAGCCAAAGTAATTCCACTACCCAAGAGTGGTAAAGCGGCCTTTACTGGTTCTAACAGCAGACCTATAAGCTTGCTGCCAGCTCTTAGCAAACTTTTTGAAAAAATGGTGTTTGACAAAATACAATGTTATTTCTCTGTAAACAAATTAACAACAGACTTTCAGCATGCTTATAGAGAAGGGCATTCATCATGTTCTGCACTGACACAAATTATTGAAGATTGGTTGAAAGAAATTGATAGTAAGAAGATTGTGGGAACTGTACTGTTAGAATTCAGTGCAGCCTTTGATATTATTGACCATAACCTGTTGTTGAAAAAACTTAAGTGCTATGGCTTTTCAACCTCTGCCATATCGTGGATTCAGAGCTATTAATCTAATAGAACTCAAAGGGTTTTCTTTAATGGAAGTGTCTCTAATGTCAAACATGTAAAGTGTGGTGTTCCGCAGGGCAGCTCTCTAGGTCCTCGACTTTTTTATATTTTTACCAATGACCTGCCACTGGCATTAAACAAAGAATGTGTATCCATGTATGCTGATGATTCAACAATATATGCATCAGTAACCACAGCCAATGAAGTCACTGAAACCCTTAACAAAGAGTTGCGGTCTGTTTTGGAATGGGAGGCCAGTAATAAACTGGTCTTGAACATCTCTAAAACCTAGAGCATTGTATTTGGTACAAATCATTCCTTAAGTGGTAGACCTCAGCTGAATCTGGTAATGAATGGTGTGGCTGTTGAAAAAGTTGAGAAGACTAAATTACTTGGCGTTACCTTAGATTGTAAACTGTCATGTTCAAAACATATAGATTGAATGGCTGAAAAGATGGAGAGGTCTAGCCATAATAAAGAGATGCTCTGATTTTTGACACCGCACTCCAAGAAGCAAGTTCTGCAGGCTCTAGTTTTGTCTAATCTTGATTATTGTCAAGTCGTGTGGTCCAGTGCTGCAAGGAAAGACCTAGTTAAGCTGCAGCTGGCCCAGAACAGAGCGGCACATTTTGCTCTTAATTGTAATCAGAGGGCTAATATTAATACTATGCATGCCAGTCTCTCTTGGCTAAGAGTTGAGGAGAGACTGACTGCATCATTTCTTCCTTTTATAAGAAACATTGTGTTGAAAATCCCAAATTGTTTGCATAGTCAACTTACACACAGTTCTGACACACACACTTATCCCACCAGACATGCCACCAGGGGTCTTTTCATAGTCCCCAAATCCAGAACAAATTCAAGAAAACGTACAATATTATATAGAGCCCTTATTGCATGGAACTTCCTTCCATCTCATATTGCTCAAACAAACAGCAAACCTGGTTTAGAAAAACAGATAAACGCAACACCTCGCGGCACAATGCCTCTCCCCTATTTGACCTAGATAGTTTGTGTGTATGCATTGATATGTAGGCTACGTGTGCCTTTTTAAAAATGTATGTAGTTCTGTCCTTGAGCTGTTCTTGTCTAATGATGTTCTGTATTATGTCATTCTGTATTATGTTTCATGTTGTGTGGACCCCAGGAAGAGTAGCTGCTGCTTTTGCAACAGCTAATGGGGATCCTAATAAAATACCAAACCCCACCACCACTATGGGGCACTCTGTTCACGACGTTGACATCAGCAAACCGCTCGCCCACATGACGCCATGCACGTGGTCTGCTGTTTTGAGGCTGGTCGAACGTACTGTCAAATTCTCTAAAACGACGCTGGAGGTGGCTTATGGTATTGAAATTAACATTACATTCTCTGGCAACAGCTCTGGTGGACATTTCTGCAGTCAGCATGCCAATTGCACTTTCATTCAAAACTTGAGACATCTGTGGCAAAACTGCACATTTTAGAGTGGCCTTTTATTGTCCCCAGCACAAGGTGCATCTGTGAAATGATCATGCTGTTTAATCAGCTTCTTGAAATGCCACACCTGTCAGATGGATGGATTATATTGGCAAAGGAGAAACGCTCACTAACAGGTATGTAAAACGATTTGTGCACAAAATTTGAGAGAAATCAGCTTTTTATCCGTATGGAACATTTCTGGGATTTTTTGATTCACCTCATGAAACATGGGACCAACACTTTACATGTTGAGTTTATATTTTTGTTCAGTGTGTGTGAAGACAATGTGTCTTGAGTAGAATTTAAAATGTTGCATCGGGAAGGGGGGGGGGGGTGTAGCGAAGGTATAGTGCGTCCATTTGTCAATGTCTGATTTCTTGATTGTCTTAACTCACCACATACACCACTCTGTTTTTTATTTGTCTCACACAAGTCAATAAATTGTTTTACTAAGTCTGTTTTTTAACATCCACTGCGAATGATAGTTCCTCAGTATTTGAAAAATCTTTCCAACACTCCCGACCTCAATAATCACAAAGCCTCAGTGTGAAAGAGTAATATATATGATCTGATGATCCCATAGGGCCTATTGCTGAATTCAAAACAACTGGGAACTCGGGAAAAGTCTCAGGTCAAATCATGACATCAGTCATTTTCAGGTCGGGAAGTTGGACCTCTAGAAAGAGGCCTGAGTTCCCGAGTTGGAATTCGGAGTTAGATGACCTTTCAAATCGATTTTTCACAGTTGTTTTGAACACACTCTAGTCTGAAGTGTGAGATGTCCAAGATCCCAGTTGTTTTGAACGCAGCATATATCCAGTGGAAACTTCATTTAAAAAAACAGCTTTCTGTCCGGAGCTCACTGGCGCAGGAACCTCTGAGGGCCGGGAAAAGGCTTGTTGATACAGTGTTGCAAGTTTGCTAGCGACATCTTCAAGCTGGACCAAGCAGGGATGACCAGGGATGTTCTCTTGATAAGTGCGTGAATTAGACCATTTTTCCTGTCCTGCTAACCATTCAAAATGTAACGAGTACTTTTATGGGTGTCAGGGAAAATGTAAGAAGTAAAAAGTACATTATTTTCTTTAGGAATGTAGTGGGGTAAAAGTAAAAGTTGTCAAAAATATAAATAGTAAAGTAAAGATACCCCAAAAAACGACTTAAGCAGTACTTTAAAGTATTTTTACACCACTGGTTAAAGATGATGACAACCATGACGATAATCTATCATCGACTACAGAGGAACAATAATCATGACACCAAGACGTCCTATTGCGCTTTCAAAACAACTGGGAGCTCGGAATTCACAATTTGTACATTTCCGACTTCAGTGCGTTCAAGAACAACTGGGAAATCGGAATTAAAAAAACAAGTTCCGACTATGAAAAATCGTTTTGAACTGTCATCCAACTCGGAATTCCAACTCGGGAATTGAGGCCTCTTTCTAGAGCTCAGACTTTCCGACCTGAAGATCATTGACATTTTCCAGTTGTTTTAAACACGGCATAAAGTAACAGATTATCCATTATATTGACCAGATACTAGTGGCTTCAAAAATGGAAGTCACTGGCAATCGAGACGAGGCAAGATCAGGTGGGACCATTCTAGCCAATGAGAGGGCTAGTTATCACAGCCACAAAGTCAACATTGGCTATACAGTAAAACAATTCACGAAAACAAAAGTGTTATGTTTTTTAAGGTTAGGGTTAATGTTGGGTTTTAAATCAAATTGTAATAAGATCAACTGTATAAATAGGCAGGGTTTATGACTTTGTGGCTAGCTAGTGAAGACCAGGCACAACTCCGATATGAAGTATTTTTCTCAAAGTTGCAGGGATGTCACATCATACCTATATTAGTACACTCGTAACAACCTAATCATTGCGAAACTTGTATTTGATTAAATAAGCCACACGTAGAAAATAAGCCAATACATGATAACCAAATTCGACACTAATTGACCTCAATACAAAAACTCCTCACTCGGTGAGCGAAAAAAAAACACCTGCTGGAGAAGACAGATTTTGAGCCCTTTTATCCTCTCGCTTCATCTCCTCCTCTCTGCTATGGTGCAAGTGAGGGAGGGGTTAAGTCCCGGCGGCAGAACGAATCAATTGGACAGGCCGTTGATTTTTATAGAGGCGCACGTTATTTCATGGGACCTCCTGTGTGCATGTGCTAGCCCAGTTTGCAATATTTTTAAAGGCTGTAATAATAGCCTAAAGACCATAGGCAGCTCGTGAATTTAAGGAAGCTTACAATTTATCCTACCATTTCTACCATCTGCGTGCCAGTTATTGTTTTTATATGCGCATTTTCATGGAACAGTTTAATTTCAATAATAACGTTTATGTTTCTCAAAATCATTTCTACGTGGTTAATCATAAAATCTGAAGTAAAATGATAAAAATCTAAAAGTTAAAATTCAACTTTGGCGAGAGCACTTCCCTCTGCCATATGGACCTCTGATCTGGTAGACTCACTAAACACAAATGCTTCGTTTGTAAATTATGTCTGAGTGTTGAACTGTGCCCCTGGCTATCTGTAAATTTAAAAAACAAGAAAATCGTGCTTAATATAAGACATTTTAAGTGATTTATAATTTTACTTTTGATACGTAAGTACATTTAAAACTAAATACTTTTAGACCTTCACTCAAGTAATAGGTGACTAGGTGACTTTTACTTTTACTTGAGTTATTTTCTTTTAAGGTATCTTTACTTTTATTCAAATGTGAAAATTGGGTACTTTTTCCACCACTGTCCATCACATCATCCTTGTAGCGCCTAATGCTGCATTCAAAACAACTGGGAACTCAGAAATCTCTGACATCTGACTTTAGTGCGTTCAAGACAAATGGGAGCTCGGAAGAAAATGATTTCAGACTGGGACAAATCGTTTTGAACTGTCATTCAACTCGGAATTCCAAGTTTGAAACTCTGGTATCTTTCTAGAGATTCGACTTTCCTAAAATCACTGACAACATGAGTTCACAATTATCTTGAAAGCACCATAAGTGCTGCTCCAGGGCTGCGTTCAGTACATTCTTACGCCCTGGTACGTGCATTTGAACGGAAACGACGCTGTTCTGAATGACCAGTTGAAAAACGGGGAGGGGCTGGGTTGTGGAACAATGTCAGCATGGCCACTGCCCATTAAATATGTCACTTGTTGCTTCAAGCCCACCTCGCCATACCCACCAAAGGGGAACCAACGTACCTAAAAGTGTGTTCAAGGACGTACAAGAACGTTTTGGGGAAACGTGTTGTTCAGTAGACTACAAACTGTTCCACAATGTAGCAAACGTTCAAGTGAACTGAGCGCACCTCAGGAGTAGGCTCATGTTGACTTTGATATTTTTGTAAAATTGTCAATCTTATGTTTTGACTTGGGCAAGCAGAAGTCGTAGTGTGTTACGAGAAATCGTGTGGCCTCTGCCCAAGCATCTGCCAGAGCAGGTGTCACAGGAACTGCGCGTGCAATGGGCATATCCGTCACCTTTCCCAAAGCGCAGGGGACTCTTGATTTCCAGCCATGTGTATAGGTATAAAGCGTACCAATTATCCTGCCATTGCTGCGCCTCAAGACCTACAAACCTACATCAAGCCCAATGGCGATTTTGGCATGTAAATCTTGGTAGGGCAAAAAAAAACAAAGTGGGATACATGCCAGTAAAGCCACTACACTAAACAATACATTAATTGCACTATACAAATTGTTAGGACCTACATTAAACTGTCCCAACAGCAGTCCCAACATCTTATCACTGCTACACCTGGCTATCAGCGGAGCCTTGTCTAGCAGCAAAATAGTTAATTCAGCCTCATTTACTGCCTTTAAAAAAAACATAGCTGATATGGCTGACTTGCTTAAACAAATGTGGTTTTTAATGACAATTGAAATGTACCAACTATGGCATAAGGGGACAACAAGTGGATAAGAGGCAATCTGTAATTTTGATTAAGACATTAATGAGCGAGCTACAACGGACGTAGTCAATATAACTTTTTGTTTAGCACTTTTGAAATGTACAGCGACAGAATTCAGAACATGGGCCGTTCTTACAGTGTTCTCCCTGTACACCAAGTCAGAACCGTAGGATAAATAAAGGGGGCATATAATCAGACAATGAAAGCTCTTACAATATTCGATGATTATATTTCTCTAAAACAGGTTATAGGCTATATGTGCACCACCAAGTCAGAACAGTAGGTGAAATTAAGAGGGGTAAATAGACCAAATTATTAGGGTGAGCCACATGGGCTACCAACATATTCCTACACAACATACACTTACTATTACTTTCTTTCTACAGTATACATATTTCCCTGGCATATTACATAATTTATTCAGCATCATACAATACATTTTTGGACTCACCTTGTTGTGCTGTGCTCACTTGAACAGGAAGGTGGCGCAGCAGTCCTTCGTGGGCAAATTCTGTCATCAAAGTTTGGCATTCTCTGTATTTATGGTGCTTTCAAAACAATTGGTAACACGGAAAAAAACAAGGTCGAATCATGATGACGTCATTGATCTTCAGGTTGTAACTCTATAAAGAGGCCGGATTTACAATTCCTAGTTGGATGACCATTCAAAACGTATTTTCCCATTCGGAGCTCGTTTATTCCCGACTTCCCAGTTGTCTTGAACTCACTGAAGTCAAGTTTTCGCCATTCCGAGTTAACAGTTGTTTTGTGCCTGACACAAATCATGCTTCATTAACAGCATGGCCAATGTTGAATGTTTATTTTCAATTTGTAAAAGAGTCCCTTAATCCCAGATTTGGGACAACACAGCCACTGGCACTGATTCCTTCCACACCACTCATTGTTGAATTTACGATTTTCAACTTGTTGTGTAATGTTTATGTACAATGGCCGATGAGCACCAATATATTTAATCTATAATTTCTCTTCATTATTTCTCATCATATGACAAGGATTAAAAAGGATTTGACATCATTTTATCTGTGGCCAATGACCTTGAGCCTTCTTGGATGGGCACTTCTAATGTAACTCTATGGCAGCACCCATGGGGCTCGAATTTTCAACATCTTCCCTTAGACTTGGCTGTGAGGTAGTGTCCCCATGAATGACAGAATACTGAGCCAATCACGGCGCAACGCTCTGTATTTTCTGCTGGCTTGCCCCACCACCACAGAAAGCACTGAGCTAGGCTGAAACACCTGCATTTTGGAGCTGCCTTACTCAAGAAAACAAAAAAGAGGCAGCTTTATTAACTCAATTATATATATTTTTACATTGTTTGCAAACTGATATGCGACAGGTATTAGTGCCTAAATAACATGCAAAACAGGCCAGGCCAAAAATACGGGGCTCAAAACAGGTGCCCTGAATGACGGGTACCACTGATCTAGTCTAATGATGTACATCTGAGGACGTGTGTCAATGGTAGTAATGCCGTGTGAGCTGAAAGTGAAATTAGGCTAGTCTTTCGACCTTTGCTACACTGCCCAGCGTGCCCATTCCAGAGCCTACCCGTCTCATGCACGAGCTAACAGCTCTAAAGAGAGGAATACCAAAATGTCTCATTTCCATCAAATGAATTAGTTATTTTGACTATGGTTCAATGTTTGGCTCAGTGTGGTATTTTACTAAATAGGCTACATTTGATGACAATACAATTCCCAGTCTAGCCTATCAAGGCCTTATAATCACTAGGCTATGTGATCCCATTTGTTTTTTATACCGCCTTTGAGCTTTTGGTGACAGCTACAGTAGACTAAACCAGGCACCCAATATAGATTATATTCATGTCTGTAATGTAGCAATTTCTGATTGAGTTTAACTCTGCCCTGGCTGGCTGCGCACGCAGAATTCAACCAGAGCGCGTCGTGTGGTCTGGCAGTATTCGCTCTGTTCTTCATCTCCTCCGTAATCCGCTGGTGAGAGCGATTGACTATGGTTTCTCCCCCGCCAGGGAATACACCAAGGAACAACACATCTTTGAGAATTAATGGATTATATGCCGGTTTCGGGGTCAGAAATGACCATCCGCTCGCGGAGGTGCGCGCTGTAGGTTCAGGTTCAGGGTACGCTGCGAAATTGATGTAGGCTAAAGCTTAAACCATTGGCATCCCAGCTTCGTCAATAACAGCTCGTGGGTACCGAACCATTCCAATTTCATTTTCTACCATAGTGCATTGAGGATATCAGTTATTTGTGTCGTTTATTTTGACATTTCCCCCCTTCTCGTTGCGCATTTAAATGTGTCGGCTGAGACAGGATTCGCGTCATGCTATTTATGGGATTTGTATTTTCTTCTCCACGTAAAGACCAACAACTCAGAGGCATATGAAAGAGATGTGACACGGATTCCACACATCTAAGGAGGGGCTGCTCAGAGAAGAATATGAAAAAGCAAGACATTGGAGAGATCATCCATTTTGTGTCTGGAGAAGATTTTGAGGAAGGGGACACTGGGATAGGCATAATTATAGAAACAGGAGGAGCACCCAGCTGTGAAAAGACATGTTGGGCCTATTAATTGTATGATTACAATAACTAGGCCTATATGATAATGGCTGGATCATATCCAATAAAGCATCATTACATTTGATTCCATCTTGTCGGGAAAAATACAATAGGAAAAGATGTCCCAGATATCCACCAGTGCCTTCAACATCATGTTATAATGTGGAGTGGCTGCGGGAGAATATAAACTGAATTGAACATAAATATCGCCGATTTGTAGGCCTATGGGATTTTTTCATAGACTAGGCCTATTTCATAATGTAACAACTTCCTTTTACATATTTATTTCAAGGCAAACGTTGAATTAGTGTCTGTTTGGGGGCGTATCCATTCCAAATTTCAAATGAAATGAATATCGACATTGGAATTTGACATTTAAAGGGAGCAACCTCGATATAATTGAGACTAATGTTTCAATCCAAGGAAACATCCCATGGCACACAGAAAATAAGTAGGTCTATAGCTGTCATATGAACATATGGCCTCTCCATGCTCAAGTGAATGATGGTCTTTATTCTCAATGTTATTTTTCCACCCTCCACTAATTTCTGGATTGAAAATGTATTACCCCGAATGGAAACCATATGTGGCCCACTTGATTTTTTTTCTCCTCCCCATTGCTGAACATGTTTTTCAAACGCAGACAATAGTCTTACTGTCAAGTGCGATAAGCTTTTTTGATGCTTATAGTCAGATTTTTTGTGAGTGACATTAACAGAGGTGGAATTGATGACACATACCTGGACACCGCTGTTGTACTCCGAGGATATTGCACGGTACAAGCCAGGAGCACTACCAGAGTCACTGGAAATTCGACACAATTCAAGTGCAAGTTCAAGTTTTTGGTTGTTTCGCTCAAAATGTGGCAAGTTGTATTGTAGGAGTGCCTCACGACAGAAAAAGAACAAGAAAGGGATATGAATCCGAGAAGGTGATGATGATGCTGGATACACAGGTAACAAAATAATTATAGTTTGCATTAAGTTATTGATGACAAAGGTGATTGTGTTTTCATCTGTAGATCTAGGCTACCTGGACAGACATTAAAGAGAACATAACATTTGTCACCAAAACACATCAATGTATGGTCCGATTTGCTATTTAATCACTATTTATTTACTATATCACGGTGAATGCAAAAACAGCATTCAGAGTACAAATGAATATAAACAACCTGGATGTAGTTGCTAGAATGTTTTGGAATAGATTATCATAATAATTCACTATTCAAATAACTGCCCCAGGCAGGGGGATGATCTTTGTATGGTCTTTACAAAAGAGATTAGGGCCTGTAACAAGGCAGGTTATGGCCAGTCATGGCCAGCATGGGGGATATCACAAAACTACGATTCCTAAAAGATGTGTCCAGAGATTTGGTCAACTCCGTCAGGGTCAGCTATACCATAAGGACCACTTGTTCATGTCCTTATTGCATGTAGTGCAACAAGACCAGGGGTTGGAACCAAAATATCATTTTCACTGGAAAGCAACTTTCACTGGAGACGGGGGCGCATGTACCCCCCCCAAGTTTTATCATTGCAATATGATACAAAGAGCGGGTGAAGACCTTACAGTGAAATGCTTACTTACAAGCCCTTAACCAACAATGGTTTAAGAAGTGTTAAGTAAAAAATTGAAAATAAAGTAACAAATAATTCAACAGCAGCAGTAAAATAACAATAGCGAGGCTATATACAGGGAGTACCGGTACAGAGTCAGTGTGCGGTAAATGAGGTAAAATGTACATGTAGGTAGAGTTAAAGTGACTATGCATAGATAATAAACAGAGAGTAGCAGAAGTAAAAAAGAAGGGTCTGGGTAGGCCTTTGATTAGCTAGCTGTTCGGGAATCTTATGGCTTGGGGGTAAAAGCTGTTAAGAAGCATTTTGGACCTTGACTTGATGCTCCGGTACCACTTGCCGTGCGGTAGCAGAGAAAACATTCTATGACTAGGGTGGCTGGAGTCTTTGACAATTTTCAGACACCGCCTGGTATAGAGGTCCTGGATGTCAGGAAGCTTGGCCCCAGTGATATACTGGGCCGTTCGCACTACCCTCTGTAGCGCCTTCCGGTCAGTTGCCATACCAGGCAGTGTTGCAACCAGTCAGGATGCTCCCGATGGTGCCGCTGTAGAACCTTTTGAGGATCTGAGGACCCATGCCAAATCTTTTCAGTCTCCTGAGGGGGAATAGGTTTTGTCGTGCCCTCTTCACGACTGTCTTGGTGTGTTTGGACCATGTTAGTTTGTTGGTGATGTGGACACCAAGGAACTTGAAGCTCTCAACCTACTCCACTACATCCCTGTCGATAAGAATGGGGGCGTGCTCAGTCCTCCTTTTCCTGTAGTCCACAATCATCTCCTTTGTCTTGATCACATTGAGGGAGAGGTTGTTGTCCTGGTACCACACGGCCAGGTCTCTGACCTCCTCTCTATATGCTGTCTCATCGTTGTCGGTGATCAGGCCTACCACTGTTATGTCATCAGCAAACTTGATGATGGTGTTGGAGTCGTGCCTGGCCATGCAGTCATGATTGAACAGGGAGTACAGGAGGGACCTGAGCACGCACCCCTGAGGGGCCCCCGTGTTGAGGATCAGCGTGGCAGATGTGTTGTTACCCACTCTTACCATCTGTGGGCAGCCCGTCAGGAAGTCCAGGATCCAGTTGCAGAGGGAGGTGTTTAGTCGCATGGTCCTTAGCTTAGTGATTAGCTTTGAGGGCACTATGGTGTTGAACGCTGAGCTGTTGTCAATGGCATTCTCACGTAGGTGTTCCTTTTGTCCAGGTGGGAAAGGGCAGTGTGGAGTGCAATAGAGATTGCATCATCTGTGGATCTGGTGGGGCAGTATGCAAATTGGAGTGGGTCTAGGGTTTCTTGGATAATGGTGTTGATATGAGCCATGACCAGCCTTTCAAAGCACTTCATGGCTACAGACGTGAGTGCTACGGGTCAGTAGTCATTTACCTTAGTGTTCTTGGGCACAGGGACTATGGTGGTCTGCTTGAAACATGTTGGTATTAGTAAGTTAATATAAGTATTATAAGTTAACTGCCACTTGATTCTCCACCCATGTATGCAGCCTACTCTATTTCAATGAGACCACACATACTAGGCAAGCCTGAACTCTCATGCCCAACTAGGAGAGGTAGGCTACTGAAGTTGAAGCAGCAAAGTGTGTGAATAATGTGAAAAAATATGTGCTTTTAATTCAATAGGTAGGTTTACGCATACAAAGCAGAAAGAGGACCGTTTCAAAATAATCTGTGGGACAACAAAAATATTTGAATCCCAAAGTTGTCAGTCTGCAGCATGAAAAATGCCAACCGAGCCGCAATGATCTCTGTCGGGACCCGCAGGTCTTGCAGGTGTCCCGCAGGAATGCAGCCCTCTAGTGCAGTCAGTACATAACACTACTCTCATCATGTCTTAGCAGGATCAGATGGTGACAGGGGTTCCAGCAGGGTAGATACAGCCAGGGAAGACCAGTCTACAGAGCTCAGGGGAATTTTGCTGTATATTAACAATACCAGTGAATGATACGAAGTTCTATCTTGAGTTGATGGGTAGACCTACAGTAGCTACAGGACAGCAGCTTAAAGCTACAGTCTGGGATCTGGGAATAATGGTCATTTCAATTATTCAACCACTGATTATATTATTGGATAAAATAATGTTTTCATGTACACCAAGGTAATTCTTTGTCGTGACTCATTTTAGGAGGATTAGGAAGTGTAAAACACAAAAGGAGACATATTTGCATATGTTATTGTCTTGTGAACGCTGGCTGAATTCTGGTAAAGAATATGTTCTTTTATCTCAGCATGTCTACAGATTCTCCCATCTCACTGTTTTTGTTTGCTTGGAAATGTTGATACTGGAGACTGTTATCTGAAGAAAATGTGTAACCAAGCATTTATATCGGCTAAGAAATGCATTGCCATTAATTGGAAGGTTGGTCATCCTTCCAAGAATGTCAAGTTATGTGTCACTGTGTATACTGGGCGACTTTCATAAAATCTGGATGCCTTACATGCAATACAGTACGACTAAAGGAGTCTGTATTGAAAACATGTCCATGTCAGGGGAGATACCTATTTAGGCAATCCCTAGCTGCTGGGCTGCTCAGTCCTGGCCCTGGGGGTTGTCACTCTGGCCTTGACCTAACACACCCAAAACCAATATATTAATGTTTCACTAAGATCCTAAAGCTGAGTGTTGTGTATTGGATTGGGGCTGTGCAGGGTGGTGGACTCCTAGGGACAGGACAGGGTGACCCGGCTATATTGTGTGCAAGTAAAAAGAGCTCTACAGTACTATTAGGCCTATGAGATTAATTATATGGAGGATTTGCTGTTTCTGTGTGTTAATGTATATTTGAGGTGTATGTCTTTCTTGTTGTTGTTTCCAAATCTTTCCCTTGGGGAAAAACAAATAATGAAAGGTGTGAACTGGGAAGGAAATTGTGTTGGGAGAGAGTTGAGTTATTGACTAGACTGGTGGGGGTTGGGCATGCAGGCGGCTCGGGCTGACTGGTCGGTCTGGCTGAAATTTTTGATAGATGATGTCTTAATAAAGACAATCAAAAGTCTTTGTATTTTTCCAAGAGTTGTTCATTTCTTAGGCTATTGATTAAAGGTGCAACTCAAAATGTATTATTTAAATCCCTTTATCTAGTTCAGTCTTATTAATCAAATCAATTCAAATGTATTTATAAAGCCCTTCTTACATCAGCTGATATCTCAAAGTGCTGTACAGAAACCCAGCCTAAAACCCCAAACAGCAAGCAATGCAGGTGTAGAAGCACGGTGGCTAGGAAAAACTCCCTAGAAAGGCCAGAACCTAGGAAGAAACCTAGAGAGGAACCAGGCTATGAGGGGTGGCCAGTCCTCTTCTGGCTGTGCCGGGTGGCGATTATAACAGTACATGGCCAAGATGTTCAAATGTTCATAGATGACCAGCAGGGTCAAATAATAATAATCACAGTGGTTGTCTAGGGTGCAACAGGTCAGCACCTCAGGAGTAAATGTCAGTTGGCTTTTCATAGCCGATCATTCAGAGTATCTCTACCGCACCTGCTGTCTAATCACTTAAACATATTTAATAAGGATCTCTTACCTAGCTTGATGACTGTGGTCAAGTAGAGATGGCATATTGAATTGTGTAAAAATGCAATAAATTTGCTTTAGATGCCCTTTAGAGGACCCCCAGATCCCCCGCCAGGTATGTCTCCCTCACTTCTAAAACCAAAATGAAGTTCTGAATAAATAGAGTGCATTTGGAAAGTGTTCAGACACACTTCTAAAACCAAAATGAAGTTCTGAATAAATAGAGTGCATTTGGAAAGTGTTCAGACCCTTTTACTTTTTCCACATTTTATTATGTTACAGCCTTATTCTAAAATTGATAAAAAGAAAATATATATTTCCTCATCAATCTACACACAATAGCAAAGAGCAAAAAAGTGAAAACAGGTTTTTAGAATTTTTTGCAAATGTATATATATATAAAAAAAATTATATTTACATAAGTATTCAGACCCTTTGAAATGAGACAAAAACTGAGCTCATGTGCATCCTATTATCATTGATCATCCTTGAGATGTTTCTACAACTTGATTAGAGTCCACCTGTGGTAAATTCAATTGATTGGACATGATTTGGAAAGGCACACAGTTGACACTGCATGTCAGAGCAAAAACCAAGCCATGAGGTCAAAGGAATTGTCTGAGACAGGATTGTGTCGAGGCACAGATCTGGGGAAGGGTACCAAAAAGCATTGACGATCCCCAAGAACACAGTGGCCTCCATCATTCTTAAATGGAGCCTCTGTTTGTTGCATGTGTTTGAGGACCGAAGGGGTGAGCACTGGGGGGCCGTGGGGGACAGTCGTTGTTTGTTGATTTGTTGGTTTGTTTGTTCGACTCTGGTGGTTACAGAAGGAGTGGCTGGTTGTGCTGTTCCCCTGGGCCTTGCCTCTACTGCAGAGTTCTCCAACTCCAGTCCTGGAGAGCTACTACCGCACCAGTTTGACCAGTTTGGTGATATGGAACTGTAACAACATGTACCTACAATGTAGTTGCACTACTAACCTATGTTAGTCTTGGTCTTGGTCCATAATATAAAGTAAAATCCATATATCCATCTCTTCATAAGGCATTTTGTTCCTGAGATTGTCAGCATATTAAACATTTTTTGTTACTGCCGGTAGAAGACTTTGGACTAATTGATCTCTCCCAGGTCTCACTCACTCGCTCCCTCTCTCTCTGTTTCGCCTAGTTACAGTGTATCCCTCCTTTGACTTATTTACTATTTTTAATTAAACATTCGTCTGATTACTTTGGAGATCCTCAAATGCATTTTGCTCCGAGCTTCCTTTCACTTTTATCTGCAAGACTTGTAGTTTATAGCCACAAGACATTTGCGGGTGCTGCACTGTGACATTGTATATAGCCACATATTGAGGCCTCAGTCAGTATGGTCAAGTGCTTGTGTCTCCATAGCTAGACCCTTAACTTCAGCTTGTGGTGCTAATGCTAGGCTAACTTAGTGTGGGAACTGGGAAGCAATTTCAGTTTAGGTCTCTTTCTCTGGCAGTCTGAATCAGAATGAATGGGCTGGAGAGAGTTGGAGTTGTGAAGTTTTACTGGGCTTGAGCCAGGTCAATAAATAATAGACAAGAGAGTAGAGAGACAGATGCCGGGTTGGAATGTATCCGGGAGAGATCGATAGACAGGCACTTTATACATTTTTTAAAACTTTATGTCCTCGATTAGCTACACTTCCAATCTCTGTTTCTCACTGTTCTTTTGGTCTTTAAAGCCACACTCTGCAAGTCTCCTGTGACAACAAAAACATAAATGCAGTAATACTGTAGGTCCTTCGTTTTTTGAATTTGATACAATAAGACAGCTACACTAATCAGATTATTAAGGTATTTAGAAGTCATACTTTTCCAAATGAAGGGGTGTATTTCATTAGTTGAAATGAGTGGAAACCTTACAGACTTTAGCTCTTCCTGTTTATCTCCCCTTTAATATGATTTGTCTGATTGGAGATCAGTCTTATTGTGCGACCAAGCATGCCCATCTGCCGAAGACAGATCAGTCTCTGTGCAGCCAAAGTATTGTTGTGTGTGTGTGTGTGTGTGTGTGTGTGTGTGTGTGTGTGTGTGTGTGTGTGTGTGTGTGTGTGTGTGTGTGTGTGTTTGTTACGGGAAGCACTGTAGGACCACCACTTATAATGTGCTTGTAATTTGATACAAGTGGAGATGAACTTGATGTTTGGGACCCTTTGTAAACTTTTGGTCATGAGAATTGTTCTCACAAATAGATACAGTATGTATGTTTGTATTTGTGAGATTTTTTTGTGATGATGTATATGTGGTTCTATTACTAAAAGAATGTGCAGCAAAATTTCGGAATGGCAGCCTATATACCCTTTAGTTTTAGTGTGACCATAAACTTTAGAGTAGCCACAATGAAACAGATCATACTCATCCATCTGTCCTCTTTGGCCCCCTTGCGAGAGCGTTGCTATGCTAATAGGTTAGAGACAGCCAAGCCTGTGGACCTAAGCCTCCATTGGCAAACAGCCCAGCTCGGACCACTGTGGGAAAATGGGGAGTCTTCCAATTCACTTAGCTAGAACTCTACTCCCTGCCGCTGCACTGCCCATATTAGTGCTTTATAGGAGAATACCTGAATTGAGAGCAAAAACCGTGCCCAACGGCTGTAGGGTGGCAGGTAGCCTCAAAGGCTGTGCAGAGTTTCTGGATATTGGTGGGAACTGGAACACACTGTCGTACACAATGATCCAGTGGATCCAAAACATGCTCAATGGGTGACATGTCTGGTGAGTATGCAGGCCATGGATGAACTGGGATATTTTTAGCTTCCAGGATTTGTGTACAGATCCTTGTGACATGGAGCTGTGCATTATCATGCTAAAACATGAGGTGATGGCGGTGGAGGAATGGCACGACAATGGGCCTCAGGATCTCGTCACATTATCTCTGTGCATTCAAATGACATCGATAAAATACAATTGTGTTAGTTGTCCGTAGCTTATGCCTGCCCATACCATAACCCCACCGCCACCATGGGGCACTCTCTTCACAACGTTGACATCAGCAAACCGGACGCCCACACGACACCATACACGTGGTATGGGGTTGTGAGGCCGGTTGAGCGTACTGCCAAATTCTCTAAAACAATGTTGGAGGCGGTTTATGGTAGAGAAATTAACATTAAATTCTCTGGCAACAGCTCTGGTGGACATTCCTGCATGCTAATTGCACACTCTCTCAACTTGAGCCATCTGTAGCATTGTGTTGTATGACAAAACTGCACATTTTAGAGTGGCCTTTTATTGTCCCAGCACAAGGTGTACCTATGTAATGATCATGCTGTTTAATCAGGTTCTTGATATGCCACACCTGTCAGGTGGTTGGATTATCTTGGCAAAGGAGAAATTCTCACGAACAGGGATATAAACAAATTTGTGCACAAAAGAGAAAGAAGCTTTTTGTGCTTATGGAACATTTCTGGGATCTTTTATTTCAGCTGATGAAACATGGGACCAACACTTTACATGTTGAGTTTATGTTTTTGTTCAGTATAACAAATTGTTTTTTATATAGCATTCTTATGCATTCTTAGGGTTTCACAAATGTTGTTTTTAGTTTGTAGGTTATAGATAGGTTCTAAGCATAATTTCTAGAAGTTAACCATCTCCATATTTTCTATTGTGGTGGTATACATGAGGAAGAAGATGCTTCAGGTTTTGGTGTGAGTTGGAAAATGCATTGGAACCAGCTGTGATAGAGAGCTGTGTTACCCAACGTGTCCAGTAGGTGTCTCTGTCACTCCTGTGAATTGTTGGCCTGCCCAGCTGTTTACAGTGCAAGCTGGTCTTTTCCAGATGTTTTTGCTCTGCTGGGCCTTGTATTCAGGGAGTTCTGTTGAACGCACAGGAAAGGAAAGTTACAGATGTAGGATCTTAATTTGATCACCCTATTGCAGGAGAACTTTCGTGCAATGTAGGACATTTAAAACGTGTAGTGTATTTGAGGTTTTAAAAGGAATTCTGAAGTTTGTAATTTCCATTTAGAAATTTCAGACTTGATTATAATTTACGAAAAATGTATCAACCCCTATGAAAATATCCATTAATTATAATCCACGTAATATTTCACATTTCCTTTTGCTGCGGGATAATTTTCCTGCTGTACCTGACTCAAATTAAGGTCCCACATCTGTACATAAAGGCTGAAAAAAAGTTGAATTCCTGTTTTTGTGCAAGGCCATGTGTTCACAGGACATGAAACCTTTGTGAAATAAAAGCAGAAATACATGACTAATTGTAAGATAATCATGAGGAATATGTTTAATGAACATCCATGCTTTTCCCTGTATTATGGTGATTTAGTAAAAACAATGTTATAGTGATTCATCATAATTTGTACATTGTGTACATTTCTGCATTCCCTTGCAATGGTCACAGAGAACACATCACATTTTCAATTCTAACGCATAGAAAGCAGCTTATTTCATCAATGTGCACCCAATTGTGATAAGCATCAATTAACCAAACAGTCCAAAGTGAACCGCCAATATGGCCGCCAAACCACCAGCCCACTAATCACATGACATGGATTTGAATGGGAATATCCTAGTCTTTACTCATTGTAATTCTATAGCGTCATCTCCACTAGGAATAGGGCCTGACAATCAGTTGTGCTTTATGGGAAATCACATGACACACTGCCCTCATCAATCAGATCATCAACACCCCCGACCAACCATTACAGGGGATAATGTCACAAAGAGCCAGTCAGCCACCTTCCCATAATCCCCCTCGTCTCTCTCTCATTATAATGAACAACAACGTGAATATGATCTAATTACCACCAATGTAGCTGATGAGCAACCACAAACCACGAGCAACACTTGCAGTTCAATGGCCAATGGCCTCCCACAATGTTGTCATTCCGTCCGTTACAATCGGCTGTAAATGTGGTTTCTTGTAGCCACTCATGGTCAACTTGTTGAGACCTTTGCTCATGTTTTTTTTTCCACCTACATGTAATCACATAGAACGTGAGGGCAGGTAAATGCCACTTCCTTTGACAAGGGGACAATACGAGGGGTTGAATGGAGTCTCTCTCAGTTTGGGTCTGGCCTCTGGTCACCAGCCTAAGGTCACTCTGTCGTAATGTGAGGGCACACTAGGCTTCATTTGTGCCTGGGTGTTGTGCCTGGTGTGTGAGGGGAAGAATGTGTTGTGTCATCACCATATAGGCTAGTAGCGAGAGTGGCCTAAAGCTGAAATGGGTTCTTGTTTTGTAGCCCTCCATAGAGGTAAGGCTAGTTTTGGCCTAGTCAATGTCAATGACATAATGGGCTAATGAACAAATGCAAACAAATACACACACTAACTAAGTGTGTTTGATTGGTTTGGTTTGGCTTGAACGTGGTGTACAGAATAGTTCTGTCACTGTTGATATCTATACACTCACAAACAGACATTATTATGCACACACCGCTCACTCACACTGATTAACCTTCATATCAATCACAGATCAAGCACTCTCTCTCTCTCTCTCTCTCTTTCTCTCCCTTTCTTGCTTACTTATTTCAATCGTCTTCCCTTCTTCACATCTCTTACAATTACTTCCTGGCAATAACCCAAAACTTTATCCCACTAAGTGTTTAATTTTACTTCCTTTTCTCAAGCCGCTAACCTTGGTTCACCTGGCCTTGTCATTCTTTAGCTTACCTGACCTAACAAAGGCCTATTAAATTAGTAGTTAGTACTTCATTTGAGGTAACTATACTTGCAGTGCTAGAGCCCACTTCTGACACCAACTGTTACGTTATTAGATATATGGAAGAGGCAAAGAGGCGCCAGTCAAGGTAACATGTTTACTGAGAAGATCATGTAGCAACTAGCACTTAATATTACTATCCAAGATATTCACTATCACTGTGCTGGGTCTATTATATAATATTGGGATTTGGGATTCATCCAGACCTCTCCAAGACCCCCCCCCCCCCCCCCCCCATGTGTTTTCTGTGAAAGCCGACAATGGATCTGTCAATGGTTGGCTAAGAAAAGATTAGCAGAGGGAAGTGAAGGCTGAGGTGGAAGAGAGAGGATATCTGCTGTTCTTGTCCAAAGGCCACCCTGTTTCACTATAGTACACAATGTCCCAGAGACTAAGAACATGTACATCAAGTTCATTGAAACACGTCCAGCCATACAGATTCGTCCTGATAGATATACCATCAAAAATGCACTGGAGATCGGTGAGACTGTGCCAGACCTGGCAATAAGGCTCAAGTCTTTGAGCACGAACCAGAGTCAAGTATCAATCAATCAATCAAATGTATTTATAAAGCCCTTTTTACATCAGCCAATGTCACAAAGTGCTGTACAGAAACCCAGCCTAAAACCCCAAACAGCAAGTAATGCAGATGCAGAAGCACGGTGGCTAGGAAAAACTCCCTAGAAAGGCCAGAACCTAGGAAGAAACCTAGAGAGGAAGCAGGCTATGAGGGTGGCCAGTCCTCTTCTGGCTGTGCCAGGTGGAGATTATAACAGTACATGGCCAAGATGTTCAAATGTTCATAGATGACCAGCAGGGTCAGATGGTTGTAGAGGGTGCAACAGGTCAGCACCTCAGGAGTAAATGTCAGTTGGCTTTTCATAGCCGATCATTCAGTTAGAGACAGCAGGTGCAGTAGAGAGAGAGTCTAAAACACCAGGTCAAGGTAGCATGTCCGGTGAACAGGTCAGGGTTCCATAGCCTCAGGCAGAACAGTTGAAACTGGAGCAGTAGCATGACCAGGTGGACTAGGGACATGAAGGAATCATCAGGCCAGGTAGTCCTGAGGCATGGTCCTAGGGCTCAGGTCTTCAGAAAGAAAGAGAGAGAGAAAGAGAGAGAGAAAGAGAGAGAGAAAATTAGAGGGAGCATACTTAAATTCATACAAGACTCCGGATAAGACAGGAGAAATACTCCAGATATAACAGACTGACCCTAGCCTCCCGACACACAAACTATTTCAGCATAAATACTGGAGGCTGAGACAGGAGGGGTCGGGAGACACTGTGGCCCGGACAGGGCCAAACAGGCAGGATATAACCCCACCCACTTTGCCAAACCAAAGCCCCCACACCACTAGAGGGATATCTTCAACCATCAACCTACTACCCTGAGACAAGGCCGAGTATAGCCCACCAAGATTTCCCCCACGGCACGAACCCGAGGGGGGCGCCAACCCGGACAGGAAGATCACGTCAGTGACTCAACCCACTCAAGTGACTCACCCCTCCTAGGGATGGCATGGAAGAGCACCAGTAAGCCAGTGAATCAGCCCCTGTAATAGGGTTAGAGGCAGAGAATCCCAGTGGAGAGAGGGGAACCGGCCAGGCAGAGACAGAAAGGGCGTTTCGTTGCTCCAGTGCCTTTCCGTTCACCTTCACACTCCTGGGCCAGACTACACTCAATCATAGGACCTACTGAAGAGATGAGTCTTCAATAAAGACTTAAAGGTCGAGACCGAGTCTGCGTCTCTCACATGGATAGGCAGACCAATCCATAAAAATGGAGCTCTATAGGAGAAAGCCCTGCCTCCAGCTGTTTGCTTAGAAATTCTAGGGACAGTAAGGAGGCCTGCGTCTTGTGACCGTAGCGTACGTGTAGGTATGTACGGCAGGACCAAATCGGAGAGATGGGTAGGAGAAAGCCCATGTAATGCTTTGTAGGTTAGCAGTAAAACCTTGAATCAGCCCTAGCCTTAACAGGAAGCAAGTGTAGTGAGGCTAACACTGGAGTAATATGATCAAATTGTTGGGTTCTTGTCAAGGTTCTAGCAGCCGTGTTTAGCACTAACTGAAGTTTATTTAGGGCATCATTTTTGGACAGAAAGTTTCAGATTTTTTTCAATGTTATGAAGATGGAAAAAAGCTGTCCTTGAAATATTCTAGATATATTCTTCAAAAGAGAGATCGGGGTCCAGAGTAACGCCAAGGTCCTTCACAGTTTTATTTGAGATGACTGTACAACCGTCAAGATTAATTGTCAGATCCAACAGAAGATCTCTTTGTTTCTTGGGACCTAGAACTAGCATCTCTGTTTTATCTGAGTTTAAAAGTAAAACATCTGCCGCCATCCACTTCCTTATGTCTGAAACACAGGGTTCCAGGGAGGGCAATTTTGGGGCTTCACCATGTTTCATTGAAATGTACAGCTGTGTATCGTCTGCATAGTGGTGAAAGTTAACATTATGTTTCCGAATGACATCACCAAAAGGTAAAATATATAGTGAAAACAATTGTGGTCCTAAAACGGAACCTTGAGGAACACCGAAATTTACCGTTGATTTGTCAGAAGACAAACCATCCACAGAGATAAACTGATATCTTTCCGACAGATAGGATCTAAACCAGGCCAGAACTTGTCCATGAAGACCAATTGGGGTTTCCAATCTCTCCAAAAGAATGTGGTGATCGATGGTATCAAAAGCAGCACTAAGGTCTAGGAGCACGAGGACAGATGCAGAGCCTTGGTCTGACGCCATTAAAAGGTAATTTACCACCTTCACGAGTGCAGTCTCAGTGTTATGATGGGGTCTAAAACCAGACTAAAGCGTTTCGAATACATTGTTTGTCTTCAGGAAGGCAGTGAGTTGCTGCGCAACAGCTTTTTGAGTAGGCTGCATTGATTTCATGACTAGAAGCTCAAAAGACGAAAACAAAAATTAAAATTAAATTAAATTACACTGTTCAAAAAAAATTACATAAAAATTGGCTATCGTAAATGTTAGCATCAAGCTTTTGAAGATGAGTCAGTGTCAATTCTGCCGCTCGTTATTGACGTACCACTCGTTATTTTCGAAAGCCTCTCAACGGGGGTGAGATTTTGTGCTTAGGCGGCTGGGAGAATGGCCGAGTTGTCTTCCCTGAGACAAAACACATGAATACGTGTCGTATGGGCCCAGAAATATGCCTATTCAAAAGTGTAGAGTTCAGTGTAGCATCACGTCTAGTTTTTTTGACCAAGTGAAAGGGCACTTCCTTTTTTTTTCCGGAGGGGGGATCAAATTGCTCACTGTGTTGTCATGGCATACTGTCCTTGACTGGCCAGTCAGGGAGAATTTTAGAATAAAGCTGTAATGTAACAAAATGTGGAAAAATAATACTTTCCGAATGCATTGTAATTCCTTCCTGCATCTACACGCTGTCCTCCTCTCACCTTTTCCCATTGCTTGTGGACTTCAGTGCACAACACAACAGCTCTCTGTGACCAGATGCAAAAAACATCTACAAGCCAAACCTTCCTATCATAATCGTTAAAAGCTACACAGCATACATTGTTAACGTTATAGTCAACAAACTCTAATTAACGAGTTAGTAAACCCACAATCCAATCCATGTGTACAATCACACAGTAAAGTTTACAGCTACCAGTTTAGCAGTTACACCAGCAGGCCCCGGTGGCAATAAATTAATAAAACCGAAAGCTTACCTTGACTTTAGTTTCAATTTACATTTTTATATCACATGCACATGTACAGTAAAATGCCTTTCTGGTCTAAACACAACAATGCAGTAATCAATAACAACGTAATGCTAAAAATAACATAATGTAGAAGAGTTGCGATGTTGGATAGCCTTAGCCAGCTAACGGTGACTAACCCCATTCTATACAAAGTTGCGCAACCGCGACATTCAAACGAGGCTGCAATGAAAACTAATGGGACTGTAGCGATTGTGTTGACATCAAAATCTGGGGTGTGAACCATGTTTCTATTCAAGTGTTGATTGACATGGTAATGGCTCTATAGTATTGGAGAAAAGTTGAAAAAACTGACCCCTCCGACGCTGTACGTTAAATTGTGACGTGTCATGGCGTAATGTACGGCACGCATAATGCAACTAATTCTGTCATACAGCCTCTCTCCACCTGGTGTAGCACTTCTCTCACCATTTAAAAACAAGAAAGGGACAGGGGGATACCTAGTCAGTTTTTGCGTCATCACTGCAAGCTATCATGAGTCTCAAATGCCGTTGTTTACTTCTGAAGATCACTTTAGCATTGCCCTAAAAACCTGATTCAAATTCGACACAAACCTTCAAATAGGTATGTAATGACACATTATATCAACTCTTTATAGTGTTTTGTTTACATTTTAGAGGTGATAAGGTGATAAATTGGACAGATCGAGTGAAAAAAGAAGTTTCCCCACGACATCTCTCCTTCTCACTATCACGTAATAGGTTTAGCTTCCCCACCCGCCATTTTTAAAAAGACCCGACGGAGCTCATTGCCTTCTTGAATCATGTAGAGATGGGCATCATCAAGGTCTCGTCATTGGTTTTGTTGGAAAGGGGAGAAATTGTGCTTTACAATGGTATTGATATTACAGTTGATCTGGAAGTATTACGTTTTGGGGCGCTAAAATAAGGTAAATTGTATGGACCAGCACGATGTACAAAAGTGAGTTAGTTCACGTTAGCTAACACAAATAATATTCCTTGCTATTTGAGTCAGGTTGTTGAGTAGGCTAAATTAGCTGCATTAGCTAGCTAAGTAAGTGAAAGGTAAACTAAGAAGAAAAATAAATAAATGAAATATAGCTAGCTCCTCTTGCTCTCTCTCTGTTGCTTCTTCTACATTTTTGAAGAAATGAATTTGTTCAAAACTGTTTAACTATTGTTTTTCTCTTTGAGTCAACTAAACACCTCTCTTTATGCACTGCAGTGCTAGCTAGCTGTAGCTTATGCTTTTAGTACTATATTAATTCTCTGATCCTTTGATGGGATGGACAACATGTCAGTTCATGCTGGAAGAGCTCTGATAGGTTGGAGGACGTCCTCCGGAAGTCTTCATAATTGCTGTGTAAGTCTATGGAAGGGGGTGAGAACCATGTAGCCCGTGGTTAGAGTGTTGGGCCAGTAACTGAAAGGTTGCTGGATCAAATCCCTGAGCTGATAAGGTAAAAATCTGTTGTTCTGAGCAAGGCAGTTAACCCACTGTTGTCACGGTTGTCGAAAGGAGGAGCGGACCAAAGTGCAGCGTGTGTGTCGTTCCACATTTTATTTTCACTGTGAACCTTTGCAATACATACATAAATAAACTGAACGAACAAAAACAACAAACCGTGACGCAGAGTAGAAACATACACTAACTCAGAAATAATCTCCCACAAACCCAGGTGGAAAAAACCCTACTTAAGTATGATCTCCAATTAGAGACAACGAGGACCAGCTGCCTCTAATTGGAGATCATCCCAAACAAAACCCAACATAGAAATACAAAACTAGAACCTGACAACATAGGAAAACTAAACTAGAACACCCCCCTGTCACACCCTGACCTACTCTACCATAGAAAATAACAGCTTTCTATGGTCAGGACGTGACAACTGTTCCCCGGGTGCTGAAGACGTGGCTGTCGATTAAGGCAGCCCCCGGCACCTCTCTGATTCACAGGGGTTGGGTTAAATGCGGAAGACACATTTCAGTTGAAGGCATTCAGTTTTACAACTGACTAGGTACCCCCCTTTCCCTTTGTATTGAAGTCAATGTACACAGAGGAGGACGGAAAAAAGCACATAGAAGCGTGATCAGCCGACAGCCATACCTCTTTGGTACTCAATCATTAATAGTGCTCTCTCTCACTCCTGGCTCATACAGTACATACCGACATATGTTCATACGTACACAAACATACATGCTAACCGGCCACACTCCATAGCCTTTTAGCAGCATCTGTTCAAAGAGGAGAGAAGAGTGAGGGAGTAGTGAGTACCTGCTTGCTGATTCGACTCCCACACCCCAGGATTCCTTAAAGGTTTACAATGTGTGTGCGTCACAAAGTAGTAGACAGACGAGCTCTAACATGTAGCAGCATGTCATAAGGATCTTATAGCAACTTCGAGACTATTTAAAAAAAGGGGGGAAACATAGGAGAAAAAGAGAAGAGAGACAGACAAAGAAGGGGAAAAATGGAGTCTGTAGGAAGAAGAGGTGACTTCTTAGTCTACTTATGATACTTATTTTCCCCTTTGTAAATTTTGGAAAGCAACAAGTGAGGAAGAGAGGAGGAAAAGAGATAAAGGAAAGTGCAGCAGAGGACTTGTAAAGAGAGATCCCTTTGGTTCAGCTTCAGCTCTCTCCACTGAGCCCTTGTCCAGCCGATGATGATGTGTATGCTGGATGTTCCTCTCATACTGGACCAGCTGGTTGATGTCTGAGTGTGTGTGGAAAGGGGATCACAGAATGCAATACTAGGACAGTGGTAGTGTGGATATCTGTTGTGACTGTATATGCTCATGTAGTATGCTCCAGTTCACCTTTGAATCTTTCTGGATTGAACACAGATTCAAACTGATATTTGTTCTTACAATAGGCACTTTACAGTGTGTATGTTACCTGAACACTGGCAGGAGGATTTTTCGTTAATGTACTGAACTCAGCAAAAAAAGTAACTTTCTTTCAAAGATAATTCGCAGAAATCTAAATGACTTCATAGATCTTCATTATAAAGGGTTTAAACACTGTTTCCCATGCTTGTTCAATGAAACAAACAATTAATGAACATGCACCTGTGGAACGGTCGTTAAGACACTAACAGCTTACATATATGGTATGCAATTAAGGTCACAGTTATGAAAACTTAGGACACTAAAGAGGCCTTTCTACTGAACTATCAATTCAAACCCCAGTCCTACCTACAGGTTATGGGAAATTTGCTCTTTTAATATTCCCCCAGTAGGTTTCCTCAAGGAGAAAGCCTCCACTTCAACTAAAACACTATAGTAAATACTACAGTAATGTCCGCAAAAACACTACAGTAAATACTACAGTATACTACAATCTGCAAAAACACTACATTAATTACTATAGTATATACAACAGTTTTCTTTGACTACAGTATTTATACTATAGTTTACTGTAAATACTACAGCATACTACAGTAAATACAAAATAATACTGTTGTCCGCAAAATAAATACTACAGTAAAGTCAGCAAAAACACTACAGAGAACCATTTATACCATAATATGCTATACTATTTTTTCATGTGGTTAGTGTCACTTTATATAATGAAGTACTACCACACTTAAAGTTATTGTCGCAACGTTTGAAGTACATTCAGAGGTGTCTGCAGTGTTTGGTAACTTCTGGTTGTGTGAATCTCTCACGGTCAACTTCAGACATGTTTTGTGTGTGCTGGCATGTCATGTGTCTCTGTTTTCATAGCACAGGTCAGGGGTCATGGTATGATTCATGTAAGGGAGTTCTAGACAGGGTAGGTGCTATCGGTTGATACGTTTATGTGCTTGAAAGTGACATAACACTAAATAGGCAAATGAGAACAATTTCCCGTCTTTCCACGAACACCAGCCAACCAATTTTGATTGAATTTGTTTCTCCTTTTGCCGTGTAAGTGACCTATTGCATTATAATCTCTATGGATGTACCCTGTGACCTCTTTAGCAAAATCATCTTTGGTGTATTTTAGAACATCCTTTGAATTGGTAGGGCTACAAAACAAAATGCTCTTGGTTGTCCTCTGATCTCCTGTGTTCATATTTAACCCAGCCCCATCTGGACTGTCCCATTCATCTGGGAATGGCGTGGGGTCTGTGTGGGGGATACCTTTAGATGGTTCAGCCCATTTATTGACCCTCAGGGAACTGGAAGAGAGGAAAAACCTGCACTCACTGAAATATTCTTTAAGTTTAATGTATTTTTTTTAGCACCAGAGGTCAGAACAAACAGACACATTTCGGCGGCAGCCTTGATCAGCTGGCCCACGTGTGTTTCTTGATCTTAAAGATGTCCGTGGCCCTAGAAGGACTTCCTACAGGAAATAAAACCAATTAAACTATCACGTTTGAGGTAAGACCCAGATGCAGACAACGTCAAATTAACAACAGGTTATTAATCCAACAGGGGCAGGCAAAAGACAGGTCAAGGCAGGCAGGGATCAGTAAACCAGAGGTGGGGCAACGGTACCAGATGGCAGGTAGGTTCAGGGTCAGGGCAGGCAGAAAAAGTCAAACAGGGAAAACTAGAAAAGAGGAACAATCGAGAGACAGGAACAGAGTGTAAAACGCTAGTAGACTTGACGAAACAAAGCGAACTGGCAACAGACAAACAGAGAACACAGGTAAAAATACACAGTGGATAATGGGGAAGATGGGCGACATCTGGAGGGGGGTGGAGACAATCACAAAGACAGGTGAAACAGATCAGGGTGTGACATAAACCCAGATCGTATCAAACACACTGCAGCTATTTGGTTTCAGAAAAGTAAAAAAACACCTGGCTTATGTAAATGACTGACTTATAGTTGGGAGTGTCTCGCCCAGACTCCAGGTGTTTCAAGCTCCTTGGCTTCCTCTCTATTTATTACACCAAGAGTGATTCCACGAGACAGCTGGTTCCCTGTAACATCTTGTTTCCCCCTTAGATCTGATCACCCATGGACAAGAAGTGGATTTGGATGGAGGAGGGTGCTTTTTTTACACAGCTGCCTTTGATTTGTTAAATTGCATTTGATGAGAGTGGTTTCTAAAACCCAATTTTAGCTCCATTACGATGAAGGACAGCACTGCTGAAAATAACACAGTGCTTTCCCTCCCTCCCCCCACCATTGCATAAGAGAGGGGTATTGGGAAATGAAATTGGACTCAAATGAATTGGCGAGAGGGTTCAATTTGGGTTTGGGGACAAGGTGAGGGCTGTCAAGCATGCACACACACACAACCTAGAAATAGCAGCCTCGTGTGCAAGGCCCTCTGCATTTTTTGCACTGGTATCACAACAGTCAGGTAGAGGGGCTGCTGGTGTATAGGGAATATGTTATAGTGTGGTATGTACAGTGCATTCGGAAAGTATTCAGACCCCTTGACTTTTTCCACATTTTGTTACGTTACAGCCTTATTGTAAAATTTATTAAATAAAATAAAAATCCTCATCGATCTACACACAAAAACCGATCAAGACGAAGCAAAAACAGCTTTTTAGATATTTTTTCAAATGTATAAAACCGAAAAACAGAAATAACTTATTTACATAAGTATTCAGATCCTTTGCTATGCGACTCAAAATTTGATCTCTGATTCATCCTGTTTCCATTGGTCATCCTTGAGATGTTTCTACAACTTGATTGGAGTCGACCTGTGGTAATGGTAAATTCAAATGATTGGACATGATTTGAAAAAGCACACACCTCTCTATATAAGGTCCCACAGTTGACAGTGCATGTCAGAGCAAAAACCAAGCCATGAGGTTGAAGGAATTGTCCGTAGAGCTCCGAGACAGGATTGTGTCGAGGCACAGATCTGGGGAAGGGTACTAAAACATTTTTGCAGCATTGAAAGTCCCCAATTACACAGTGGCCTCTGTCATTTTTAAATGGAAGACGTTTGGAACCACCAAGACTCTTCCTAGATCTGGCCGCCCTGCCAAACTGAGCATTTGAGGGAGGTGACCAAGAACCTAATGGTCACTCTGACAGAGCTCCAGAGTTCCTCTGTGGAGAAGGGAGAACCTTTCAGAAGGACAACCATCTCTGCTGAACTCCACCAATCATGCCTTTACAGTAGAGTGGCCAGACGGGAGCCATTCCTCAGTGAAATGAACATGATAGCCCGCTTGGAGTTTTCCTAAAGGCTTCTAAAGGACTCTCAGACCATGATAAACAAAATTCTCTGGTCTGATGAAACCAAGATTGAACTCTTTGGCCTGAATGCCAAGCGTCATGTCTGGAGGAAACCTGGCACCATCCCTATGGTGAAGCATGGTGGTGGCAGCATTATGCTGTGGGGATGTTTTTCAGCAGCAGGGAGTGGGAGACTAGTCAGGATCAAGGGAAAGATGAACGGAGCAAAGTACAGAGAGATTCATGATTAAAACCTACTCCAGATTACTCATGACCTCAGACTGGGGCGAAGGTTCTCCTTCCAACAGGACAATGACCCTAAGCATGAAGCCAAGCCAAATCAGGAGTGACTTCGGGACAAGTCTCTGAATGTCGTTGAGTGTCCTAGCCAGAGTCCGGACTTTAATCCGATTGAACATCTCTGGAGAGACCTGAAAATAGCTGTGCAGCGATGCTCCCCATCCGACCTGACAGAGCTTGAGACGATCTGCAGAGAAGAATGGGAGAAACTACCCAAATACAAGTGTGCCAAGCTTGTAGCGTCATACCCAAGAAGACTGGAGGCTGTAATCACTGCCAAAGGGTCTGAATACTTATGTAAATGTGATATTTCATTTTTTTTTTTTTTTTATACATTTGCAAAAAACAATTAAATCTTGTTTGTCATTATGGGGTATTAAAACAGTTGAATCAATTTTAGAATAATGCTATAGCATAGCAAAATGTGGAAAAAGTGAAGAGGTCTGAATACTTTCATATATTTATATATTTATCATTATTATATTTTTTATTTGTGTCATTTCTATTAGAAGTACGAGGTGTCCTCATGTGTAGGTATTGGTAAGGAAAACATTGCTCTTTTGTATGTGTGTGCGTGCGACCCCGTATGGCTTTCTGTAATAGAACGTATCGTATTACGGTCAGCCACCCCCTTCACACACACACTCATACACATACACTCACACACACTGCGCAGTGACCTGACCTATCATAAAATGACTAAGTCATCATTGGGTATCCTAGAAGTCACATGACTTTCTAGCAATGACTTCATATGCTCTTCCGCATATCATGGGATGTGTGTGTGCATGTGTGCCCAAGTCCTACTACTATGCTGGCATATACAGCAATAACCTGTATACCCCAGTGCTGTCAACATGGGTAATAACAGTGTGCGGGCCATCTTGTTCTATAATAGTATTCTTTATTAGCCCAGCACCTATGTTTTTAAGGATGTGCGTATGACCACAAACTTCTCTAATACAGCAATGTGTCAATGATTGAGTGTCTTTTTATAGGCAGATGAAGAGATCTGTCCCTCTTTTTCCACTATCATGTTCACTCTTAACTTGGTATTTCTGATTTGACGCAACACAAATGTTATACACATTTTGGGAAATCCCATCATATTTTGGCAAATTTTCCAGTAGTTACTTACACTTTCATTTTCTCAGAAAAATGAATTCCAGAATTCCTCTGCATTTCCTAGTCCAAAAGCCCATCCGGCTCAGCTATAGTACCAGCCATATCTATAGTTCATGGATGTGGTGTCCCAGTTTTTCCTTTACTGATCAGCACCTTTTTAATGAGGACTTATTTATACTTCTACTCAACCAGGAGGGGGAGAGAGGGAGGAAGGGGAGAGGGAGAAGGAGATAGGGAGTGCAGGGGGAAGTCTATCAAATCTTTAATGAAGACCTCTGCTGTAGATTCTTGCTTTGAACGCTCAGATATTTGTGTGTGTGTGTGTGTGTGTGTGTGTGTGAGAGAGAGAGAGAGAAATAAAGGGAAATAGAAAGAGTGGGATGTCTGTATTGGATTCACCTGTGTGACTTAGTGAGCATATTTTACAGTGTTGAACTTGAGTTCAAAAGATCATGAGTTTTTGTGTATGTGAATGAGGATGTTATAATGAATGTGTATGTGATCATGTATGTGTGTGGGATTGTGAGAATGTGTCTTTGTCCTCACATGGAGAGATATAACCTACATTATATATACTGTACTTTGGCATACAATTACGCTAAAAACAGAACTCTCAAGACACCCCAATAATTTAAGTCCAGAGTGCAGAGCCACATTTCTGTCATGACTGGCATTCGGCTAATTTCAATCCTATTACTGTAGCAACTTTTATGTTATACAACAGTGAAGAATGTTACTGTACCTCTGTCCCTATGCTTCAAAGTGTAGCCTAGATCTAATTTGATAATTATAGAGGCAATGCACCTGATTGTATCTAGAAAGGAACTGGTGAATATGAGGGTCGCCTGGTTAATTGGCTGTCCTGTATTACTTTGTTTGACCGGTATTTATGAGTTATTATCATTCCTCCTATTAAGAGAGCGAGAAATAGAGAGACAGAGATTGAGAGAGAGAGAGATTGAGAGAGAGAGAGATAAATGGCAGTTAGACATGGGTGGTTTGGGTCACCTACACACTTAGAAAAAAGGGGTTATTTGGCTGTTTCAATAGGAGAACCCTTTTTAGTTCCAGGGAGAAGCCTTTTTGGATCCACCTGAATCCAAAAAGGGTTCTTCAAAGGGTTATCCTATTGGAACAGCCAAAGAACCCTTTGAGGTTGTAAATATCACCTTTTTTTCTAAGAGTGTACAATAGTGGGTAAGGGAACAGTTTTAGGCCAGGGCATGAAGCAGGATTGATGCTTTGCATTTCAAAGCTGGTGAGCTATGCCTGGATTCCGTTCTATTTGAGTAGCTGTGTAGTAATTAGAAAAGAGAGGTGACACGAGGAGAAATGCTCTTCCATTGCCATTTCCTACACTGTACAATTATGTCTGTACTCTTTGGAAAGGTTTCCCGGATGAAAATTAAGAATCTCCATTGAAAGTGGTTTTTAGTCCAGGAATTAATCTGTCTTAATCTGCGTTTGGGAATCTGGCTTTTTGTGTAAATGTGCTATTTTCAAATACATTTCTCTCATCTGTAACCAACACTGATGTCTGACGAGCACAAAATAAGAGGAAATCTCTGCAGTGCTTCGTCCATCGGTGATGGCTAAGGTTGATAGCCCCGGCCCACACTATTATATAACGTGCTTGAGAATCTTTGGTTCAAAGCTACCCTCAAGTAGCACACAAGCTATTTCTGCTCCAATAACCATTTTATATTCTGGGATCACAAAAAAGCCAGACCGACTAATAAAATGACATCCCATAATTTGTTTCTGAACCTTACCTGCAGGTTACCGTCGAAAATGCAGAAGAGTCAAAAATATAGGCAATAATAAGCCTCCACAGAGCAGTGGTGGAAAAAGTACCCAAATCTCATACTTGAGTAAAAGTAAAGATACCTTAATAGAAAACGACTCAAGTAAAAGTGAAAGTCACCCAGTAAAATACTACTTGAGTAAAAGTCTAAAAGTATTTGGTTTTAAGTATACTTAAGTATCAAAAGTAAAAGTATAAATCATTTCACATTCCTTATATTAAGCAAACCAGATAGCACCATTTTCTTGTTTTTGTTTTTTACGGATAGCCAGGGGCACACTCCAACACTCCAATTTAGTGAATCCGCCAGATCAGACTCAGTAGGGATGACAAGGGAAGTTCTCTTGATAAGTGTGTGAATTTAACTGTTTTTTTTGTCCTGCTAAGCATTCAAAATGTAACGAGTACTTTTGGGTGTCAGGGAAAATGTATGGAGTAAAAAGTACATCATTTTCTTTAGGAATGTAGTGAAGTAAAAGTTGTCAAAAAATATGAACAGTAAAGTAATGTACAGATACCCCAAAAATGTCTTGATAAGTAGTACTTTAAAGTATTTTTACTCAAGATCGGACCCTTTTTTTTACATTTTCATCTAAAATGATACCCATATCTAACTGCCTGTAGCTCAGGGCCTGAATCAAGGATATGCATATTCTTGATTACATTTGAAAGGAAACACTTTGAAGTTTGTGGAAGTGTGAAATTAATGTAGAAGAATATAACACATTAGATCTGGTAAAAGATAATACAAACAAAAAAAACATGCGTTTTCAATATATATATTTTTTTAATCACCTTTGAAATGGAAGAGAAAGGCCTTAGTATAATATTGGAGTTTAGGCGCAATTTAGATGCTGTTCACTAGATGGCAGCAGTGTATGTGCAAAGTTTCAGACTGATCCAGTGAAGCGTTGCAATACTGCACAAAATGTTGTATCAAGTCTGCCCAAATGTGCCGAATTGGTCAATTGATACATTTTCAACTACATGACTATAGAGAACATAAAACATGATATGGTAATAAAAAATGATATGGCAATAAAAAATGTAAATTTACACACTCACAGGAAGGTCATACATGATGGAAAATTAGCTTCCCTATAGAAAAGGCACCAACCATCACACATCTAGATGACCGGGCGGTTAGGTGTGGGGCCAGAAACAGCAGGGGTTCAAACTTTAGAACCCAGTTCCTACATTTGAATATAAAAATGGATTTTATCAAACAAAACAATACTACATTTTATCTCTGGGACCCTCAGGATAACAAATCAGAGCAAGATTACTGAATGTAAGTACATTATTTACCTTCAGAGGTGAATGTATCAAACCAAGTGCCGTGATAAAAGTTTTTTGTTGTTGTGCACTCTCCTCAAGCAATAGAATGCTCTTTTTTTACTGTAATACCTACTGTAAATTGGACAGGGCAGTTAGAATAACAAGAACTTAAGCTTTCTGCACATATAAGACATGTCTATGTCCTGGAAAGTTGGTTGTGACTTACAACGTCATTCTAGTCACATTAGCGCACATTAGCAACAACCATCCCGGTATAGGGACACCGATCCCATAGAGGTTAAGTACTTTACACCACTGCTTCCCTCCCCTCATTTTCATCTCTCTGTCTGGCCTCTCTCTGCCTCTCCTAGTTTCCGGTCCATTTGACCAAACAACAAGGAAGTCATATACTGTACACTGGGTTGTCACTTAGTGCAGTGGCTGAGTTGACATGACTTAAGTGATCGCAACGGCAGTGTGCCACCGTACCACTTATCTCTCATGTAAGGGTGCAGGGGGCTGTGGACTACTCACCCCTGATTTGATGTTATTGAAGTCATCCCCCTGCCAATAGTAAACTTAAGCCTGCAGCAAAAATGTTCTACAGCGATTACCTATTGGAACAAGCAGGGAAAGTCAAAAGGAGTATAACCGCTTTTTCTCTGGTGTGTGTACACACACACTCACAGACGCACAATAAATACATACAGTGCATCGGAAGTATTCAGACCCCTTGACTTTTTCCATATTTTGTTATGTTACAGCAGGGGCGCAACTTTGGTTTAGAAGTGTGGGGGGGAAATTATTATAATTTTTTCATATATTTTCTTTATTCAGTCGGATAAACACTCCAAACAGCCTACCCGACCGCTCGGAGGTGTCCACGTGGTCCTAAAGCACACCAGTGCCTCGTTTTCTATCACATTCCAATGATAAAACAGGGGGGGACAAAAATGCAATTTTACAATTTAGGTGGACATGTCCCCCACGTCCCCAGTGAAAGTTGCGCCCCTGCTTTACAGCCTTATTATAAAATGGATGAAATTGTTTTTTTCTCCCCTCATCAATCTACACACAATACCCCATAATGACAAACCAAAAACAGGTTTTAGAAATTTTAGCAAAAAACGTAAATATCACATTTACTATTACATGTTTCATTACAATAAGACATTCACAATTATGCAAAGGTACAATCTCATACTCACTTAGAAACCCACCCATGACCTCAGTTTATCACTGTAGACAGCAGGACCCCAACATCCTCCATCACCAAACCCCTTTCCCCCTCCTCTCCTCTCCCTTCTCTTTCGTTACATTCCTCAGCAACTCTAAATTTACTTTCAGCAGTGTTGGAAGCTACTCTGAAAAGATAGTTTACCAAGCTACGAATTTCTTCACACTGAAAGTAGCTACACTAAAGCTACCCCTATGAAAAATATAGTTTACTTATTAACTAGTTACTTTGAAAAAGTAGTTCACTACAAAATTGTCATAAGTCAATCTGAAATGTCATAGACAACAAATTGCAAGAACAGTTCACTTTGGTGTAAAATTAACAGAATTTGTAATTTAGTCTATTAAACACCAAAACATATATTTAAAGTGAAATTAGGCAGATCTGATTCTGAAATAGAAAATAAATTATTGCGTACTTCATCCATATTTTATTTTTGCAAAAAAAAGGAGCGTGTACTTCCAGTAATTATCTATACCGCTTACATGGCAAAAAAAGTTATTAACTACTGAAAACACTACCTAGATTTGAATATAGTTCAATTACCACCAAGGTTCTGCAAAATGCTGTTAAATTTCTAGTTGAACTACATATAAACTCAGCAAAAAAAGAAACATCCCTTTTTCAGGACCCTGTCTTTCAAAGATAATTCATAAAAATCCAAATAACTAAACAGATTTTCATTGTAAAGGGTTTAAACACTGTTTCCCATGCTTGTTCAATGAACCATAAACAATTAATGAACATGCACCTGTGGAACGGTCGTTAAGACACTAACAGCTTCCATATGGTAGGCAATTAAGGTCAGTTGTGAAAACGTAGGACACTAAAGAGGCCTTTCTACTGACTCTGGAAAACACCAAAAGAAAGATGCCCAGGGTCCCTGCTCATCTGTGTAAACGTGCCTTAGGCATGCTGCAAGGAGACATGAGGACTGTAGATGTGGCCAAGGCAATAAATTGCAATGTCCGTACTGTGAGACGCCTAAGACAGCGCTATAGGGAGACAGGACGGACAGCTGGTCGTCCTCGCAGTGGCAGACCACGTGTAACAACACCTGCACAGGATCGGTACATCCGAATATCACACCTGCAGGACAGGTACAGGATGGCAACAACAACTGCCCGAGTTACACCAGGAACGCACAATCCCTCCATCAGTGCTCAGACTGTCCACAATAGGCTGAGAGGCTGGACTGAGGGCTTGTAGGCCTGTTGTAAGGCAGGTCCTCACCAGACATCACCGGCAACAACGTTGCCTATGGGCACAAACCCACCGTCTCTGGACCAGACAGGACTGGCAAAAAGTGCTCTACACTGACAAGTCACGGTTTTGTCTCACCAGCGGTGATGGTCAGATTCGCGTTTATCGTCGAAGGAATGAGCGTTACACCAAGGCCTGTACTCTGGAGCGGGATCGATTTGGAGGTGGAGGGTCCGTCATGGTCTGGGGCGGTATGTCACAGCATCATCGGACTGAGCTTGTTGTCATTGCAGGCAATCTCAACGCTGTGCATTACAGGGAAGACATCCTCCTCCCTCATGTGGTACCCTTCCTGCAGGCTCATCCTGACATGACCCTCCAGCATGTCAATGCCACCAGCCATACTGTTCGTTCTGTGCGTGATTTCCTGCAAGACAGGAATGTCAGTGTTCTGCCATGGCCAGTGAAGAGCCCAGATCTCAATCCCATTGAGCACGTCTGGGACCTGTTGGATCGGAAGGTGAGGGCTTGGGCCATTTCCCCCAGAAATGTCCAGGAACTTGCAGGTGCCTTGGTGGAATAGTGGGGTAACATCTCACAGTAAGAACTGGCAAATCGGGTGTAGTCCATGAGGAGGAGATGCACTGCAGTACTTAATGCAGCTGGTGGCCACACCAGATACTGACTGTTACTTTTGATTTTGACCCCCCTTTGTTTAGGGACACATTATTCCATTTCTGTTAGTCAAATGAATGTGGAACTTGTTCAGTTTATGTCTCAGTTGTTGAATCTTGTTATGTTCATACAAATATTTACACGTTAAATTTGCTGAAAATGAGGACGTTTCTTTTTTTTAGTTCACTACTACCCAACCCTGGTTTTCAGCCTGTGCTTACTGGCAGTGAGTCGGCCTACTCAGTCCACGCATAACGCAAAACAGATGTAGAAAGTGGAGCAGCCAAGATGTTGCTATGGATATGTGTGGGGGCAACTTGAGACACAAATGAGTTTGTTTCTTTCTCTGTTTTGTATTTCACTTTCACAGTGTAATTTTACACTGTGAAAGACGGTTTTTCAAACATTGCCTTTAAGCAGGCCCAGAGTAAATATGCTTCAATGCTATACAAGGGTTGGTTGTTTAGCAAAAAAACTGACGCTTGCTCAACTGTGGGGCAAAACAGCCGGGGTTGGATAGATTGTTGATAACTTGTAAACTATATTTGGTCTCCAATATTTATTGAAAACAAATAGTTGCACAATGAACACGTGTCTCTCAAATACATTGTTACAATTGTTAGCAAGTTCTCTTGCAAATATTTGCAATATTAGTATAGACGTGACATCAGTCAAAACAACTCAAAACAAGACATGCTATCAAGAACGAGCCACCTACAATTCCACAAAGCAGTTTCTTGTCATTGTTGCTAGCTATCTGGCCATCCAGAATCATAACAACATACGGCTTTCTACCCCTTTGAAGCGTGCACATCGTGTTCGTGACGTTGTCAGCTAACCCGTCTATAGTGTAATACAATATTATGTCCGTTTTTTATAGCACTTTAAGGTGGTAGACAGTGAGAATGTAGGTTTGAATGTAGGCCTAAAAGATTTGTTAGAAATGTTTAACAGATGGTTTTTGGAAGAGCACCACCCTTATAAATCCCAATTTATGCTCTGGCATGCATACTGCACAGTAGAGCTATAGACACTATTATAAACTGGGTGGTTCGAGCCCTGAGTGCTGATTGGCTGACAGCCGTGATATATCAGTCCATATACCACTGCTCTAATGACATTGGTAACCAGTTTATAATAGCAATAATGCACCTCAGGTGTTTGTGGTAAATGGCCAATACACTGTACCTTGGCTAAGGGCTGTATCCAGTTGCATCATGACTAAGAGCCCTTAGCCGCGGTATATTGCCCATAGTGGCAAAAGAGCCTAATATTGCTCTCATGGAATGGATGTCATTTCTTGATAGAAGGATACAGATCTATCATAGAAATCAAGGGCTATTTGCAAGTGAAAACTGAAAAGGTCATGAGACATTTTGCCCAGTTGTTTAAATTTATTTTGTTGGCCACTTTATGCATATGCCCTTATACTCCCGAGTGGCGCAGCGGTCTAAAGCACTGCATCTCAGTGCAAGAGGCATCACTACAGTCCCTGGTTCGAATCCAGCCTGTATCACATCCGGCCGTGATTGGGAGTCCCATAGGGCAGAGCGCAATTGGACCAGGTTTGGCCGGGGTAGGCCGTCATTGTAAATAATAATTTGTTCTTAACTCACTAGTTAAATAAAGGTTACATTTAGAAACGTTAACATGAGGGTGTGAATCGTGGTAAGAGCACTAAAGTTTACTACCTATGTCCTACAGAACTACTTTCTACCCTCATCACTTTGCTGCGAAAATGACATCAGCTTCTCAAGAGAGGGCAGGCTTCCTGCGTCGGAGGAGGATCTGTGGAGGACCTTTCCAAGCTAACCCCGTCCTCGCTTCCCGCAACAGACATACGTATTGTACACACACACAAAATCGGTTTGTAGCCTACATTCTGCTTGCTTTTGTGAGAAAAAAGACTGTGCCGCCGTTTTTAACCGCATGACATGATGGAAGACTACCGCGGTGTGGGCTTCGTAACAATGTTGCTGTTGTAGCAATACAGACGGACAACACCAATGGTTTATCTAACAGTAGCTCAGTGCGAGGGGCGCATAATCAAGCTGGGTTCCCCTGATGTGATGTTCGATGCCAGCACCTGGAGGATTCGCAACATCTGGGACGGGGTGAAACTAGAGGTTGCCGGGAATGTGAGCCCCGTTGTCCTGCATAGCTTCACCCAATTGGACCCCGACCTTCCGCTGTTGGAGGTAAGGAAATCACCAGTAATTTGTTCACTGCGCGCTGGGCGCACTGTACATTTGTGTGGTTCATTCATGCGTCTGGTGACGGGTCTGCTGTCGAATCTGCGACATCTGATCGAGAAGCAAGAATGGTCTATGGTTTTTAGAGGAGAAACGGTATGTTCTGATGTGTTTTGTTGTTTCTTTCTGCCTTAGTGTCAATGACACAGTTACTCAAGTTCAATACATTTAAGTGCGGATGTCCTTTTGATATTCCGCAACGTTGTGAAATATACATGCTTTATTGATGAAGAATAAACATGAAACCAGTTTCATAATATAGGCAGTTTTTATTATTTTACTTTAACTTTTGCAGGGAGTCAACATTGAGACACAGGTCTCTTTTGCAAGTGAACCCTGCAAACAACATGCTGTACAAGTAATGTTTTAGTACAAGTCATGTGATGAAACTACAATAGTCCATAATGTATAGACACTCAACTAGAACTGTTATAATCTCTGCAAATAACATAACATTACTAAAATAATACTGTGATTAATAAATTGCATTAATCAGTCATATTAATCATCCATGATTGGAGGACAAGGTGACATGCATTTGAGCCATCATCAATTTGATTTGAATAAAACAATTATTTTTATATGGAACAAACACCAGTCACTAGTTATTTTCCCATCCAAATGGCACGAGGCAGCTTTTAAAACTGTGCCAGTGAGCCAGTAGAAGTAATTGATTCAACTGGATTCCAATGGGTCACCGTGTTGATTGCTGTCCAAGCAGTGTGTGTTCTACTTACCAAATAACACCCTCTCATTGGAGATGCCATAGGTTATAGGCTATGTCATAAGGTCTCTTTGGTTCTGAGATTTTGTCTGTCACTGTTTGAGAAGGTGACAAGGGTTTATTCTGTCTGGTCTAGTGCAGCTAGTAGACACAAGCTTTTTTTCAGGTTGGCTTTTACATTTGGGTCAGTATCAACTCATCTTTATATATGTTTGTTGCTGCCATGTGTGGGCATAATGGTTTTAGTGTGTGACACATTTTGTGTGAGCTTAAGTGTGTTAGGCTTGTGTGTATTGTAGTGTGCATGTGAACGTTTGTGAATGCCATGGGTAACCACATGAAAAAATACTATAGTAAGCTATGGGCCAAGGCCATCATACTGTTAAACAGCCATCACTAACATTGAGTGGCAGCTGCCAACATACTGACTCATCTCTAGCCACTTTAATAATGAAAAATTTGATGTAATAAATGTATCACTAGTCACTTTAAACAATGCCAATTTATATAATGTTTACGTACCCTACATTACTCATCTCATATGTATATACTGTACTCTATACCATCTACTGCATCTTGCCTATGCTGCACGGCCATCGCTCATCCATATATTTACATGTACATATTCTTATTCATTCCTTTACACTTGTGTGTATAAGGTAGTTGTTGTGAAATTGTTAGATTACTTGTTAGATATTACTGCATGGTCAGAACTAGAAGCACAAGCATTTCGCTACACTCGCATTAACATCTGCTAACCATGTGTATGTGACCAATAACATTTGATTTGATTTGATATGGTATGAATACTGTAGTATTAATATATTTATATACTATAGTATTCACTGTAGTGTTGTTGTGGTCATGACTGTAGCATACTGTAGTATTTATTGAAGTGTTATAGCGAACATTATTGCAGTATACTGTAGTGTTTTTGCAGAAATTACTGTAGCATTTACTATAGTGTTTTTGTTTTATTATCTTTGACATATAAGTGGGGGCTTTCTTCTTGAGGAAATCTACTGGACAAATATTAAAACAGCACATTTTCCGTAAACTGTAAGTGGGTAGGACTGGGGTCTGAACGGATATCAGAGCTCCTCCCCTGTTTGATAAACTGTAGTAAGTGAAGTAGTAAGTGAAGTAACAGAGATAACCTGTAGGGTACACAATACTGTATATGTTCTATACTTGTCATTTCTGCTTTTCACTCATGGGTGCCACCTCTGGTGTCTTGGCCCTCCCACCCCTACAGGAGGTCAGCTCCCGCTCAGCCCAGTCCAAGCTCTTCTCTGTCCTGGCAACCCAATGTTGGAACCAGCTTCCCCCTGAAGCTAGGACAAAGAGTATCTTAAATAATCTCACAGCACCCCACCTCACAGCCCCTGGTGTATCATGGTGGAAAGTTTGAAATCATGCCATGAAATAGATCATTATATAAATGGAACAAGTCAGGGTCAGGGCAGGCAGAGGTCAGTAATCCAGGGTGGTGTGACAAGGTACAGAACGGCAGGCAGGCTCCAGGTCAGGGCAGGCAGAATGGTCAAAACCGGGAAAACTAGAAAACAGGAACTAGAGAAAGAGAAGCACAGGAAAAACTCCGGTAGCCTTGACAAAACAAAATGAACTGGCAACAAACAAACAAAGAACAGAGGTATAAATACACTGGGGAAGATGGGCGACACCTGGAAGGGGGTGGAGACAAGCACAAAGACAGGTGAAACAGATCAGGGTGTGACAGTGATAATGTTGTTGTCCCACCTAGCTATATTAAGATGAATGCACTAACTTAACTGTAAGTCGCTCTGGATAAGAGTGTCTGCTAAATGACTCAAATGTAAATGTAATGATTTATTCCATATATAAAATGATCTTATTCATGGCATGATTTCAAACTTTCCACCACGATACATCAGATGTTTTCAATGGCTACATATTTACAGTACAACATATTAATTATGTACATGATTTAAAAAATTGTATTTCACCTTTATTTAACCATAATACAATAGAAAAGGTCTATATACAGTGTGTGCAAATGAGGTAGGATAAGGGAGGTAAGGCAATAAATAGGCCATAGTGGCGAGATAATTACAATACAGCAATTAAACACTGGAGTGATAGATGTGCAGAAGATGAGTGTGCAAGTAGAGATACTAGGGTGCAAAGGAGCAAAATTAATAAAATAAATTACAGTATGGGGGATGAGGTAGTTGGATGGGCGATTTACAGATGGGCTATGTACAGGTGCAGTGATCTGTGAGCTGCTCTGACAGCTGGTGCTTAAAGTTAGTGAGGGAGATATGAGTCTCCAGCTTCAGTGATTTTTGCAGTTCATTCCAGTCATTGGCAGCAGAGAACTGGAAGGAAAGGCGGCCAAAGGAGATATACCTGCTGGAGCGGGTGCTACGGGTGGGTGCTGCTATGGTGACCAGTGAGCTGAGATAAGGCGGGGCTTTACCTAGGAAATACTTATAGATGACCTGGAGCCAGTGGGTTTGGTGACGAATATGAAGCGAGGGCCAGCCAACGAGAGCATACAGGTCGCAGTGGTGGGTAGTATATGGGGCTTTGGTGACAAAACAGATGGCACTGTGATAGACTGCATCCAATTTGCTGAGTAGACTGTTGGAGGCTATTTTGTAAATGACATCGCCGAAGTCGAGGATCGGTAGGATAGTCAGTTTTACGAGGGTATATTTGGCAGCCTGAGTGAAGGATGCTTTGTTGCGAAATAGGAAGCCGATTCTAGATTTAATTTTGGATTGGAGATGCTTAATGTGAGTCTGGAAGGAGAGTTTATAGTCTAACCAGACACCTAGGTATTTGTAGTTGTCCACATATTCTAAGTCAGAACCGTCCAGAATAGTGATGCTGGACGGGCGGGCAGGTGCGGGCACCGATCGGTTGAAGAGCATGCATTTAGTTTGACTTGCATTTAAGAGCAGTTGGAGACCACGGAAGGAGAGTTGTATGGCATTGAAGCTCGTCTGGAGGTTTGTTAACACAGTGTCCAAAGAAGGGCCAGAAGTATACAGAATGGTGTCGTCTGCGTAGAGGTGGATCAGAGAATCACCAGCAGCAAGAGCGCCATCATTGATGTATACAGAGAAAAGAGTCGGCCCGAGAATTGAACCCTGTGGCACCCCATAGAGACTGCCAGAGGTCCGGACAACAGGCCCTCCGATTTGACACACTGAACTCTGACTGAGAAGAAGTTGGTGAACCAGGCGAGGCAGTTATTTGAGAAACCAAGGCTGTTGAGTCTGCCGATAAGAATGTGGTGATTGACAGAGTCGAAAGCCTTGGCCAGGTTGATGAATACAGCTGCACAGTATTGTCTCTTATCGATGGCGGTTATGATATCATTTAGGACCTTGAGCTTGGCTAAGGTGCGCCCATGACCAGCTCAGAAACCAGATTGCATAGCGGAGAAGGTGCGGTGGGTTTGGAAATGGTCGGTGATCTGTTTGTTAACTTGGCTTTCAAAGACCTTAGAAAGGCAGGGTAGGATAGATTTAGGTCTGTAGCAGTTTGGGTCTAGAGTGTCTCCTCCTTTGAAGAGGGGGATGACCGCGGCAGCTTTCCAATCTTTGGGGATCGCAGACAATACGAAAGAGAGGTTGAACAGGCTAGTAATAGGGGTTGTACAATTTCGGCAGATCATTTTAGAAAGGGAGGGTCCAGATTATCTACCCCTGCTGATTTGTAGAGGTCCAGATTTTGCAGCTCTTTCAGAACATCAGCTATCTGGATTTGTGTGAAAGAGAAATGGGGGAGGCTTGGGCAATTTGCTGCAGGGGGTGCAGGGCCGTTGACCGGAGTAGGGGTAGCCAGGTGGAAAGCAAGGCCAGCCGTAGAAAAATACTTCTTGAAATTCTCAATTATCATGGATTTATCGGTGGTGACAGTATTTTCTAGCCTTTTCTAGCCTCTCTCTTGCCTGCATTGGGCAGCTGGGAGGAGGTGCTCTTATTCTCCATGGACTTTACAGTGGCTCAGAACTTTTTGGAGTTTGTGCTACAGGATACAAATTTCTGTTTGAAAAAGCTAGCCTTTGCTTTCCTAACTGCCTGTGTATATTGGTTCCTAACTTCCCTGAAAAGTTGCATATCGCGGGGGCTATTCGATGCTAATGCAGTACGCCACAGGATGTTTTTGTGCTGGTCAAGAGCAGTCAGGTCTGGAGTGAACCAAGGGCTATATCTGTTCCTGGTTCTACTTTTTTTGAATGGGGCATGCATATTTAAGATGATGAGGAAAGCACTTTTAAAGAATAACCAGGCCTCCACTACTGTCGGAATGAGGTTAATATCCTTCCAGGATACTGCCAGGTCAATTAGAAAGGCCTGCTAGCTGAAGTGTTTTACGGAGCGTTTGACAGTGATGAGGGGTGGTCGTTTGATCCCAGCCCCATTACGGATGCAGGCAATGAAGCAGTGATCGCTGAGATCCTGGTTGAAGAAAGCAGAGGTGTATTTGGAGAGCAGGTTGGTTAGGATGCTATCTATGAGGGTACCCGTGTTTACAGATTTGGGGTTGTACCTGGTAGGTTCATTGATAATTTGTGTGAGATTGAGGGCATCAAGTTTAGATTGTAGGATGGCCGGGGTGTTAATTAAACAGCGGTTGACATGCTTTGAAGTACGGTAATGGAATATTTAGAAATGTTTTGTCACGAAACGTGTCGAGCGCGTAACCCTTCGTCACCCTTGGATAGTGTCTTGAACGCACGAACAAAACGCCGCTATTTGGATATAACTATGGATTATTTTGAACCAAACCAACATTTGTTATTGAAGTAGAAGTCCTGGGAGTGCATTCTGACGAAGAACAGCAAAGGTAATCCAATTTTTCTTATAGTAAATCTGAGTTTGGTGAGGGTCAAACTTGGTGGGTGTCAAAATAGCTAGCCTGTGATGGCGAGCTATCTACTCAGAATATTGCAAAATGTGCTTTCACCAAAAAGCTATTTTAAAATCGGAAACCTCGATTGCATAAAGGAGTTCTGTATCTATAATTCTTAAAATAATTGTTATGTTTTTTGTGAACGTTTATCGTGAGTAATTTAGTAAATTCACCGGAAGTGTTTGGTGGGAATGCTAGTTCTGAATGTCACATGCTAATGTAAAAAGCTGGTTTTTGATATAAATATGAACTTGATTGAACAAAACATGCATGTATTGAATAACATAATGTCCTAGGGGTGTCATCTGATGAAGATCATCAAAGGTTAGTGCTGCATTTAGCTGTGGTTTTGTTTTTTGTGACATTATATGCTAGCTTGAAAAATGGGTGTCTGATTATTTCTGCCTGGGTACTCTGCTGACATAATCTAATGTTTTGCTTTCGCTGTAAAGCCTTTTTGAAATCGGACAGCGTGGTTAGATAAAGGAGAGTCTTGTCTTTAAAATGGTGTAAAATAGTCATATGTTTGAAAAATGGAAGTTTTTGTATTTTTGAGGAATTTGTAATTCGCGCCACGCCTATCATTGGATATTGGAGCAGGTGTTCCGCTAGCGGAACGTCTAGATGTAATTAACCTCTTATGGCTAGGGGGCAGTATTTTCACGGCCGGATAAAAAACATACCTGATTTAATCTGATTATTACTCCTGCCCAGAAACTAGAATATGCATATAATTATTAGCTTTGGATGGAAAACAGTCCAAAGTTTCTAAAACTGTTTGAATGGTGTCTGTGAGTATAACAGAACTCATTTGTCAGGCCAAAACCTGAGAAGATTCCAAACAGGAAGCGCCCTCTCTGACCATTTCTTGGCCTTCTTGATCATCTCTATCCAAAACAGGTTTTAAGCATGTCCCAGTTTAGGTCACCTAACAGCCCAAGCTCTGAAGATAGATGGGGGGCAATCAATTCACATATGGTGTCCAGGGCACAGCTGGAGGTAGAGGGTGGTCTATAGCAAGCGGCAAGGGTGAGAGACTTGTTTCTGGAAAGATGGATTTTTAAAAGTAGAAGCTCAAATTGTTTGGGAACAGACCTGTATAGTAAGACAGAACTCTGCAGGCTATCTCTGCAGTAGATTGCAACTCCGCCCCCTTTGGCAGTTCTATCTTGTCGGAAAAAGTTATAGTTAGGGATGGAAATTAAAAGGTTTTTGGTGGTCTTCCTAAGCCAGGATTCAGACACGGCTAGGACATCCGGGTTGGCAGAGTGTGATAAAGCAGTGAATAAAACAAACTTAGGGAGGAGGCTTCTAATGTTAACATGCATGAAACCAAGTGTTTTACGGTTACAGAAGTCAACAAATGAGAGCGCCTGGAGAATGGGAGTGGAGCAAGGCACTGCAGGGCCTGGGTTAACCTCTCTACATCACCAGAGGAACAGAGGAGGAGTAGGATAAGGGTACGGCTAAAGGCTATAAGAACTGGTCGTCTAGTACGTTTGGAACAGAGAGTAAAAGGAGCAGGTTTCTGAGCATGGTAAAATGGATTCAAGGCATAATGTACAGACAAAGGTATGGTAGGATGTGAATACAGTGGAGGTAAACCTATACATTGAGTGACGATGAGAGCGATATTGTCTCTATTAACATCATTTAAACCAGGTGAGGTCACCGTATGTGTCGGAGGTGGAACTAAAGGGCTTTAATAAAATGTGGAAAAAGTCAAGGGGTCTGAATATTTTCCGAATGCACTGTATATACTGAACAAAAATATATACGCAACATGCAACAATTTCAAAGATTGAGGAAATCAGTCAATTTAAATAAATAAACGAGGCCCTAATCACATAACTGAGAATACAGATATGCATCTGTTGGTCACAGATAACTTAAAAGAAATGTGCATCAATAATCCTCAGGATCTTTTCACGGTATTTCTGTGCATTCAAATTGCCATCGATAAAATGCAATTGTGTTTGTTGCCCGTATAATAACCCCACCACCACCATGGTGCACTCTGTTCACAACATTGACATCAGCAAACCGCTTGCCCACACAACGCCATACACATGGTCTTCGTTGTGAGGTTTGTTGGATGCACTGCCAATTTCTCAAAAATTACATTGGAGGCGGCTTATGGTAGATAAATGAACATTCAATTCTCTTGCAACAGCTCTAGTGGACATTCCTGCAGTCAGCATGCCAATTGTACGCTCCCTCAAAACTTGAGACATCTGTGGCATTGTGTTGTGTGACAAAACTGCTCATTTTAGAGTGGCCTTTTATTGTCCCCAGCACAGGGTGCACGAGTTTAATGATCATGCTGTTTAATCAGCTTCTTGGTATGCCACACCTGTCAGGTGAATGGATTATCTTGGCAAAGGTGAAATGCTCACTAACAGGGATGTAAACAATTTTGTGCCCAAAATTTTAGAGAAATCAGCTTTTTGTGCATATTTCTGGGATCCTTTATTTCATCTCATGAAACATGAGATCAAATCTTTACATGTTGCGTTTATATTTTTGTTCAGTGTATATATTTCCTGAGCTTTCTTATATCTCCTAGATATAGAACAGACACTTCAAAACCTTACTCCTTACGATTTATGTTTTGACAGACTTTTTTGCCATTTATGGATTTGTTAATCATTGTGTTTCTATGGGCTATAATAGTGAAGTCCAAATTAAATATTTTTGGAGATACCTAAAGGGGTCCTAAAGTTCTAAATCAAATAGATAAATTCTGTATGTTAGCTTAGAACCCCCCCAACCCCCACACACTAAAGACCTTTGTGAGGGGTGTGTGACTGTGAAGCGTTTCATCCATCCGTGAATCTTTGACATCTTTGTAAGTCTTTTCCCTCATGTAGTTCTGGAGGGAGGAGAAACGTTGGCTTACTGGCTAACTCAAAACTGCTGCTTGTCCTTTGGGAAAATAATGGCCTCAGCTGCATTTCACATCTGCTGTTGCATTAAGCAACTCTGCTTTCTCTCACCCATACAGTACTGTACAAAAGCAGAGGAGGCTTGAGCGAGAGCAACTGGTGTCCATTTCTAGCCATGCACTTAGATATAGTGTGCAGGCATAAGGAAACAGGTTGTATTGTGGTAATTGACACACTATCCATATCTTATGGCCATAAATCACTAGCAAGACTTGGTCAAAGAGGAGAATTTAAAGCAACTTGTGCTGATTGTGCTCTGCAATTAGTATGTGCATTGCGAAACGAATGGGAGTAGTTTTACTGAATATTACCTTAATGATAGGGACATGCCTAGTAGGGGCTGAATTCAATTGTAACTTGCTTACAGTATTTACTCATTAGTAGTTATGCAGTAGTGAGCAGTAGATATGAACATAAAGTTGTTTTCCATGGTCAGATAAACTCAGAATGGTTTTGAGTACTCTAAATTTGACATGGACTCCCCTAACAAACCTTTCAGAATTGCTCAAGAATACGACAGGTGTGTTTGTGCTGCGGCTGTTGTAAACAAAGATACTAAATACACATTGCTAATGGAGATTGTATTGGATTTGATTGTAGTTTCCACTATAAAATAATAATAGTATAATATTATTATTACAGATCACAGAGATCTTCATGGAAGAACTACATTTTCTCCCATGGATAGTGGGACCTATGCCATGGTCTGAGCCAGCTGACACATTCTTTCCATGGCCAACTTTCCCTCCAATAAATGGAAATAGACCCAATCGAGACAAAAAAATAATTGACAAGCCAGTCACTCTACTTTAGCTATATATATTTTAAACCTACTTTTCAGTAATTCTCAGTCTGCAAGAGATAGAGGCCTAGACCATAGTACAGTTGAAGTCGAAGTTTACATACACTTAGGTTGGAGTCATTAAAACTCGTTTTTCAACCATCCACAAATTTCTTGTTAACAAACTATAGTTTTGGCAAGTCGGTTAGGATATCTACTTTGTGCATGACACAAGTAATTTTTCCAACAATTGTTTACAGACAGATTATTTCACTTATAATTCACTGTATCACAATTCCAGTGGGTCAGAAGTTAACATACACTATGTTGACTGTGCCTTTAAACAGCTTGGAAAATTCCAGAAAATGACGTGATGACTTTAGAAGCTTCTGGTAGGCTAATTGACATAATTTGAGTCAATTGGAGGTGTACCTGTGGATGTGTTTCAAGGCTTACCTTCAAAACTCAGTGCCTCTTTACTTGACATCATGGGAAAATAAAAAGAAATCAGGCAAGACCTCAGAAAAATAATTGTAGACCTCCACAAGCCTGGTTCATCCTTGGGAGCAATTTCTAAACGCCCGAAGGTACCACGTTCATCTGTACAAACAATAGTACGCAAGTATAAACACCATGGGACCACGCAGCCGTCATACCGCTCAGGAAGGAGATGTGTTCTGTCTCCTAGAGATGAACGTACTTTGGTGCGAAAAGTGCAAATCAATCCCAGAACAACAGCAAAAGACCTTGTGAAGATGCTGGAGGAAACAGGTACAAAAGTATCTATATCCAGAGTAAAAAGAGTCCTATATCGACATAACCTGAAAGGCCGCTCAGCAAGGAAGAAGCCATTGCTTCAAAACCGCCATAAAAAGCCAGACTATGGTTTGCAACTGCACATGGGGACAAAGATCTTACTTTTTGGAGAAATGTCCTCTGGTCTGATGAAACAAAAATAGAACTGTTTGGTGATAATGACCATCGTTATGTTTGGATGAAAATTTGGGAAGCTTGCAAGCCGAAGAACACCATCCCAACCGTGAAGCACGGGGGTGGCAGAATCATGTTGTGGGGTTGCTTTGCTGCAGGAGGGACTGGTGCACTTCACAAAATAGATGGCATCATGGGGGGGGAAAGTATGTGGATATATTGAAGCAACATCTCAAGACGTCAGTCAAGAAGTTAAAGCTTGGTCGCAAATGGGTCTTCCAAATGGACAATGACCCCAAGCATACTTCCAAAGTTGTGGCAAAATGGCTTAAGGACAACAAAGTCAAGGTATTGGAGTGGCCATCACAAAGCCCTGACCTCAATCTTATAGAAAATGTATGAGCAGAACTGAAAAAGTGTGTGCAAGCATAGAGGCCTACAAACCTGACTCAGTTAAACCAGCTTTGTCAGGAGGAATGGGCCAAAATTCACCCAACTTATAGTGGGAGGCTTGTGGAAGGCTACCCGAAACATTTGACCCAAGTTAAACACTTTAAAGGCAATGCTACCAAATACTAATTGAGTGTATGTAAACTTCTGACCCACTGGGAATGTGATGAAAGAAATTAAAGCTGAAATAAATCATTTTCTCTACTATTATTCTGACATTTCACATTCTTAAAATAAAGTGGTGATCTTAACTGACCTAAGACAGGGAATTTTTGCTAGGATTATATGTCAGGAATTGTGAAAAACTGAGTTTAAATGTATTTGGCTAAGGTGTATGTAAACTTCCGACTTCAACTGTACATTGTTTGCCATGGCCTATCAAGTTCATTTTACTAGTGCATGAAAAAGAAAGTGTTAACACACATCCAGTGCTGGACAAATAACAACATGCATGTCTGTCAGGTGCTAGCTGTATACCATTGTAGGGCTCAATTTCCATTCAACACCAGTCAGTTGAAGACAGAAATCCAATTTGTCAGTTGAAGATTGTCCATTTTGCAATGAGGATTGGCTAGTGAAATGGCAGTGAAATTGAATTGACTCCAACTCAACTACCAACAGACTCTGCCAACCTGACACCAAGGCGGTAACATCTGACCAACACACAGTTCTCCCTTTGTGAATCTTGGGACAAGCTTGGGTCAACAATAGCTATTTATAGCCCATCCAATAAAGAGGGATTTGCAGAAAACCCTATTTAGCCAGGTTCTGAAGCATGGAAATCTGCTCTGATCAGGTGGATCCATACTGTGAAGGCTGCTTCCCGTTTTTTTCCCAGCAGCATCATAGAAGATTAACTGCCAATTTATTTAGGAGGCCATGGGAAGGAGGGGGACTGAACTTCTCTTGCATTAGGCCCTTTGGCCAAAACAAGGGAGCGATTGATCTCCCCTGCAGATTATCAGATAGCTAAAGATGCATGTTGCCAGAATTTGACAAGATACCTCTTGATGGCCATGGTCCTGTTACTCATTAATCAGTGGAGGCTCCTCAGAGGAGGAAGGGGAGGACCATCTTCCTCAGTGATTATCAGAAAAATAAATTGTAAAACATTTCAAAAGTTATCCTTTTTTTAGGTAAAACTATACTAAATATAATCACGTCACCAAATAATTGATTAAAACATACTATTTTGCAATGATGGTCTACAGTAGCCTCAATAGCACTCTGTAGGGTAGCACCATGGTGTAGCCGGAGGACAGCTAACTTCCGTCCTCCTCTTGGTACATTGACTTCAATACAAAACCTAGGAGGCTCATGGTTCTCACCCCCTTCCGTACACTCATGCTGCAAGCCTATCAGAGCTTGTACAGCATGAACTGACATGTTGTGGTGAGTAGTTGACTCAAAGAGAACACCAATAGTTTAACAATTTTTTACAAATTAATTCCTTCCAAATGAAGGAGAGGCAAGAGATAGATATATTTTTTCAGTTTACTTACTTAGCTAGCAAATGCAGCTAGCTAGTTTAGCCTTCTGAAACACCCTGCTCAAACAGAATGATTCTATGTTAGCTAGCTGGCTATGACTTTCCAACACAACACTGGAACTCTTCCAAGTCAATGTAAGGTTTTGGTATTACTAATTTATTACCACCGGGGCCTGCCGGTCTAACTGCTTACTGACTATGCACTGTAACTTTACTGCGTGATTGTAGCGGGTTTACTAATGCATTAGGTCTATTAGCCATGTTGACTAGGACGTTACTTTAGCTAATATGGGGACAACGATGTAGACTGTGTGTAGCGGTTTGGCTTGGAAAGGTTTTTTCGACTGGTCACATAGAGAGCTGATGTGGTTTGGATTGACGTCCACAAGCAAGGAAGGGAAATGCATAGATGCGTGAAGGACTACAACGTGGCTGTTATGAAAGTGAACTGTGTTTACATGTGAATGTATTCATTCTGACGATTCTGTTGAAAACGTTTCTTAAACATAACAAAACGAGGATAAACATACCTAAATGTGTCCAATAAAAACTAGTTTGCAACTGTTGGATTAATGATTACACCCTAATTTTTCTCTCGACCTGTGTGCACCTACATTGTAAACTTTTATTCATAGGCTAGGTTGTCGCAACCTCATGATGGATATAGGGAAAATTTGAGTATCATGTAGTTGCCTAAACCTATCGATGTTACATTGAACTGGGTGAATGGAATATGAATGACAGTCATCCAATATGGTGTAATAGAAATAAGGCCATGCTCATGAAGAAAAAATTGTCCTCCCTCATCTTAAACAGAAACTGACCGCCCCTGTCATTAACTGAGCACTGCTGCTGCAGGATGCTGATTTCACTGGAGTTCTTGCATAAGACCATGTAACAGTTAATTATGTGTCATGTGGCAACTTGCCTAACTTGTTTTGAACACGCAAGTTGTAATGCTCAAATTATTTGAGGGTCACTTCGTATAGTGACTGCCCATTGTCAACTGTATCACACATAGAAGAGGTCCTTGAGCCCTTGATGTCTCGATAACCATCAGTATTCAATAGGCCTACGTAATTTTGAGAATATATAATATAATTTTAGCCATCGCTGGGTCCTTCGTTCCTGAAATACCCCCCTTACAGTAAACATACAGTGCCTTTGGGAAAGTATTCAGACCCCTTGACTTTTTTCACATTTTATTACGTTACAGCCTTATTCTAAAATTGATTAAATAAAACAATTCCTTAGCAATCCACACACAATACCCCATAATGACAAAGTGAAAACAGTTTTTACATTTGTTTTTGCACATTTATTACAAATAAAAAACAGAAATACCTTATTTACTTAAGCATTCAGACCTTTTGCTATGAGACTCGAAATTGAGCTCAGGTGCATCCTGTTTCCATTGATCATCGTTGGGATGTTTTACAGCTTGATTGGAGTCCACCTGTGGTAAATTCAATTGATTGGACATGACTTGGAAAGGCACACACCTGTTTATATAAGGTCCCTCAGTTGACAGTGCATTTCAGAGCAAAAACCAAGCCATGAGGTCGAAGGAATTGTCTGTAGTGCTCCGAGACAGAATTGTGTTGAGGCACAGATCTGGGGAAGGGTACCAAAACATTTCTGCAGCATTGAAGGTCCCCAAGAACATAGTGACCTCCATCATTCTTAAATGGAAGAAGTTTGGAACCACCAAGACTCTTCCTAGAGCTGTCCACCTGGCCAAACTGAGCAATTGGGGGAGAAGGGCCTTAGACAGGGAGGTGACCAAGAACCCGATGGTCACTCTGACAGAGCTCCAGAGTTCCTTTGTGGAGATGTGAGAACCTTCCAGAAGGACAACCATCTCCGCAGCACTCCACCAATCTGGCCTTTTTGGTAGAGGGGCCAGACGGAAGCCACTCCTCAGTAAAAGGCACATGACAGCCTGCTTGGAGTTTGCCAAAAGGCACCTAAAGACTCTCAGACCATGAGAAACAAGATTCTCTGGTTTGATGAAACCAAGATTGAACTCTTTGGCCTGAATGCCAAGCATCACGTCTGGAGGAAACCCGGCACCATCCCTACAGTGAAGTATGGTGGTGGCAGCATCATGCTGTGGGGATGTTTTTCAGCGACAGGGACTGGGAGACTAGTCAGGATCGATGCAACGATGAATGGAGTAAAGTACAGAGAGATCCTTGATTAAAACCTGCTCCAGAGCGCTCAGGACCTCAGACTGGGGCGAAGGTTCACCTTCCAACAGGACAACGACCCTAATCACACAGCCAAAACAACGCAGGAGTGGCTTCGGGACAAGTCTCTGAATGTCTTTGAGTGGCCCAGCTAGAGCCCGGACTTGAACCCGATCGAACAACTCTGGAGAGACCTGAAAGTAGCTGTGAAGCAACGCTCCCCATCCAACCTGACAGAGCTTGAGAGGATTTGCAGAGAAGAATGTGAGAAACTCCCCAAACACGTGTGCCAAGCTTGTAGCGTCATACCCAAGAAGACTCAAGGCTGTAATCGCTGCCAAAGGTGCTTCAACAAAGTACTGAGTAAAGGGTCTGAATATTTATGTAAATATGATATTTCAGTTGTTTTATTTTAAATACATTTGGAAAAAATTATAGTTTTTCCTTTGTCATTATGGGGTATTGTGTGTAGATTGATGAGGGAAAAAAACTATTTAATCAATTTTAGAATAAGGCTGTAACGTAACAACAACAAAAAAGTCAAGAGGTCTGTATACTTTCCGAATGCACTTTACATATTCATATAAATTAGCTGGATGCCACAAGGCTATCGAACAAGCATTGCTTTTGTCTCATGGTTCCAGTTGATCACAGTACGGAGTGGCACATTTTCCCCAAAAAGCTACATTTTGTGAATCTACGTGTGTATCGCCAATGCTGCTCACGAGCCTAGAGAGTGGCGGTACTGTGTCTCCATCTATTCCTCACACTTAATCCTGTTAGTTGATTAGGCTAATCGGTCTTCTCACTCCAGGGCTCTCGCCGCATACACACACCCCTGCAAACCAACTCCATCAGTAACCATTAAGAGAGCCAGGTTCTTCTGGGTGGCTTTTTGATGTTAGTATTTTATAAAAAAATTTGGTCATGCGGATTGACTGTGAGCTTGAGGCCAGAATTGCAGGCAGTTTATCTAATTTCTGTAAAATAGAGCAGACATTTTCAAATAACGTTTTTTTCCTTAATGCATGCCTGTTTTATGTTTCGTTTGGTCCCCTAAAAAGTGTAGAATGTTACATTATGGCATTTCTGTCATATTTAATGTCTCCCTACACCCACTTTATAGACCCTACTCTGCCTTTTCACTGGACGTATCAATCCATTCTGTGACCTTTAATCTGCAGTGAAAATGAAGGACCTCCTGTTCCTTCCTACCAAATGTAGACACACACACACTCTCTATGCCTATCCTGAGGCCATAGAAGCAGATGGTGTTTAAATTCGGACCCAGTTGTTCCCCTGGAGACGTATTGATCCTCGACTCTGTATCCAGTGTCTCCTGGAAACTCAATACCTGGCTTCTCCCATCTGATACTGTGTGGGGGGTTGTGTAATGGTTGGATATCAAGCTGGTCTGGGTTTGAAAGAGGCTTCCCCAACATCCTGTAAACACACCGTCTCCATGCGCCAGTTTCGGTTCTTCCAACATTCACCTTCTATCCCTGTTGTTTCTCTTCTTCCCTCTCTTTACCCATCTCCCTCCCTCTCTCTGCTCTTCCTTTAGCTTTCCACTATGAAATTAAATTAAATGCTTCCAGTGAAGGCTATCATATCAATTCCACTCGTTTACAGTTGATGTCATGCATCCATCACTACCTCTTAATGCATCCAGCACTACCTCTTAATGCATCCAGCACTACCTCTTAATGCATCCAGCACTACCTCTTAATGCATCCAGCACCACCTCTTAATGCATCCAGCACTACCTCTTAATGCATCCAGCACTACCTCTTAATGCATCCAGCACTACCTCTTAATGCATCCAGCACTACCTGTTATTGCATCCAGCACTACCTCTTAATGCATCCAGCACTACCTCTTAATGCATCCAGCACTACCTGTTATTGCATCCAGCACTACCTCTTAATGCTTCTAGCACTACCTCTTAATGCATCTAGCACTACCTCTTAATGCATCTAGCACTACCTCTTAATGCATCTAGCACTACCTCTTAAAACCTGTTGAGGATCTTATCCCGATCTTATCCCGGTATTGGGATTCATTGTCATGTGACCATGGCGGGGAATTCAAAACTGCAAGAGTAATCATTTCAAATAATCAAATAATCAACTATTTTCCTCCATTTGAAAGATATATCTCCTAAATCTAACCACGCTGTCCAATTTTCAGAGGCTTTACGGAGAATGCATAAAGTTAGGTTATGTTAGGAGAGTACATTGACAATAGCTGTGTGTAAAGTTTAGCCAATTCAAAGAAGGGCATCAACAGACAGAAAACTAGCTAGAATTATGCACTTACCTTTGACAATCTGCATCAGATGACACTCATAGGACATTATGTTATACAATACATGCATTTTTAGTTCCATCAAGTTCATATTTATATCCAAAAACAGCATTTACAGTCGTGGTGAAATTCAGAATTTTTTTCGGCTCGAATGCTCCCAGTGAATCCAGCATTACAAATCACGGAATTACTATTCGAAAACATTGGTAAATTATAATATTGTCATTCAAAGAATAATATATTATCATCTCGTAATTGCTACCGAATGGCCAGATCTCAAAATAACTTTACTGGGAAATCACATTTTGCAATAAATGTGGTACTATGCTATTAACAATAAGCTAAGCTATAAGCTAAGCTATACAGTTAGCATCTTCTAATATCGATAATAACATTGTAAATATCCCCTTACCTTTGATTATCTCGATCAGAAGGCGCTGCCAGGGATCCCAGGTCCAGAACAAATGTGGTTTCTTTTGACAAAGTTCATAATTTATGTCCAAATAACACCAAATAGTTAGCGTTCAGTAGGCTCCCACAAAACGTGGTGGGTTGTGTAAAGTCACGCCGAAAAGCTAAAAAAAACCTAGTAAATAATCTATTTACGTTTGTTCAAACATGTCAAACGTTGTTTAGCATTAATCTTTTGGTCCATTTTTAACGTGAAACATCAGTAAACATCAGTAATATTTTCACACAACCTATCAAGTGTCTAGAATAAACGATTATGACAAAGACACTCTTCTCAGATTTATGCGCAGGCGCAAAAAATGAAGTGATGACGTGTCAACTTACAAGCATTCTAATTCGGTCTGTATTCATCACAGATGCTTCAAACAACTTTATAAAGATCGTTGACATCTAGTGGAAGCCTTAGGAGTTGCGAACTGAATCCTTTCTCACTATGGTATCTATAAAACAATGACACTAAATAGTACAGTCACAAAATTCACTTTTTTTTAAAATCTATTTTTCACAGGTTTTTGCCTGCAATATGAGTTTTGTTATACTTACAGACACCATTCAAACTGTTTTAGAAAATTCAGAGTGTTTTCTATCCAAACCTGAACAATAATATGCATATTCTAGCTTCTGAGTTGGTGTAGGAGGCAGTTAAAAATGGGCACATATTTTTTTCCAAAATTCTCAATACTGCCCCCTAGATCAAACAGGTTAATGCATCCAGCACTACCTCTTAATGCATCCAGCACTACCTGTTAATGCATCCAGCACTACCTGTTAATGCATCCAGCACTACCTGTTAATGCATCCAGCACTACCTGTTAATGCATCCAGCACTACCTCTTAATGCATCCAGCACTACCTCTTAATGCATCCAGCACTACCTCTTAATGCATCCAGCACTACCTGTTAATGCATCCAGCACTACCTCTTAATGCATCCAGCACTACCTGTTATTGCATCCAGCACTACCCCAGCACTACCTCTTAATGCATCCAGCACTACCTCTTAATGCATCCAGCACTACCTCTTAATGCATCCAGCACTACCTCTTAATGCATCCAGCACTACCTCTTAATGCATCCAGCACTACCTGTTATTGCATCCAGCACTACCTCTTAATGCATCCAGCACTACCTGTTATTGCATCCAGCACTACCTCTTAATGCATCTAGCACTACCTCTTAATGCATCTAGCACTACCTCTTAATGCATCCAGCACTACCTCTTAATGCATCCAGCACTACCTGTTAATGCATCCAGCACTACCTGTTAATGCATCCAGCACTACCTCTTAATGCATCCAGCACTACCTGTTAATGCATCCAGCACTACCTGTTAATGCATCCAGCACTACCTGTTAATGCATCCAGCACTACCTCTTAATGCATCCAGCACTACCTGTTAATGCATCCAGCACTACCTGTTAATGCATCCAGCACTACCTGTTAATGCATCCAGCACTACCTGTTAATGCATCCAGCACTACCTCTTAATGCATCCAGCACTACCTCTTAATGCATCCAGCACTACCTCTTAATTAATGCATCCAGCACTACCTCTTAATGCATCCAGCACTACCTCTTAATGCATCCAGCACTACCTCTTAATGCATCCAGCACTACCTCTTAATGCATCCAGCACTACCTCTTAATGCATCCAGCACTACCTCTTAATGCATCCAGCACTACCTGTTATTGCATCCAGCACTACCCCAGCACTACCTCTTAATGCATCCAGCACTACCTCTTAATGCATCCAGCACTACCTCTTAATGCATCCAGCACTACCTCTTAATGCATCCAGCACTACCTCTTAATGCATCCAGCACTACCTCTTAATGCATCCAGCACTACCTCTTAATGCATCCAGCACTACCTCTTAATGCATCCAGCACTACTTCTTAATGCATCCAACACTACCTGTTAATGCATCCAGCACTACCTCTTAATGCATCCAGCACTACCTCTTAATGCATCCAGCACTACCTGTTAATGCATCCAGCACTACCTCTTAATGCATCCAGCACTACCTGTTAATGCATCCAGCACTACCTGTTAATGCATCCAGCACTACCTGTTAATGCATCCAGCACTACCTCTTAATGCATCCAGCACTACCTCTTAATGCATCCAGCACTACCTATTAATGCATCCAGCACTACCTCTTAATGCATCCAGCACTACCTCTTAATGCATCCAGCACTACCTCTTAATGCATCCAGCACTACCTGTTATTGCATCCAGCACTACCCCAGCACTACCTCTTAATGCATCCAGCACTACCTCTTAATGCATCCAGCACTACCTCTTAATGCATCCAGCACTACCTCTTAATGCATCCAGCACTACCTCTTAATGCATCCAGCACTACCTCTTAATGCATCCAGCACTACCTCTTAATGCATCCAACACTACCTGTTAATGCATCCAGCACTACCTCTTAATGCATCCAGCACTACCTCTTAATGCATCCAGCACTACCTCTTAATGCATCCAGCACTACCTCTTAATGCATCCAGCACTACCTCTTAATGCATCCAACACTACCTGTTAATGCATCCAGCACTACCTCTTAATGCATCCAGCACTACCTCTTAATGCATCCAGCACTACCTCTTAATGCATCCAGCACTACCTCTTAATGCATCCAGCACTACCTGTTAATGCATCCAGCACTACCTCTTAATGCATCCAGCACTACCTGTTAATGCATCCAGCACTACCTGTTAATGCATCCAGCACTACCTGTTAATGCATCCAGCACTACCTGTTAATGCATCCAGCACTACCTGTTAATGCATCCAGCACTACCTCTTAATGCATCCAGCACTACCTCTTAATTAATGCATCCAGCACTACCTGTTAATGCATCCAGCACTACCTCTTAATGCATCCAGCACTACCTCTTAATGCATCCAGCACTACCTCTTAATGCATCCAGCACTACCTCTTAATGCATCCAGCACTACCTCTTAATGATTCCAGCACTACCTCTTAATGCATCCAGCACTACCTCTTAATGCATCCAGCACTACCTCTTAATGCATCCAGCACTACCTCTTAATGCATCCAGCACTACTTCTTAATGCATCCAACACTACCTGTTAATGCATCCAGCACTACCTCTTAATGCATCCAGCACTACCTCTTAATGCATCCAGCACTACCTGTTAATGCATCCAGCACTACCTCTTAATGCATCCAGCACTACCTGTTAATGCATCCAGCACTACCTGTTAATGCATCCAGCAGTACCTGTTAATGCATCCAGCACTACCTGTTAATGCATCCAGCACTACCTCTTAATGCATCCAACACTACCTGTTAATGCATCCAGCACTACCTCTTAATGCATCCAGCACTACCTCTTAATGCATCCAGCACTACCTCTTAATGCATCCAGCACTACCTCTTAATGCATCTAGCACTACCTCTTAATGCATCCAGCACTACCTCTTAATTAATGCATCCAGCACTACCTCTTAATGCATCCAGCACTACCTCTTAATGCATCCAGCACTACCTCTTAATGCATCCAACACTACCTGTTATTGCATCCAGCACTACCCCAGCACTACCTCTTAATGCATCCAGCACTACCTCTTAATGCATCCAGCACTACCTCTTAATGCATCCAGCACTACCTCTTAATGCATCCAGCACTACCTCTTAATGCATCCAGCACTACCTCTTAATGCATCCAACACTACCTGTTAATGCATCCAGCACTACCTGTTAATGCATCCAGCACTACCTCTTAATGCATCCAGCACTACCTCTTAATGCATCCAGCACTACCTCTTAATGCATCCAGCACTACCTCTTAATGCATCCAACACTACCTGTTAATGCATCCAGCACTACCTCTTAATGCATCCAGCACTACCTCTTAATGCATCCAGCACTACCTCTTAATGCATCCAGCACTACCTGTTAATGCATCCAACACTACCTCTTAATGCATCCAACACTACCTCTTGTTATCCTCTGGCCGTAAACAGTAACGTCATATTCTTCTAGGTCAAAGCTCTAAGTGAAACGTATTTACGCTATTAGACGCTAAAGAGTCCAGGTTGTTAACAGGCTCAGGGAATGCATTAGCCGAACTTAAAGGGAGACTTTGTGATTTTGCCTGGTGGGCGACGATTTCGGTGTGGAATCTATTTTCAACACACTGCCTAACTACAGTCATGGATGTTACTGTTTCATCAGGGAGCCACAAAGATGAAGTAATGTCTTCACTGAACTCACGTTATGTTTATTATTTAATGCAGCCACAGAATAGAAAGAAGCTAAACAAGTGAATTTGTATTCGAATTTCGCATTGGTTAAGTTCAGAGATATCATTCACACAAAGTAATTAGACTGGGTGTGTAAGTAGGCCTCCAGGATAATAAGGTAAAGTTGGTCTCATGTATAGGCCCTCGAACAAATGAGTGAAGATAGTAAGGCTGATACTAAATAGATTTTTTGAAAGAAAAAAGTTACCACATTGGGAGAGAGAGCGAGCTCACACACATACAGCTTATGTAGCTAGATTTTCTGTAAAACTGACACCATATAATACACATCATAGATTGCTTCAGCTGGATAAAAGTATGTCTTTGGTAGTTGAAGAAGTCTACATATTGTGAAGTATAGGGTTGGGAGAGAGATGCTCACACATACAGTTTATGCAGCTAGGTCTACTACTGTACAACTCACACACTACTGTACAACTCACACACATCTCAGCATATCAATATATTTAGGCATGATCATTGATCATATTGATCTGAAGTATTTGTTAGCATTTTTTTTCTTCACAGCACTGTCACTGAAAAGATAGAGGGAAAGGGTAGGCTGAGTTAATTTGATATTGTTCATCTACACCACACGTGTCAAACTCATTCCACCCCGAGTGCTGCGGGTTTCCGCTCCTGCCTTTTACTTGATTGCTGAATGAAGGTCACTAATTAGTAAGGAACTCCCCTCACCTGGTTGTCTAGGGCTTAATTTAAAGGAAGAAACAAAAACCCGCAGACACTCTGCCCTCCATGGAATGAATTGGACACCCTTGATCTAAACGCAGATCATTCATCTCAGTGATAGGCAGTATACAGGTATTATTGCATGTTGACTAACCAAACTCAGTGATTGACAGTATACAGGTATTATTGCATGTTGACTAACCAATCTCAGTGAAATTTGATTCAATCTAGTCATGATCAGTTTAATATATTTCCTTCAGGTAAGTTTAGTAGATTGGCTTAATAGCGGCATTGGCGTTGTTGGTTGGCTAGCAAGCAAAAACTTGACATTACACATCGTTCACTTTTGGGAAAACTGGTTCAGCCACTTGGTAGCTAGCTATCATTAGTTCAAATAAAGAAAAATTATGTACTTCTATGAAAATGCAATTGTAAACTATAAAGTATAAACCCACCATAGTAATGTCGATGAAGAAGTTGTGAATGAGGTCCCAGGTGGAGGGTTCTCGGTTGAATGTTGATGCGCATCGGACAGCCATTGTACTCACGCCCATCGTGACGAATAGAAATAGCGTGAAAAGAGTGTGTCCAATTTTGTCAGTGAAACCCTGTATCTACTTCCCCAGAGTCAGATGAACTAATGGATATAATTTTTAAGTTTTGCATCCAATATGAAGGAAGTTAGAGGTAGTTTCGCAAGCCAATGCTAGCATTAGCACAATGACTGGAAGTCTATGGTAGCAGCTAGCATTTGTGCTAACACTACTTAGCAACTTCCTTCAAACTGCACGCAGAGACATTAAAATGGGATCAACGAGTTCATCTGACTCTGGGGAATTAGATAACGGGCTTCATTGCCAAAATACCGAAGTATCCCTTTAACTGTTCAAAACAAACACAGGTTGAGATTAGTCTGCTGTTGGGTTAGAATGGTTCAAAAAGGTTTTAAAATACCACAAAGTAGTTTAGGATAAGGCTTTAGCTTCAGAAATATTCAAATCGTTTTTGAATGGCTTTCAAGGTTCTGCTTTCGATTGACATAGCATTTTTTATGGTCAGGTCTGCTTGTTGTCACTTCTGTATTGTTTTGGTCTTTTTAATTTGAAGCTCCTGCGTTAACTCTTGCAGATTTGTTAAATAACACCGTTGTTATCCTGTTAGAGTATGTTCTACAGGTCATGCTACAAAATAAGAACCCAAACAGCTTAATGTAGTTGATACCTTATACCTATGCCTTATTAAATAGCCCATCATTGTAGGCTGTTATTGTAAATAAGAATTTGTTCTTAACTGACTTGCCTAGTTAAAGAAAGGTTAAATAAAAAATAAATAAATTACAAAACACAACACGTTGACAGGATTATATATTGTTCTAGGTCATATAAAGGAAGGAAAACAGAGAGGGATGTCTTTCATTTCTGCCTAACATTTCTCCAAGCCTGACTTTTTCTGTTTTTCTTCTTCCTATCTTTCTCTGTTACAAAATGGTGGGCTCATCTCTGGCTCATTAATTTGGCTTTGTGTATTCATTGTTGAACTCTCCGGTCAGAAGCCAAGAGTTCAGCCATGATAAACCAAAACAAAGGCACAGAAGCAGATAGAGACAGAGCTCCTTTTGTTGTCCTCACATCAATTGTTGTTATTATTGATTGAGAGAACACTGAACAGCAGAGGATGACAAAGTGGGTGGACAATAGAAAGGACAATGATTTGGAGTTGAGGGGGGGGCGGATTGATCTAGGGCAGTGAAAAGGAGAGCTGCGGTAGAAGAGAGGGGATATGAGAGAGGAGGCTTAAAAGAGGCATAGAATAGCCAAGGGGTGGATAGAGGCCATATTGTGGTGACATGCCTCTCTAATGGAAGACTGTGGCCTGAGCAGTACAGTACTACAGCTACACCGCTGGACCCCATCAGGCCTAGCTCTTTATCTTCCCAATTTTAAACTTCCACCCCCGCAAAGCTCTGGCAGCCAGAGCCAGGTATTGATATACGGCCACTGAGAGAAGATAATCATTTTAAAAACTAGTTTACTTTACGTTACGTTCGATCTGATTATCGGACGGGAAAAGATTACAGTTAAGTCTGGGGGGAATTTACAGAACAGGGACGAACAATTTGCTAGCAATACAGTGAGGGAAAAAAGTATTTGATCCCCTGCTGATTTTGTACGTTTGCCCACTGACAAAGAAATGATCAGTCTATAATTTTAATGGTAGGTTTATTTGAACAGTGAGAGACAAAATAACAACAAAAACATACAGAAAAACGCATGTCAAAAATGTTATAAATTGATTTGCATTTTAATGAGGGAAATAAGTATTTGACCCCCTCTCAATCAGAAAGATTCCTGGCTCCCAGGTGTCTTTTATACAGGTAACGAGCTGAGATTAGGAGCACACTCTTAAAGGGAGTGCTCCTAATCTCAGTTTGTTACCTGTATAAAAGACACCTGTCCACAGAAGCAATCAATCAATGCGATTCCAAACATTCCACCATGGCCAAGACCAAAGAGCTCTCGAAGGATGTCAGGGACAAGATTGTAGACCTACACAAGGCTGGAATGGGCTACAGGATCATCGCCAAGCAGCTTGGTGAGAAGGTGACAACAGTTGGTGCAATTATTCGCATATGGAAGAAACACAAAAGAACTGTCAATCTCCCTCGGCCTGGGGCTCCATGCAAGATCTCACCTCGTGGAGTTGCAATGATCATGAGAACTGTAAGGAATCAGCCCAGAACTACACAGGAGGATCTTGTGAATGATCTCAAGGCAGCTGGGACCATAGTCACCAAGAAAACAATTGGTAACACACTACGCCATGAAGGACTGAAATCCTGCAGCGCCCGCAAGGTCCCCCTGCTCAAGAAAGCACATATACATGCCCGTCTGAAGTTTGCCAATGAACATCTGAATGATTCAGAGGACAACTGGGTGGAAGTGTTGTGGTCAGATGAGACCAAAATGGAGCTCTTTGGCATCAACTCAACTCTCCGTGTTTGGAGGAGGAGGAATGCTGCCTATGACCCCAAGAACACCATCCCCACCGTCAAACATGGAGGTGGAAACATTATGCTTTGGTGGTGTTTTTCTGCTAAGGGGACAGGACAACTTCACCGCATCAAAGGGACGATGGATGGGGCCATGTACCGTCAAATCTTTGGTGAGAACATCCTTCCCTCAGCCAGGGCATTGAAAATGGGTCGTGGATGGGTATTCCAGCATGACAATGACCCAAAAACACACGGCCAAGGCAACAAAGGAGTGGCTCAAGAAGAAGTACATTAAGGTCCTGGAGTGGCCTAGCCAGTCTCCAGACCTTAATCCCATTGAAAATCTGTGGAGGGAGCTGAAGGTTCGAGTTGCCAAACGTCAGCCTCGAAAACCTTAATGAGTTGGAGAAGATCTGCAAAGAGGAGTGGGACAAAATCCCTCCTGAGATGTGTGCAAACCTGGTGGGCAACTACAAGAAACGTCTGACCTCTGTGATTGCCAACAAGGGTTTTGCCACCAAGTACTAAGTCATGTTTTGCAGAGGGGTCAAATACTTATTTCCCTCATTAAAATGCAAATCAATTTAGAACATTTTTGACATGCGTTTTTCTGGATTTTTTTGTTGTTATTCTGTCTCTCACTGTTCAAATAAACCTACCATTAAAATTATAGACTGATCATTTCTTTGTCAGTGGGCAAACGTATAAAATCAGCAGGGGATCAAATACTTTTTTCCCTCACTGTATGAACATTAAAATAAAGATTGGTCTCTGAATTCACCCCTGTGGTCAAATCAAATCAGTTGCTTCCAGTCCTCATGTCTCTCCTCTATGTTTTCATAGCAAAGCGCGAGGGTGTTATTCTTTCGGATTCCTGCACACAGGAGGCAGATTGAGAGAAACAGACCAAACCGTCTGCAGTGAATTAACAAGTAAGGGAAGCATGAAAGCAGCCCCTCCTCTCTCCCCCTTGCTGTGTGTGACCCAAAACAGCACTGACGCAGGCCAGTGTTGTCACCAGTATTATCCTATTATCTTACACGTTCCGATTCATAGCCACAACAATGAAATATCTTGACCTTCTTCACTACAACCGAACAATGGAGGTGTAACACAAAGATCCAGCCTTGGGCTTGCTCCGGTTAGATATTCTATGGCCATTCCGTGTTGCTGCGTAGGGAGTTCACTACTGGTGATAGCATTACTCCTCTATGCTTACACGGGTTTAATAAACTGTCTTTCATACAGACTCACTCCTTTGGTCAGCTACAGATTGACACTATCAATCCTTTTAATCCTAACTCCCACCTCTAAAAGACTGATAATGCCTTTTGGCATGAAATAAATATTGAGAGGGTATTTTCAGACAGCCCAACTTTTCATTGCTCTGTAAGCACATGGGCACCTAACACCCTCTTTCATTTAGATAGCCAAAGTGTTGATTTGGAGTATTGGATGCCAAATCATTTTAAGTAGCCTACACTTCCCCACAGCTGGACATAAATGAAGGCAACACAAGAGTTGTCATAATAACACTCAAACTGAAGAAGCCCAGGTCAGTCTGCTTGTACCCCCCCCCCCACACACACACACACACACTTTTGGTTTGCGTAATGTTTCATGTGCTGACTCTCACTACTCTGTTAAAACCAGCAGCACGGTGCCGGAACAGACAAGGCCAAATATCTTGCTCCAACCCAGACCAAAGCACACATTTATTTAATCGGAGGATATTAATTTCCAAAGGAGATGAAGGGCTAGTGTGTGAGATGGAAAATGAAAAGAAAGTTCAACCTTGTGATCCTTTGTTTACCATAGTACAGGACACAGGGGCTCAGTATGTTCTCTCACAAAATAACAGTTTCTAATTGTGTTAGGGGAAGTAGAAAGCGTAAAGGACTGGAGGCTTAATATGGTATTGAAGGACAAAAGGAAATGGGATTTGGTGATCTTTCATTTCAAATGGATACACCAGGATGTGCATGTGTGTGTCTCATTTGGATGTGTGTGTGTGCATGCGTGTGTGTATATTTGAAAGCTAAATCAACCCATAACACTCCATGGAACACTCCATGGTGAAACTGATCCAGCTGCTTAGCTGGGTCACCAGGCGGCCTTCTTCTCTCTCCCCTCGGCCCCAGACTGTTATGCTTGTCCCTGGGGACAGCCCCAAGAGGGCAGTGGGGCTTCTGTCAGCCAGTAGCAGCCTGCCTTGGTGGTTGTGGCACAGTGGGACCAGAGAGTATGCACACGGAGCCTGCTGGGGATCGATGACTGACTCACTTGCTCGCGAGGGAGTACAAGAGGGGGGACATTAAAGCTATTAGCCTAGTGTCCTCACGGCAATTCAGACCACTTTAGAGAATATCACAGTAGACGTCACCAGCATTAGCCCTTTGCCAAAGAACTTCCCCTCCCTTTGTCTTTGCTCTCTCTCTGGGCTTCTCCTCCAATTTCTCTGTATGTTTATCCTCTGTAGCTTACTCTAAAACCAATAATGTATTAGTTTTAGAGATTCTTTGATGCTGTTGTATACTTTTTAGCCAGTAGTTCTGAAAGTAGTGCTCACGAGCCAAAAGTGGTCCCCAAAAATTGTGCACTATGTCACATACAGTGGGGGAAAAAAGTAAATGAAATGATCAGTCTATAATTTTAATGGTAGGTTTATTTGAACAGTGAGAGACAGAATAACAACAACAAAAAATCCAGAAAAACGCATGTCAAAAATGTTCTAAAATGATTTGCATTTTAATGAGGGAAATAAGTATTTGACTCCTCTGCCAAACATGACTTAGTACTTGGTGGGAAAACCCTTGTTGGCAATCACAGAGGTCAGACGTTTCTTGTAGTTGCCCACCAGGTTTGCACACATCTCAGGAGGGATTTTGTCCCACTCTTCTTTGCAGATCTTCTCCAAGTCATTAAGGTTTCGAGGCTGACGTTTGGCAACTCGAACCTTCAGCTCCCTCCACAGATTTTCTATGGGATTAAGGTCTGGAGACTGGCTAGGCCACTCCAGGACCTTAATGTGCTTCTTCTTGAGCCACTCCTTTGTTGCCTTGGCCGTGTGTTTTGGGTCATTGTCATGCTGGAATACCCATCCACGACCCATTTTCAATGCCCTGGCTGAGGGAAGGAGGTTCTCACCAAAGATTTGACGGTACATGGCCCCGTCCATCATCCCTTTGATGCGGTGAAGTTGTCCTGTCCCCTTAGTAGAAAAACAGCCCCAAAGCATAATGTTTCCACCTCCATGTTTGACGGTGGGGATGGTGTTCTTGGGGTCATAGGCAGCATTCCTTCTCCTCCAAACACGGCGAGTTGAGTTGATGCCAAAGAGCTCCATTTTGGTCTTATCTGACGACAACACTTTCACCCAGTTGTGCTCTGAATCATTCAGATGTTCATTGGCAAACTTCAGAAGGGCATGTATATTTATTCTTGAGTAGGGGGACCGTGTGGGCGCTGCAGGATTTCAGTCCTTCACGGCGTAGCGTGTTACCAATTGTTTTCTTGGTGACTATGGTCCCAGCTGCCTTGAGATCATTGACAAGATCCTCCCGTGTAGTTCTGGGCTGATTCCTCACCATTCTCATGATCATTGCAACTCCACGAGGTGAGATCTTGCATGGAGCCCCAGGCCATGGGAGATTGACAGTTCTTTTGTGTTTCTTCCATTTGCGAATAATCACACCAACTGTTGTCACCATCTCACCAAGCTGCTTGGTGATGATCTTGTAGCCCATTCCAGCCTTGTGTAGATCTACAAACTTGTCCCTGACATCCTTGGAGAGCTCTTTGGTCTTGGCCATGGTGGAGAGTTTGGAATCTCATTGATTGATTGCTTCTGTGGACAGGTGTCTTTTATACAGGTAACAAACTGAGATTAGGAGCACTCCCTTTTAAGAGTGTGCTCCTAATCTCAGCTCGTTACCTGTATAAAAGACACCTTGGAGCCAGGAATCTTTCTGATTGAGAGGGGGTCAAATACTTATTTCCCTCATTAAAATGTAAATAAATGTATAACATTTTTGACATGCGTTTTTCTGGATTTTTTTCTTGTTATTCTGTCTCTCACTGTTCAAATAAACCTACCATTAAAGTTATAGACTGATCATTTCTTTGTCAGTGGGCAAACGTACAAAATCAGCAGGGGATCAAATACTTTTTCCCCCCACTGTATGTGCAGATATTGGCCCCATGTCATTGCTGTCTCTCTCGCTCTGCTGTGTGTGCATGAATTAACTACACATTTCCACATCCAGCCCAAAACAGGGGGTCTTTAACGATACTTTGAGCACACAATACTGTACATGCTACACCTACCTGGATGGATAGTGCAAGGAGTTTCCTTATTATAGCCACATATTATTGTAACGGCCGTTGAAAGGAGTAGACCAAGGCGCAGTGTGGTGAGTGCTCATCATTAACTTTTAATAGAACACTTTCAACAAAACAAGAACCAACGACAGCTAAATAGTTCTGTCAGGACCATGAACTAAACAGAAAGTAACCACCCACAAAACCCAAAGGAAAACAGGCTGCCTAAGTATGGCTCCTAATCAGAGACAACAATATACAGCTGTCCCTGATTGAGAAACATACTCGGCCAAAACATAGATAAAAGGACATAGAATGCCCACCCTAGTCACACCCTGGCCTAACCAAAATAGAGAATAAAACCCTCTCTATGGCCAGGGCATGACAATTATAGCAACCATCCGGCTGCCCTCCGGCCTTGTGACAAAATGCTTACTTACGGGCCCTTCCCAACAATGCAGAGAGAAATAAAATAGAGAAATAATACAAAAATAAAAGCAATAATAAATGCACAACGATAACTTGGCTATATACACGAGGTACCAGTACCGAGTCGATGTACAGGGGTACAAGGCAACAGGATAAATAATAAAGAGTACCAGCAGCACATGTGATTAATCAAAAAAGTTAGAGCAAAAAAGGTCAGTGCAGATAGCCCGGGTAGGTATTTGGTTAACTATTTAGCAGTCTTATGGCTTGGGGGTAGAATCTGTTGAGAGTTCTGTTGGTTCCAGACTTGGTGCATTGGTACCGCTTGCCGTTAGCAGACAGAACAGTCTATGACTTGGGTGGCTGGAGTCTTTGACAATTTTTAGGGCCTTTCTTTGACACCGCTTGGTATAGAGGTCCTGGATGGCAGGGAGCTTGGCACCAGTGATGTACTGGGCCATACGCACTACCCTCTGTACCGTCTTGCGGTCGGATGCCAAGAAGTTGCCATACCAAGCAGTGATGCAGCCAGTCAAGATGCTCTCAATGGTGCAGCTGTAGACCTTTTTGAAGATCTCAGGGCCCATCCAAATCTTTTCAGCCTCTTGAGGGGGAAGAGCCATTGTCATGCCCTTGTCTACTTGAAACATGTAGGTATTAGAGACTGGGTCAGGGAAAGGTTGAAAAAAGGTTGAAAATGTCATTGAAGATACTTGCTGGTTAGCGTATGCACCGAGTATGCGTCCTGGTAATCCGGCTGCTCTGCGGCCTTGTGCATTTTAACCTGTTTAAAGGTCTTACTCACATCAGCTACGGAGAGCGTGATCACACAGTCGTCCGGAACAGCTGGTGCTTTCATGCATGGTTCAGTGTTGCTTGCCTCAAAGTGAGCATTTAGCTTGTCTGGTATGCTTGCATCTCTGGGCAGCTCACGGCTGGTTTCTCTTTGTAATCCGTGATAGTTAGCAAGCGAGAGAAGGAAGGCGTGAGAAAATGCCAGAGATGTTAAGAGCGAGAGAGGTGGAGAGAAGTTCACTAGTTCATTCTTAACTTTGCCACTGTCACTTGCTTGCCCTTGTAGAGTAGTGTGTCCAGTTATTACTATACATTGTTAAATCGGGGCACCAGTCCATATTGGACAAAACTGGTCTTATAAGACGACCTGATTTATGAATTAATTTAACAATAACTACATTATAGATGGGTTAGCTGACAACGTCATGAGAATTATGAATGCGCTTCAAATGGGCAGTTGTTATGGTTTTGGATGGCCAGATGGCTAGCACCAATGACAAGAAACTGCCATGTGGTGACTCAAAGTGGCTGTTTTCAGCTCGTTTGATCTTGTTCTTGATGTCGTGTCTTGTTTTGAGGCGTTTTGACATCAACGCTAATATAGCTCAAATTTGCTAGCTAGCTAGCTAACCAACATCTGTAACAATGTATTTGAGTGACAAGTGCTTATTGTGCACATTTATTTATGTTTTCAATAATCATTGGAGACGAAATATAGTTGACATGTTATCAACAATCTAAGCCAACCCCGTTTGTTTTGCCCTATATTTGCGCACACATCTGTTTTAATGCTAAACATCCAACCCGTCTATATGACAAAAATGAGAACAATGGTAATAATTGTTTTTTCTGAAGGTATGAATTCTTTAAGAATCAATTGGAGCTCTTTACCAGAATAACAAGACAATACAATCAACATTTAATGACACTAATCAAAATATTTACAAACATAATGAGAATGATTGTGGAAAAAGGTAGGGAATAGAGTAAAAGATAAGAAGTAAAGACCTCGAGATAAGAATATTAAAGATGTCATACTCAGTCTGAGCAAATTATTTTGTGGCCTCTGTTGTTCAGGCCATCTGTTGTCTCTTTTCTTGAGTTTCAGAGCCTATGCTCTGAAGTGTCTTCTTCTTAGCTTAAGTGTACTGTTCAGGCTACACTAGCTCTTTAAGTCTTTAATCTTAACGGAGACTGCTTAGAATACGGGCTATCCAATCCCATTTCCTTTGCTAAGAAGGTACTCTTTCCCTAAAACGTACTTTCCCCCCGGGTACTCTTCCCTATAAGGTAATTTCCCTAACTTATCACTTACCAGTTCTTGCCATTAAAGGCAAAGGCCCCTTCGTAGGCCTGCTAAAATAGAGGTTATTTCCCCCTTTGAGGAGCAGCTGAAGCTGCTGAGCCCAGAGCAGAAGGCCTAGAAGGAAGAGAGGTCCACCTCTACAAGGCAGCAATCCCAACTTTTGCCAGGACCCTGAAGGACGTCACCCTCAACCACAGCCCCAGCACCTCACACGAAGGACTTGCACCGAGAGAACCCACACCAAGAGGACCTACACCTAGACCACAGCATCACTAGCCACATCCCCACCCCCACCCCAACCAGCTGAGGCACCCTATATAGGCCTCCCCAGATCATACCTATGCCCCTTCTCCCCCCCACGCCCCCCGCCCCTGCAGCAAAGACCTCAATATAACCGCAAATATGCCCAGGTTGTGAGCAGAGCAGCAGGCCTAACCCCCACTAATACACCCATCCAAGGCCCATCCTAGACTTAATCAAATAAATTGGAAATACAGACATTGTCATCATACAAGAGATGGTATAGAGGAGACAGACCCACTGGTTGCCCGCTAGGTCACAAAGAGCAGGTGAGTCCCATCCACCAAACTACCAGGTGTGAAACAGGGAAGAGACAGGGGGTATGCTAATTTGGTATAGAGCAGACCTAGCCCACTCTTTAAATTAGTCAAAACAGGAACATTTTACATCGGGCTAGAAATGAATAAGGATATTAGCAGATAAATTAACAGATAAAAATGTCCTCATGTGTGCTACCTACAGTGACAAGAAAAAGTATGTGAACCCTTTCGAATTATCTGGATTTCTGCATAAATTGGTCATGCAATTAAATCTGATCTTCGTCTAAGTCACAACAACAGACAAACACAGTCTGCTTAAACTAATAACACACAAATTATTGCATTTTTCTTATCTATATTGAATACATCATTTAAACATTCACAGTATAGGTTGGAAAAAGTATGTGAACCCCGAGGCTAATGACTTCTCCAAAAGCTAATTGGAGTCAGCTGACCTGGAGTACAATCATTGAGACGAGAATGAAGATGTTGGTTATAGCTGCCCTGCCCTATAAAAGACACTCACAAAATTTGAGTTCGCTATTCACAAGAAGCATTGCCTGATGTGAACCATGCCTCGAACAAAAGAGATCTCAGAGACCCAAGATTAAGAATTGTTGACTTGCATAAAGCTGGAAAGGGTTACAGAAGTATCCCTAAAAGCCTTGATGTTCATCAGTCCACAGTAAGACAAATTGTCTATAAATGGAGAAAGTTCAGCAATGTTGCTACTCTCCCTAGGAGTGGCCGCCCTGCAAAGATGACTGCAAGTGCACAGCGCAGAATGCTCAATGAGGTTAAGAGGGATCCTAGAGTGTCAGCTAAAGACTGACAGAAATCTCTGGAACATGCTAACATCTCTGTTGACGAGTCTACGATACGTAAAACACTAAACGAGAATGGTGTTCATGGGAAGACAACACGGAAGAAGCTACTGCTGTCCAAAAAAAAAACATTGCTGCACGTCTGAAGTTCGCAGAAGAGCATATGGATGTTCAACAGCGCTACTGGCAAAATAGTCTGTGGACAGATTAAACTAAAGTTGAGTTGTTTGGAAGGAACACACACCACTATGTGTGGAGAAAAAAAGGCACAACACACCAACATCTAAACCTCATCCCAACTGTAAAGTATGGTGAAGGGAGCATCATGGTTTGGAGCTGCTTTGCTGCCTCAGGGCCTGGCCTGCTTGCTATCATCAATGGAAAAATGAATTCCCAAGTTTATCAAGATATTTTGTAGGAGAATGTTAGGCTATCTGTCCGCCAATTGAAACTCAACAGCAGTTGGGTGATGCAACAGAACAACGCCCCATAATACAGAAGTAAATCAACAACAGAATGGCTTCAACAGAAGAAAATACTCCTTCTGGAGTGGCCCAGTCAGAGTCCCAACCTCAACCCGATTGAGATGCTGTGGCATGACCTCGAGAGCACTTCACACCAGACATCCCAAGAATATTGCTGAATTGAAACAGTTTTGTAAAGAGGAATGGTCCAAAATTCCTTCTGGCCATTGTGCAGGTCTGATCCGCAACTACAGAAAACATTTGGCTGAGATTATAAATCCGTTTTACCAAACTTTTATCAGCATTTTAAACGTGCAGCCAGCGGGGGAAAAAAAACTCTAGCCCACCTTTACTCCACACACAGAAACGCATATAAAGCTCTCCCTCACCCTCCATTGGGCAAATCTGACCATAGTTCTGTCCTCCTGATTCCTGCTTAGAAGCAAAAATTAAAGCAGGAAGCACCCGTGACTAGATCAATAAAAATATAGTCAGATGAAGCAGATACTAAGCTACAGGACTGTTTTGGTAGCACAGACTGGAATATGTTCCAGGATTCCTCCGATGGCATTGAGGAATACACCACATCTGTCATTGGCTCCATCAATAAGTGCATCGATGACGTCGTCCTCACAGTGACCGTACGTACATACCCCAACCAGTAGCCATGCATTACAGGCAACATCCGCACTGAGCTAAAGGCTAGAGCTGCCGCTTTCAGGGAGCGGGACTCTAACCCGGAAGCTTATAAGAAATCCCGCTATGCCCTCCGACAAACCATCAAACAGGCAAAGCGTCAATACAGGGCTAAGATCGAATCATACTACACCGGCTCTGACGCTTGTCGGATGTGGCAGGGCTTGCAAACCATTACAGACTACAAAGGGAAGCACAGCCGAGAGCTTCCCAGTGACAGACAAGCTAAACTACTTCTATGCTTGCTTTGATTCAAATAACACTGAAACATGCATGAGAGCACCAGCTGTTCCGGAAGACTGTGTGATCACGCTCTCCGCATCCGATGTGAGTAAGACCTTTAAACAGGTCAACATTCACAAGGCCACAGGGCCAGATGGATTACCAGGACATGCACTGTGAGCATGCACTGACCAACTGGCAAGGGTCTTCACTGACATGACACAATAGTGGTCGGCCTGATCACCAACAACGAAAAGACAGCCTATAGGGAGGAGGTCAGAGACCTGGCCGTGTGGTGCCAGGATAACAACCTCTCCCTCAACGTGATCAAGATAAAGAAGATTGTGGACTACAGGAAAAGGAGGACCGAGCAGGCCCCCATTCTCATCAATGGGGTTGTAGTGGAGCAGGTTGAGAGCTTCAAGTTCCTTGGTGTCCACATCACCAACAAAATAACATGGTCCAAGCATACCAAGACAATTGTGAAGAGGGCACGTCAAAACCTATTCCTCCTCAGGACAATGAAAAGATTTGGCATGGGTCCTCAGAAGGTTCTACAGTTGCACCATCGAGAGCATCCTGACTGGTATGGTATGATATGGTATGGTAACTGCTCCGCTTCCGACCGCAAGGCACTACAGAGGGTATTGTGAACGGCCCAGTACATCACCAAGCTTCTTGCTATCCAGGACCTCTATATTAGGCAGTGTCAGAGGAAGGCCCTAAAAATGGTCAAAGTCTCCAACCACCCTAGTCATAGACTGTTCTCTCTGCTACCGCATGGCCTGCGGTACCAGAGCACCAAGTCTAGGTCCAAGAGGCTTCTAAACAGCTTCTACCCCCAAGCCATAAGACTCCTGAACACCTAATCAAATGGCTACCCAGACTATTTGCATTGCCCCCTCCCCTCTCCCCCTCTTTTACACCGCTGCTATTCTCTGTTGTTATCATCTATGCATAGTCACTTTAATAACTGGACCTACATGTACATATTACCTCAACTAACCAGTGCCCTCACACATTGACTCTGTACCGGTACCCTCCTGTATATAGTCTTGCTATTGTTATTTTACTGCTGCTCTTTAATTACTTGTTACTTTTCTTTCTTATTCTTATCCGTATTTTTTTTTAACTGCATTGTTGGTTAGGGGCTCGTAAGTAAGCATTTCACTGTAAGGTCTACACCTGTTGTATTCGGCGCATGTGACCTAATACGATTTGATTTGATTGCTGCCAAAGGAGGGTCAACCAGTTATTAAATCCAAGGGTTCACATACTTTTTCCACCCTGCACTGTGACTGTTTACAGGGTATGTTCAATAAAGACATGAAAAGGTATAATTGTTTGTGTGCTATTAGTTTAAGAAGACTGTGTTTCTCTATTGTTGTGACTTAGATGAAGATCAGATCAAATTTTATGACCAATTTATGCACAAGTCTAGGTAATTCCAAAGGGTTCACATCCAAAGGGTTCACAATATAATTCCCATACTTTAATGATGACAGCTTCTCCATCCTAGAGTGGGAGATCAACCATTTCCAGGCCCAAGAACATGTACTAGTCTGTGGTGATCTAAATGCCAGAATTAGACAAGAACCTGACACTCAGCACACAGGGGGACAAACACCTATCTGGAGGTGACAGTATTCCCTCCCAAATATACCCCCGTAGACACAACTATGACAAAACAACCAACAGAAACAGGTCATAACTCATGCAGATCTGAGCATTCACAGTCAGGCCACTGACACCCCCTATAAGATCACAGCAAAGTCACAGTCTACTTGAACAGAGCAATACTCAATCATGGAAACATCAAAGCCAAAGGAACTGCACAATATTAAGAAATGCTATGTATCAGATGGAAGGAAAGTAGTGTAGAAACCTACCAAAAAACAATTAGGCAACAACGAATTCAATCACTTTTAGACAACTTCCTTGACGAGACATTTCACTGTAGTAGTGAAGGTGTAAACTTGGCAGTAGAAAGCCTAAACAGTAAGTAATCTGTTCCAAAAAAGGTCCAGTTGCAATGACCACAAATACAAATTCCATCTAGACACCGTTGCTTTAGAGCACACAAAAAACTAGACCAACCTCGGCCTAAACATCAACACCACAAGTAACTTCCACAAAGCTGTGAATGATCTGAGAGACAAGGCAAGAAGGGCTTTCTAGACCGTCAAAAGGAACATAAAAGTCAACATACCAATTAGGATCTGGCAAAAAATCTGAATTAGTTACAGTACTCCATGGCCCTTTTATGGTTGTGAGGTCTGGGGTCCGCTCACCAACCAATAATTCACAAAATGGGACAAACACCAAATTGAGATTCTGCATGCAGAATTCTGCAAAAAACATCCTCCGTGTATAACCTAAAACACCAAATAATGCATGCAGAGCAGAATAAGGCCGATACCCGATAATGATCAAAATCCAGAAAAGAGCCCTTAAATTCTACAACCACCTAAAAGGAAGCGATTCCCAAACCATAACAAAGCCATCACCTACAGAGAGATAAACCTAAACAAGAGTCCCCTAAGCAAGTTGGTCCTTGGGGCTCTGTTCAAAAACACAGACTCCACAGAGCCCCAGGACAGCAACAGCAACACAATTAGACCCAAACAAATCATGAGAAAACAAAAAGATAATTACTTGACACATTGGAAAGAATTGACCAAAAAACTCAGCAAATTGGAATGCTATATGGCCCTAAACAGAGAGTACACAGTGTCAGAACACCTGACCACTGTGACTGACCCAAAATGGTCAGTCACAGTGAGCATAGCCTTGGTATTGAGAGAGGCTGCCGTAGGCAGACCTGGCTCTCAAGAGAAGACAGGCTATGTGCACACAGCCCACAAAATGTGGTGGAAACTGAGCTGCACATTCTAACCTCCTGCCAAATGTAAGATCATATTAGAGACACATTTCCCTCAGATTACACAGACCTACAAAGAATTAGGAAAAAAATCTAATTTGTGAAAAACTCCCATATCTATTGAGTGAAATACCACAGTGTGCCATCACAGCAGCAAGATTTGTGACCTGTTGCCACAAGAAGAGGGCACCATTGTAAATGCAACCCATATTTATGTTTATTTTCCCTTTTGTACTTTAACTATTTGCACATCGTTATAACACTGTACATAGCCATAAAATGACATTTGAAATGTCTCTATTCCTTTGAATCTTCTGTGAGTGTAATGTTTACTCTTCACTTCTGTTTTTTATCTATTTCACTTGCTTTGGCAATGTAAACATGTTTCTCATGCCAATAAAGCCCTTTGAATGTAATGGGATTAAGAGAGAGAGCTCTTTAGTAGTCCTGTGAGTTTACATGGTATCGCACCTACTGTAGGTGGCACTTTTATGGCACATTGTCTGTAGGCATCCGCATGCTTCCCAGCAGAACATTTTCGGAAGAGTTCGTGCACGTATTATGATGACATTTTGTGAAGTTTTTGTTCAGATCAGTGTACTGGCTACACTCGGTCTGTTGTTTTTATGAAATAGTTTCTATTAAATAGTTTTTTAATCATGTCAACAACATCTTTAATCATTGGAAGTATCTATAAATAAGGATAAACCACACCTCACAAGTCCTCAACTGGCAGCTTCATTAAATAGTATCCGCAAAACACCAGTCTCAACGACAACAGTGAAGAGGTGACTCCGGGATGCTTGCCTTCCAGGCAGAGTTGCAAAGAAAAAGCCATATCTCTGTCCAGTGTCTGTGTTCTTTTGCCCATCTTAATCTTTTATTTTTATTGGCCAGTTCGAGATATGGCTTTTTCTTTGCAACTCTGCCTAGAAGGCCAGCATCCTGGAGTCGCCTCTTCACTGTTGACGTTGAGACTGGTGTTTTGTAGCACTATTTAATGAAGCTGCCAGCTGAGGACTTGTGAAGTGTCTGTTTCTCAAAGTAGACACTCTAATGTACATGTCCTATTGCTCAGTTGTGCACCGAGGCCTCCCACTCTTTCTATTCTGGTAAGAGCCAGTTTGCGCTGTTCTGTGAAGGGAGTAGTACACAGCGTTGTACGAGATCTTCAGTTTCTTGGCAATGTCTCGCATGGAATAGCCTTCATTTCTCAGAACAAGAATAGACTGACGAGTTTTAGAAGAAAGTGCTTTGTTCTGGCCATCTGCATACAGTGACACTTTGTGTTCTTCACCATTTCGGTGGATTCTAGTGAATGATGGTGATCATTTTAAGGCCAAGGAAAGCGGTTCTATCCCAATTGCAAAAAGGAGCGGGGTCATAGGGCACCCTTGACGGGATCCCTCTGGAAAGGGGGAAGTATTTTGAATGTTGAGAGTTGGTGTGTACAGTCATGGCCAAAAGCTTTGAGAATGACACATATTAATTTTCACAAAGTCTGCTGCCTCAGTTTGTATGATGGCAATTTGCATATTCTCCAGAATGTTATGAAGAGGGATCGCATGAATTGCAATTAATTGCAAAGTCCCTCTTTGCCATGCAAATGAACTGAATCCCCCAAAAACATTTCCACTGCATTTCAGCCCTGCCACAAAAGGACCAGCTGACATCATGTCGGTGATTCTCTCGTTAACACAGGTGTGAGTGTTGACGAGGACAAGGCTGGAGATCACTCTGTCATGCTGATTGAGTTCGAATAACAGACTGGAAGCTTCAAAAGGAGGGTGGTGCTTGGAATCATTGTTCTTCCTCATTCAACCATGGTTACCTGCAAGGAAACACGTGCCGTCATCATTGCTTTGCACAAAAAGGGCTTCACAGGCAAGGATATTGCTGGCAGTAAGATTGCACCTAAATCAACTATTTATCGGATCATCAAGAACTTCAAGGAGAGCGGTTCAATTGTTGTGAAGAAGGCTTCAGGGCGCCCAAGAAAGTCCAGCAAGCGCCAGGACCGTCTCCTAAAGTTGATTCAGATGCGGGATCGGGACACCACCGGTACAGAGCTAGCTCAGGAATGGCAACAGGCAGGTGTGAGTGCATCTGCACGCACAGTGAGGCAAAGACATTTGGAGGATGGCATGGTGTCAAGAAGGGCAGCAAAGAAGCCACTTCTCTCCAAGAGAAACATCAGGGACAGACTGATATTCTGCAAAAGGTACAGGGATTGGACTGCTGAGGACTGAGTTAAAGTCATTTTCTCTGAAGAATCCCCTTTCTGATTGTTTGGGGCATCCCGAAAAAAGCTTGTCCGGAGAAGACAAGGCGGGCGCTATCATCAGTCCTGTGTCATGCCAACAGTAGAGCATACTGAGACCATTCATGTTTGTGGTTGCTTCTCAGCCAAGGGAGTGGACTCACTCACAATTTTGCCCTAGAACACAGCCATGAATAAAGAATGGTACCAACACATCCTCCGAGAGCAACTTCTCCCAACCATCCAGGAACAGTTTGGTGACGAACAATGCCTTTTCCAGCATGATGGAGCACCTTGCCATAAGGCAAAAGTGATAGCTAAGTGGCTCAGGGAACAAAACATCGATATTTTGGGTCCATGGCCAGGAAACTCCCCAGACCTTAATCCCATTGAGAACTTGTGGTCAATCGTCAAGAGGCGGGTGGACAAACAAAAACCCACAAATTCTGACAAACTCCAAGCATTGATTATGCAAGAATGGGCTGCCATCAGTCAAGATGTGGCCCAGAAGTTAATTGACAGCATGCCAGGGCGGATTGCAGAGGTCTTGAAAAAGAAGGGTCAACACTGCAAATATTGACTCTTTGCATCAACTTCAAGTAATTGTCAATAAAAGCCTTTGACTCTTATGAAATGCTTGTAATTATACTTCAGTATTCCATAGTAACATCTGACAAAAATATCTAAAGACACTGAAGCAGCAAACTTTGTGGAAATTAATATTTGTTTCATTCTCAAAACTTTTGGCCACGTCTGTATGCTAGCCGTCGGAGCAGAATAGAGCAGACGTATCCATGAGATGAAATTGGACCCAAAACCAAAATCTTAAATAAATAATCCCACTCCACCCGGACAAAAGCCTTCTCTGTATCAAGAGAAACAACAATTTTGGGGTCTGGAAAGACAATAGGAGAGAGTATGATGTTCAAAAGAAGGCGTATATTGGAAAACAGTTGTCGCCGTTTGATGAAACCCGTCTGATCATCATATATGTCATTCTGAAGGCAAGGTTCCAACCGGCATGCTAGAATCTTAGCTAATATTTTAACATCAGCGTTCAAAAGTGAAATGGGCCGATATCCACCACATTCTGACGGATCTTTATCTTTCTTGAGAGATGAAGGCTTGAGTTAGCATCGGGGGAGAGAGCCCTGTGATAACGAGTCAGTGAACATATCTAATAGTAATGGGGCGAGTTGATCTGAGAATATTTTATAGAAATTGACAGGGAAGCCATCACGGCCTGGGGCCTTGCATTAACTTTAGACCCTTTGTTATCTCATCTAGATGCAGAGTGTTGTCCAGAACATTACTCATGTCCATATCAACAGATGGGATATCCAAGTTTTCTAAAAAGTTGACCATGGCCGTATTATCTGACGGTGGTTCGGATTTCTAGAGATTAGAATAAAATGCCGCAAAAGTTGAATTAATATTAGAGGGATCACTTGCAAGATTACGGGAAGAGTCATAAACCTGAGAGATAAGATGATATGCTGACTGGCGTTTAAGTTGGTGTGCCAAAAGGCAGCTGGCCTTGTTACCATATTTGTAGTATTATTCATTGCAACAGAAACTGCTTTATCAGTGGAAATCAGATTAAATTGAGTTTGCAGTTTCAGCCTCTGTGTATAATTCAGGGGATGGTGAAGTTAAATATTGCGCTTTCTATTGCCAGGATTGAGTCCACCAGTTCTTGATGTTTCAGTTCTGTGTGTTTGACATAAGTAAGAAATTATCTTTCCCCGTAATACAGCTTTGAAAGTCTCCCAAAGAAGAGAGGGAGACGTGTCATCCTTTTTATTCGTTTGAATGAATACATCTATGTTGGTTGAAATAAAGTCACAGATATCTTTGTTAGACAATAGGACCGTGTTAAATCTCCAAATCCACAGATTTTTTTTTGCGTTTGGAGTAAGAGCTAAGTCCAGAATGTCGAAGGAATGGTCCGAAGTTACTATAGCAGAATGTTCAGTAGTTTTAACTGAAGGGAGAAGGGCTCTATCTAAAAAAAGTAGTCTATGCGAGTCTTTGTTCAATAATACAGTTTAGGTCCCCGCCGAAGATGAGGCAGTGGGTGTCAAGATTAGGTAGAGAGGCTAGAAGAGATCAAATCTAGTGTCATAAATCTAGTGTCATCCCAGTTAGGGGCATAAACATTTGCAAGTACTACAGGGGTCTGGAAGAGGTTGCCACTAACTATTGTCCTCCAGGATCTAAAATTATCTGTCAGGGTGAAAACTCTACTAGTTTGTGAATCACTATTGATGTTTTGCTTTGCCGTTAAAAGTAGAATGAAAAACCTGTTCAACCCATGCTTTACGCAATCTAGTATGGTTGTTAACACGTACAGTACCAGTCAAAAGTTTGGACACACCTACTCATTTAAGGGATTTTCTTTATTTTACTATTTTCTACATTGTAGAATAATAGTGAAGACATCAACACTATGAAATAACACATAGGGAATCATAAAGTAACCAAAAAAGTGTGAAACAAATCAAAATATATTTTATATTTGAGATTCTTCAAAGTAGCCACCCTTTGCCTTGATGACAGCTTTGCACACTCTTGGCATTCTCTCGACCAGCTTCAGGAGGAATGCTTTTCCAACAGTCTTGAAGGAGTTCCCACGTATGCTGAGCACTTGTTGGCTGCTTTTCCTTCACTCTGCGTCCAACTTATCCCAAAATCTAGTTACTACATGATTACATATGTGTTATTTCATAGTATTGATGTCTTCACTATTATTCTACAATGTAGAAGAAAAACCCTTGAATGAATAGGTGTGTCCAAACTTTTGACTGGTACTGTATGTATTATGTCATTTTTCATATGGTCCCCAGGAACATTAGTTGATGCTTTTACAGTGGCTTATGGGGATCCTAATAAATACCAAATAGTATTCACATGGCCTATTAGGTCACCAGTGCAGTCACATTTGTTGCTCAATGTTTTGTGTATAGTTTGAGAAGTTTATGGGGGTTTTCTTCCCAGAGCAATGCTGTTTGACAGACTGTTTCCCAATGTAGTCTTATCAAGAGTCGGATAAACGAACAGAGTGTTGAATGCTCTCGGTGTGTGAGTGGTTTGATGTCTGTGTGTGTGTGTGTGTGTGTGTGTGTGTGTGTGTGTGTGTGTGTGTGTGTGTGTGTGTGTGTGTATTTGTGTGTGTATTTGTGCCACAGTGCATGTGTGTAGAAAACTGGTACTTGAGCTTATACACACTCTTGAGAAACACACAAACATTCGCACACACCACACACTCACACACACACACACACACACACACACACACACACACACACACACACACACACACACACACACACACACACACACACACACATACAGACACACACACACTTTTAGACTAATGAGGATTGCACTGTCTTTGTGTGTGTTGTGTGTGCATACTTGTGTGTTCTGTTAGTGTTCATGTTACGTGCACAAGCCCCATTGTGGTTATGCTTCCAAATTACAATGAGGGAAAGGAACCAGGTCAAGCTTGGAGTGAATAGAATACTTGAAAAAGAGGGAGGTAGAGAAAGAGAGAGAGAGACTATTTTCAAATGTGTCATACAGAGGGAGAGAAGAAATTAGTAGGGAGGGGAAGAGAAGGGCAGGAGAAAAGAGAGAGGGAGGGAGGGAGGGAGTGGGCTTGGTGCTCAAAACATAGTCTGGCCTTCTAGACTTACAGCAGGGGTGGGCAATTCCAGTCCTCCAGGGCCTGATTGGTGTCACAGTTTTTCTCCAGCCCCAGCTAACACAAGTCCTTATAGCATTCTTAATACACTAATACTCCAACAGCATTTCCTTATTTACTTTCTGTGGATTGTATCGCGGTCTAAAACTCAACAAAACATACAGTCGTGGTTTGTATTGGCAGTTGAACAAATTTTGCTTTATTTCAACATGGGCTGATTTCACCCAGTTGCATATGGCCCCCATTCTAATCCCTATCCCTGTATCATGGCTTCAGGTCTGTGTTCTATGTGTGTTATTCCTCTAAAACTGGATGACTAGCTAGCTAACAAACATACAGTGCAGATAAAATCTTCAAATTCAATATTTTACACAATACCTTATCACAGCACTGGCAAACCATGGTTGATCAGCTGCCTGACCAGAATGGCTGACCTTCATCCCATCATAAGAAGGTTCATGTCCATTCTCGTATTCTAATTCTATAGGTCATTATCAATAAAAGACCCCATCGTCAGAAAAACAAATGTCCGATTATTCCACATTCTATCATTAGAGTTATACAGCAAGTAACTGCATGCTTTTGTAACATATACACTGGGAGTCAGGAAGCAGGTGCAGAAGGTGAGTTTAATAAAGCACCGATACAGCCACGTACTGAATGTGAAAGAAATCAATACAACCTAATGACTGATGTCAACTGAGGGCTAAATAAAGGGGAAGTAATCAAGGAGAAAATTATGACCAGGTGTGCGTAATGATGGGAACAGGTGTGCGTAATATAGTTGCCAGTGCCGGTGGTTAATATACCGTCAATGTCGAGCGCCGGAGGGACAGCTTTTCATGATCATGAAACATCAATTGATCATGTCATTTCAGATACTTGAGGGTACCCTATTCATTTGTCATGTAGCTAGCTAGCTAAGAAAACAACTTGTAATTTAGCTTGCTTCATCAGAGATTAGCCTTTTGGAAAGTCCTCGTCCTGGTAAAGTTGTCAGTCAGACTACTGTCATCACCACTATAGATGGCCATATATTTGGATATAGCCATCTAGTTTATCCCCTGAAAGTTAGCTTACGATATTGACTTGATCTATTATTAGCTAGCTAGCCAATTTGACGTGGTCCATCAATCAATGTAGCCTGTCATGTCTGTCAGCAGCAAATCGTGATTTAAACACTTCAAATCAATGTTTTAAAGGGGATGTTAGCTAAATTCGCTAGGTAGGCCTGCATTGGTTGGAGAAAAAAAAGTACATTAGATCTACATACCACTGTACAAAGTTTCTACCATTAGCTTGCAATGTAAACATTACCAGCTACTGTACATTGACAAATGTGCCCTTATGCTGCTTGAGGCAGAGCCCACAAAGGATAAGAAATGAACCTAAATAACTTAATTGTCAGGTATGGTCCAGTTTTATATCACTCCAGTGATGATTTTAGGATGTAAATCTTGGTGGGGCAAAAGAATATACACTACTGTTCAAAAGTTTGGGGTCACTTAGAAATGTCCTTGTTTTAAAAATAAATACATTGTCCATTTATTTAACAATGCCTTGAAAATGTCCTGGTTTCCATGTGTTTGATGCCATTCCATTCACTTCATTCCATCCATTATTATGAGCCGTCCTCCCCTCAGCAGCCTCTACTGGGCTGCTCTGCCATGAAAACCCATTTCATGAAACTCCCAACAAACAGTGCTGACGTTGCTTCCATAGGCAGTTTGGAACTCTGTAGTGATTGTTGCAACCGAGGATAGATGATTTCAGCACTCGGCGGTCCCGTTCTGTGAGCTTGTGTGGCCTACCACTTCGCAGCTGATCCGTTGTTGCTCCTAGACGTTTCCACTTCACAACAACAGCACTTACAGTTGACCGGGGCAGCTTTAGCAGGACCAAAATTTGATGAACTGACTTGTTGAAAAGGTGGCATCCAATGACGGTGCCACATTGAAAGTCATTGAGCTCTTCGGTACGGGCCATTCTACTGCCAATGTTTGTCTATGGAGATTGCAAGGCTGTTTGTTTGATTTTATCCGCCTGTCAGTAACCGGTGTGGCTGAAATAGCCAAATTCACAAATTTGAAGGGGTGTCCACATACTTAGGTATATATAATTTAGCTCACAGAGTCCAAAGGTTTGCTTATGTGGCACTACTTTGCATTAACGTAACCACCTCTTTGTAAATAATAGTGCACACATAGATATGGGAAATTAGCTTGGACCGCAGGTCCATTCTCAACCCATCCATCCTCAACCCATCCATGATTCCAGAGGAAGGATGTCATACCTTTCTCTTGTCCTAGTACAGGGGACACACACAGTTGTCTAGGATGTGTCTGTCAGGATGTACTTTTCCTTTAAACTCTCTTTTTTCCCCAGGAACAACTAGTAGTTAGTTCAATGTCCCCCACACACACACAAACCCACCACTTGGCAGTGCTACACCTTGTGTATGTCAGACAAAGTAGACAAATGCAGGCAAACATAAGTACTCCTCATAACTAGAGCCAGGAGTGTACGTGCAGTGTGTATGTGTGAGGTCCCTTCTTCTTGTCTTCCCATCTCACTTCCATCTCTTCCCACTCTCCACAGAGAGCAGAGAAGTGCCCAAACTTCAAGACTCCCCTTGTAACCCCCCTCTGAAGTCTATGACTAAGCATCCGTGTGCTGTGTGTGAAACTTTCCCAGAATAGGCTGCATTTTTTTATTTGACCTTTATCTAACTAGGTAAGTCAGTTAAGAACAAATACTTATTTACAATGACAGCCTAAACCAGGACATACCAAGTAGCTCTCTCTGAGCAACAACCAATACAGGACATACCCAGAAGCTCTCTCCTCCTAACAAAGGAACACTGGCTTTTAAAGCTGCAGAAGGAGTCGGTAATTGAAAACAGCTGTATCTCCAGATGAGAGGGCGGGGTCAGAGCTCCAATCATCAATGGGGCCGACCAATCAGCTGCTTAGGACTTCAGGAAGCCATTTCCTGAAATACACACACATAAACTGGGGAATGTAACAGACTCCCTATCACGGCCGGATGTGATACAGCCTGGAATCGAACCAGGGACTGTAGTGAAACCTCTTGCACTGAGATACAGTGCCTTAGACCACTGCGCCACAATAACCCCTCTCACAGCAGCACAGCTTTGCCTTAGTACCACACAAACACATACATGAACACGCATACACATACACACACAGTGATTATACACATGCACAAAAGTCCCTCTCCCTCTTACTTCTCCCTCTCACTTTTTTTCTCTCTCCCTTTCTGTCATCCCTCTTTCCTTTTCATCTTCTATGTCTATCTTCACCCCCCCGCCCCCTCTCGATCGATGGCGGCAGGGCGAGAGTGCCGGTGAAGCGCCAGTGGAATGTCTGTAATAATTATAATATTGAGAGGAACCACACAAAAGTGACAGAGGGAGAGATGGAGAAAGTAAGAGATGAGGGGAAGTCGAGGAATTCAAGCTAGTGGTAGTCATAGCGCCTGCCAGAAGGGGGGCAGGGAGGTGTGTGTGGTGTGTGTGTGTATGGTGTGTGACAGGATTTTAAGACCCTGAGTCACATCGAGGGGAAACTGAACCAGACCTGGCTGGACTGACACTTTAAGATTGTCAAAGTAATCCAAAGGCTTTCAGTGCTCTCACTTTGTTGTATATACTAAGAAAAGTCAGTAGGTCATTGTGAATGGTGCTCGGTTCTGTGTGTGCGAGTATGTGTGTGTGTCAGCCAAACCCAAGCCAACTGTGCGGTCCAAGCTATCTGGTGACTCACCAATTGGAGCCTGTTGATTGACAAACCCTTCCTAATGTGCCTTTCAGCATATCTAGTGTGTGTGTGTAATCTCCCTCCCATTGTCATAGCAACACCATAAACAGACCATACATGTGTCTATTTTAGCATAACTGTACCTAGCTGTAGGTATATCCTCACTACATACAGTAAATCCTACTATATTAAAAGCAGACATTTTGGAGAGTTCTATTGCAGTTGACATACACACTCTCCAAATACTCACACACAGGTTCAGATCTGATGTACTGTACACACACCGCACACACGTGTGTGTGCACACACGCATACAGTACACACAGACAGTACAAACAAACTGGAACTGATATTACTCTCTGTGGAGCCATGGTTATCTGGAGTGTTGGATGACATACCAGAACAGCCAGACAGGGCCAGGGCCAGACTAAAGGGCGGATAGGCAGGCAGGCAGGCAGGCAGGCAGGCAGGCAGGCGGACAACAACAATGCAGCATCTGTGTCCGCTCTCCTTCAGCGATTACATTCCCTAACCCTGCTATACCCTTCTATGTTTTCTTCTTATCCCCCTTATATGGAAGAGGCTCTCTCTCTTTTACTTCCTTGAAGTTAGCTAAAACATATACTGTTCGTACACTGTATGCGCATTCTGGGTGTAGGTGCAGGCTTTTGTTCCAACCAAGCACTAACACATCCGATTCTCCTAATGAAAGTCTTGAATAAAGACTATGATTAATTTATTAGTAGAATCCATCACGTTACTGGTTGGCCAGAACAAAAGATTGCTGTAGCATGCACATTATATCCTGACCTATAATAGCTCAATGAACGTATCAGTCATGAAACTGAGTGTTTATGTAGTCGTAGACATCACAGCATAACTGTTCTCAGATTAGCATACTTGGCACAGACTGACACTGATACTGAATACGTGACACTGTACCTGCTCACGTTCAGTAAATATTTATACCACATGTTTTCTAATATCAAATATTTGCCTGCCGATTTTCAGTCCAGCTCAAAACTTCCTCAGCATGTCACAGAAAGGCTGTCTGCCTTCAACGTCAGACTGTTGACCCATCTGATGCATGGGTGTCCCCTATCTACGGTTTAACTAAATTGGATAGTTGAATAGAGTCTTGGCAGTGGCATTCGACATTGTGATCAAAACTTTGCATTGTGAATCATTCAATGCAATCCCAGATAGATGCAGTGCAGTGCTAAAAAGCCAAAAGCTATAGCACCTACTTTAAAAACTGGGTTTTTACATTTTTTTATTTTATACTGTCAAAATATCCTCCAATGTGTCTGCAAGCAAACCTAAGCCCATTATGTCCATCCTCTACCACCACAGCTGTTCAGTCTTCACTCTGTTTACGAACATCCACTTCTGCTATCAGCCCTTATCCACATCCTGTATGCCAACCGTTAAGAAGGCATGCCCTGTGTTGTACCCTTGTGCTGTGGCCTGTGCTGTGCCCTGTTCAGTGTCGTTCCCTGTGCTGTGTCGTGCTGGTGAATAGCTGGCTGGGGAACCAAAAACTACAGGGAACAGATTGTGGCAAAACATTGAGTCGAGTGCCATAATTGGTTTTGGCCCGAGGCTAGGGGCTAGTTAAATTGTGAGGTATTGAGTTGGACTCTGATAGAAAAATAATCCATAAAAGAACAAATGGGTCACAGGATGATGGAGTGAATATTGTTTGGCCAGAGTGATATGGGTGTTAGCCCAACAAATCAACAGAGGGAGAGAGGCCAAAAGCTTGTGATGTCTGTCACTGGATAATGGGACTATAGCCTAGACCAGAGGCAAATAAAATCACTTCCTTCTAAAATTGTCACACAATAATACAAATAATGTGTGAAGGGGAATACTCCAATACTGTATTTTACAGCAATATACATGTAGTCTATTAATCAATGGTTATATGTAATGCATGGTTCGATGTGTAACTAAAGAAAAGCCAGCCCTTACCTTTTGGAGAAATACCAGAATTAGTATGGACCAGGCTTCATTTTGTTTTCACGTGTGTGGAAAAAAGAAAGAAAGAGTATTTAAACCTCTCTCTCTATCTCTCACTTTTTCCCTCTGTCTTTCAGAATGCGACCCAGGAGATTGGCGAGGAGGTGGAGGACGGGGTGGTATACACCATCACCCTGCGGAAGGTGCAGATGCTCCACCACCACCACCACCCTGGCCACCACATTGGTGGCAGCGGGGCCATTAAGGGCCAACGCTGGCTAGGTGTGGACGCATCGCTCAGCCTGTATGAGACGTGCAAGGTGCGCACCATCAAGGCAGGCACGCTGGAGAAGCTGGTGGAGTACATGGTGGCGGCATTCCGGGGCAATGACTCCACCTATGTTACCATCTTCCTCTGCACCTACCGCTCCTTCGCCTCCACCAAGCAGGTCTTGGACCTGCTGCTCAACAGGTGAGTAGAGGGGGAGAGAGGGAGGTAGGGATACATTGGTGCATAAATGGATGGATAGATGGATGAATTTACGGATGTATGCATGGGTGGATCCATCAGTTGATTGGTGGAAGAATTATAGATGGATGGAAAAGGTGGGTGGATGGAGTGATGCATGAATGACATGATGAATGGAGGGTGTGGACGAGAGGGTGGAGGAATGAATGTCTTGATACAGGGATGATATATGAATGGATGGATAGATAGATAGATGACTAACAAACTGATTTCCACTGATCTAATGTCCATTGCTCGTGTTTCTTGGCCCAAGCAAGTCTCTTCTTCTTATTGGTGTCCTTTAGTAGTGGTTTCTTTGCAGAAGTCCGACCATGAAGGCCTGATTTATGCAGTCTCCTCTGAACAGTTGATGTTGAGATGTGTCTGTTACTTGAACTCTGTGAAGCATGTATTTGGGCTGCAATCTGAGGTGCAGTTAATTGCCGATTTCTGAGGCTGGTAACTCTAATGAACTTATCCTCTGCAGCAGAGGTAACTCTGGCTCTTCCTTTCCTGTGACGGTCCTCATGAGAGCCAGTTTCATCATAGCGCTTGATGGTTTTTGCGACTGCACTTGACAAAGCATTCAAAGTTCTTGAAATTTTCCTCATTGACTGACCTTCATGTCTTAAAGTAATGATGGACTGTCATTTCTCTTTGCTTATTTGAGCTGTTCTTGCCATAATATGGACTTGGTCTTTTACCAAATAGGGCTATCTTCTGTATACCAACCCCACCTTGTTCAGGTATGCCAAGCTCCAGCACCTGCCTGGCTCAGAGGGCCACAGACTGACTCATGATGATCGCACAGATCTGAGGAAGTAAGTCTCTGTCTGACTCAGAAACACATTGTGGACAATAGTTCTCTCAAATAGCCTCCTTTTCAACACATACTGTACTGTGACAGAAAACAGAGAAACGTACATAATTTTCACATTTTGTTGCCAGGAATGTGTAATATTTACACCTACAAGACATTATTCTAAGACATAAGAAAGTAAGCCACTTCATCTGTCCTACAAGCTAGTATAGTTGTAGGATCTTAATTTGATCATTCTTTTGTTGCTGAGAATTTTATTTCGCTGCAAGAAATGCAGATGAGCTTCATGATTAACATAAATTCACTGAAAACCTGCACTAACACACTGTTATAGTAACAGTATTCCACTTTTAATGTAGCCTCATTTTGACCAGCTAATATCCTACCCACTGATCAAGAAACACTATGGACTAAACACAGGTCAAATTAAAATCCTACATCTGTGTACCTCTTTTTTCTCCTTGCCACAAGCACTATTCTGCTGACGTAGGCAGTTTTGCCATTATGGACATTGGATATGTTTCTATTGTGTTCATATAGGTGTTGTACCGCATTACAAAGTTTGTCATCATTGTCCTATAGGTTGTGATCCATATCCTCAGGGCACTTTTTTATATATATATCTTTCCTGTCCTTCTCTGACTTTAAGCAGCTAGGTAGCTAGTCCCTTTATTTTCACTCTCCCATCCTTTTCCTGTACTTGATACACCCCTCTCTCTATGTACTTTATCTTTCCTATCTCTCAACTCCATTTCCCTCTCTTTTTTATTATTATTAAAGGTAGAGAAATTTGCCATCCAAACTCTCTCCATCGCTCTCTCTCTCTCTCTCTCTCCCCAGCACGATATCCTCCATCTTGGGGGCATGGCTTGACCAGTACTCTGAGGACTTCTGGAATCCTCCGGAGTACAGCTGCCTGCGACGTCTCATTTCCTACCTGCACCTCAACTTCCCGGGATCGGACCTGGAACGCCGCGCCTGCAACCTCCTGGCCCACTTCCACCGCCGGCAGCTCCAAGAGCCCGAGAGTGAGTGTAAGGCACTCACCTAACCCCCAACTAAACTTATGCACTTTGAACCCTGACCTCAGCTCCTAAACATGGTCATGTAGAGTCCATATAATTCGTATTAAGTAGAAGGCCAGAGATGTTTTGGGTGGTACTCCAAATAAGAGAACACTGCTGTTTGTGAATCCCTTTTTGTGTTACAGACAAAACTGTGTGACGTGGTCGTGGGTGTCATGCAGTAAAGTAGGACCAGCACAGTCAGATGCTCTATTAGTCAGACACACACCTGTATTAGCTTACGACATTTCGATCTACATCTTCAACGAAAGTTATATCTGAGTGTGGTGGCCCTCCACTACATTAAGGACTTTATAAACCCCAGCCGCTCATAAAAAGTGGTGAAAGTGTGTTTGACGTAATTAAGCTAATGAGTTGTGATGTCATCCCTCAGCGCTGGACCATGGCGGCTATCCTTTCACCTTATTGGAGAATGGCTACGAGGATGACCGACTGGACTTTCTGAACTTTGACCCAGCGGTGGTAGCCGAGCAGTTCACCCTCATGGACGCGGTAAGATGCCAAAACATTACAAAACTCAGATTCCCAACAGCACATGTCCTTGTACTAACAACATATGCTTATACAGTATTAACTCAGTTTTTGTTCGATTTTTTAATTACATTTAGTCTATTATTTTCCATCATCATTTTCCACCATTGCACTTTATAGTGTTTAGTTACTTTCTCATTGTTTTCAAAAAGTTTGTGTATTTTTCCACGCCAGATTTGATCCACAATGAAAAATGAAACGCTGTAACTCTGTCCCCTTGTGAGCATTGGAGCCGAGATAGAGTCCTGCACGGGTCAGTTTTTTGGAGCCGCACCCGCCCCACACTGGCCACATCAATTCCATGCCCCACCTGATAATAAACATCAGGACAGATTTTTCTCCACAACCCAACCAACCCGCATGGAGTTGTTCAGAGAGCCGGTCCGTGATCCGCCAAATAACATCAATTTATTTAATTGTTTTTATGACTCCAGAGTAGTAGGCTTTTAGGCTATTGCCATTCCCCACATTAATTAGTCTGCATGTCTATTCAATATTTGGATACAAGGAAAACATGCCATGAATTAAGAACAATAGGCCTGTCTTCTTATTTTCACAATGTACATTGACAACTTAAAAGCCTTTGGAAAAAAGTCTTCTTCTTACATAATGAAAGCCTAATAGCCGAGAATAACAAAATGTTTACATTCAATATTGTTTAGATAATCATAGTTTAATTGAAACTTAAATGTACAGTTCCAAGAATCAAGTAGATTATATGCTGAAAAAATTGCCTAGGTGTCATGGTTGTCAAAAGGAGGAGTGGACCAAAGTGCAGCGTGTGTGTCGTTCCACATTTTATTAATACTGTGAAGCTATGCAATACATAAATAAACTGAATGACAAAAAAACAACAAACCGTGACACAGAGGTGAAACATACACAACTCAAAATTAATCTCCCACAAACCCAGGTGGGAAAAAAACTACTTAAGTATGATCTCCGATTAGAGACAATGAGGACCAGCTGCCTCTAATTGGAGATCATCCCAAACAAAACCAACATAGAAATACAAAACTAGAACATGAACATAGAAATAGAAAACATAGGGGGAAAAATCCTGTCACGCCCTGACCTACTCTACCATAGAAAATAACATCTTTCTATGGTCAGGACGTGACAGTACCCCCCCCAAAGGTGCGGACTCCGACCGCACCTAAACAAAACAACAACAATCCCCCCCCCCCAAAAAAAAGGGAGGGCAGGGTGGGTAACTATTGTCTATGGCAGCTCTGGTGCAGTACCCATAACCTTCTCATCCTGCGGATTCTCCCACAGAGGAGGCGGCTCCGGTTCGGGGCGTAACCCCCGCGCCGCCCGCTGATCCCTCTGCTTCTGTACCACCGGACCGTGGATCGTCGCTGAAGACTCCGGGCCATGGATTATCACTGGAGGCTTCGTGCCATGGATCATCTCTACAGGCTCCGGGCCATGGATCATCCCTACAGGCTTCTTGCCATGGATTATCCCTACAGGCTCCGGGCCATGGATCATCACCGGAGGCTTCGTACGTGGAGCCGGAACAGGTCTCACCGGACTAGGGAACGTTGCTGGAGGCTCCGGACTGGGGAACGTGGCTGGGAGCTCTGTACTAGGGAACATCGCTGGAGGTCGGGTGCGCAGAGCAGGCACAGGGTATACTGGGCCGTGGAGGCGCACTGGAGGTCTGGCTGGATGCTTACTTTAGTCCGGAAAGGCGGGTCGCTGGGACGAACTGGGTTGTGCAGGCGCACTGGCGACACAATGTGTATAACTGGCGCAGGATATACTGGGCCTTGGAGGCGCACTGGAGGTCTGAAGCTTATGACTGGCACAACCCGTCCTGGCTGGATACCCCCCGTAGCCTGGCAAGTGCGGGGTGTTGGAACAGGTCGCACTGGTTTGTGCTGGCGAACTGGGGGTACCGTGCGTAGAGCTGGCACAGGATAACCTGGGCCGAAGAGACGCACAGGAGACCAGGAACACTGAGCCGGCACAATCCTTCCTGGCTGAATGCCAACTCTAGCACGGCCACTGTGAGTAGCTTGCACAGAGCGCACTGGGCTGTGGCTGCGCACTGGAGACACCGTGCTCATTACCGCATAACCGGTGCCTGACCAGTCCTATTCTCCCCACGGTAAGCACGGGGAGTTCGCTCAGGTCTCCACCCTGACTCTGCCAATCTCCCCGTGCTCCCCCCCCCAAATTATTTTTGGGGGCTGCCGCTTGTGTTTGTCTCGTTGCCGGGCTAATTCCTCTTCTCGTCGCCGCTCTGCTCTCGCTGCCTCCACCTGTTCCCATGGGAGGCGATCCCATCCATCCTGGATCTCCTCCCACGTCCAGGATCCCTTGCCGTTCAAAATGTCCTCCCAGGTCCACTCCTGATCACGCTGCTTGGTCCTTTTGTGGTGGAGATTCTGTCACGGTTGTCGAAAGGAGGAGCGGACCAAAGTGAAGCGTGTGTGTCGTTCCACATTTTATTTATACTGTGAAATTATGCAATACATAAATAAACTGATAAACAAAAGCAAAAAAACGTGACGCAGAGGTGAAACATACACAACTCAAAATTAATCTCCCACAAACCCAGGTGGGAAAAAAAAACCTACTTAAGTATAATATCCAATTAGAGACAACGAGGACCAGCTGCCTCTAATTGGAGATCATCCCAAACAAAACCAACATAGAAATACAAAACTAGAACATGAACATAGAAATAGAAAACATAGGAAAAAAACTGGCACGCCCTGACCTACTCTACCATAGAAAATAACATCTTTCTATGGTCAGGACGTGACCCTAGGCTACATTTATTTAGTAGGATATTTGCTACTCAAACTTTTACCAGTCTCACAGGTTTAAACTTTATATGGCCTGTGTATGGTCTAAATGAATTAAAGCCTGAATTAACATAATAATTAACAAATAGTTAACTGAATTATTGTAAATAAATACCTGCGTGCACTTTTGCACTTTTTATCCATCTACCGGGTTGTTGTCCTCCTTGTCCACAATGACTCCAAAATTCTTCCAAACCGGGGATTTCACTTGCGCAACACGTTTCCATGATGGTGTAGCCTATTCCACCATCATAACCTTTCTTCTGTTACGTTAGACATTTTCGCGTGAGCTAGGAATCAGGGAAAATAAACTTAGCAACATTATGTTGCGTGGTGGAAGGGAATATATAAACTCTGCACGTGGACAAATTAGGAATGTTTCAGCACCACACAAATAATGGATAGTTCCCCGCTCCACTCTCTCGCTGCGTGGCTGTCTGCCTCACCGCTCACCTAGCCTAATGGACTTCGCAACACAATTCATCACAACAAGCTCCTGTGTTTGTAAAAAATATATTATCTTGATTTAAAAATGTTTTCCAGAATGTTTTCATTCCACCCACCAGTTGATTTTTTTGCGGGTCAACGACTTGGAACCGTGGGTATGCGACCTGATGCAGGACTATAAGCCGTGTTAGTTAACTCAGGAAGTGAGGAGAGTCAGAAGAAGTGAGGAGAGACAGAAGACACCGAGGGCTTTATGCCCACTCTGCTGTTGAGTTACCACTCATAAACAAATGTCACTCCAAAGGCTTTCCTACGGACTTTTGTTAGGAGACAGGAGTGCAGCAGACACTTTTATCATCCCTCCTTGAAGCCTTCTAAAGTATCTGCCTGCCTCTCTTTTCTCTCCCTCCTGTCCATGAGAGTGAAAACATGTTAAACTCATCTAAAATACATCACTGGTTGCGAGTTCTTACTCCCCTTTTTCCTCATAGGAGCTCTTTAAGAAGGTGGTCCCCTACCACTGTCTGGGGAGTATCTGGTCGCAGCGGGACAAGAAGGGCAAGGAGCATCTGGCACCCACCATCCGTGCCACTGTCACACAGTTCAACTGCGTCACCAACTGTGTCATTGCCACCTGCTTGAGCGAGCGTTTGCTCAAACCCACACAGCGGGCCAAACTGGTGGAGCGCTGGATCGAAGTGGCCAGGGTGAGGAGCTGTTGTTATCAGGAGTTGTTGTTGTTGTTGTTGTGGTTGTTGTTGTTGTTGTTGGCATGAGATTCTGAGGTGTCCTTGGCGTCAGTTCCTGCAGAGGCACAGTGTGTGTTGTGTAGCATGATGACTACAGTACCCATAATGCCATGTTCAAAATATATATTTGAGTAAAAAAAGTTTGGATGCTTCTCTTTCCATAATAATACAATGAATTGATATGCCACCGGTGCTTAATTGGGTTCATTGATATCTCCTTGATATTCATACAGTCTTTTTTCCCTTCAGGAGTGTCGAATCCTGAAGAACTTTTCTTCGCTGCGGGCCATCCTTTCTGCTCTGCAGTGCAACCCGGTCCACCGGCTGAAGAGGACATGGGATGAGGTGTCCAGGGAGAACTTCCGCATCTTCCACGAGTTGTCAGAAATCTTCTCAGATGAAAATAACCATTCGCTCAGCAGAGAGCTGCTCATCAAGGTAGGATGTGTGTGTATGTGTACAGTACCAGTAAAACGTTTGGACACACCTACTCATTCAAGGGTTTTTACTTTATTTTGACTATTTTCCACATTGTAGAATAATAGTGAAGACATCAAAACTATGAAATAACATATGGAATCATGTAGTAACCAAAGACGTGTTAAACAAATCAAAATATATTTGAGATTTGAGATTCTTAGTAGCCACCCTTTGCCTTGATGACAGCTTTGCACACGCTTGGCATTCTCTCAACCAACTTCACCTTGAATGCTTATCCAACAGTCTTGATGCAGTTCCCACATATGCCGAGCACTTGTTGGCTGCTTTTCCTTTACTCTGCGGTCCAACTCATCTCAAGCAATCTCAATTGGGTTGAGGTTGGTGATTGTGGAGGCCAGGTCATCTGATGCAGCACTCCATCACTCTCCTTCTTGGTCAAATAGCCTTTACACAGCCTGGTAGCCATTGTCCTGTTGAAAAATAAATGATAGTCCCAGTAAACTCAAACCAAATGGGATGGCGTATCGCTGCCGAATGCTGTGGTAGCCATGCTGGTTAAGTGTGCCTTGAATTCTAAACAAATCACAGACAGTGTCACCAGCAAAGTACCATCACACCACCTCCTCCATGATTCATTGTGGGAACCACACATGCGGGGATCATCTGTTCACCTACTCTGCGTCTCACAAAGACGATGTGGTTGGAACCAAAAATCTCAAATTTGGACTCATCAGACCAAAGGACAGATTTCCACCAGTCTAATGACCATTGCTCGTGTTTCTTTGCCCAAACAATTTAGTAGTGGTTTCTTTGCAGCAATTCAACCATGAAGGCCTGATTCACACAGTTTCCTCTGAACAGTTGATGTTGAGATGTGCCTGTTACTTGAACTCTGTGAAGAATTTATTTATGCTGCAATTTCTGAGGCTGGTAACTGTAATGAAAATATCTTCTGCAGCAAAGGTAACTCTGGGTCTTCCTTTCCTGTAGCGGTCCTCATGAGAGCCAGTTTCATCATAGCGCTTGATAGTTTTTGCGACTGCACTTGAAGAAGCTTTCAAAGTTCTTGAAATGTTCTGTATTGACTGATCTTCATGTCTTACAGTAATGATGGACTGTTGTTTCTCTTTGCTTATTTGAGCTGTTCTTGCCATAACATGGACTTGGTTTTTTACCAAATAGGGCTAAATTCTGTTTACCACCCCTACCTTGTCACAACACAACTGATTGGTTCAAACGCATTAAGAAGGAAAGAAATTCCACAAATGAACTTTTAACAAGGCACACCTGTTAATTGAAATGCATTCCAGGTGACTACCTCATGAAGCTGGTTGAGAGAATGCCAAGAGTGTGCAAAGCTGTCAACCAGGCAAAGGGTGGCTACTTTGAAGAATCTCAAATATAAAATATATTTAGATTTGTTTAACACTTTTTTGGTTACTACATGATTCCATATGTGTTTTTTCATAGTTAATATGTCTTCACTATTATTCTACTATGTAAAAGAAAAACCCCTGAATGAGTATGTATGTCCAAACTTTTGACTGGTGTTGTATGTTGCTGGCTTTTGGGCAAAAAATGTATTTGAAAAGTCAAAAAATAAACCTGTTGCCGGCCAAAATAACCGTGAGGAAAAAAATGCCATTGCAATTTAATGCTTTTTTATTGATGGAATTACTAGTCAATGTAAATACGTTTGACCAGAATGCTTATCGGTCTATAGGTTAATTTGCATAATCTAGTGGAATTAAATTGGCCTGTGGGTATTTTTGTTGAATACCCACACAACTATCACGCGCGCACAGCATTTGAATTTGTATTTATTATGGATCCCCATTAGCTGCTGGCAGCTACTCTTCCTGGGGTCCAGCACAATTAAGGCAGTTATACATTTTTAAAAACATTATGATAGATTCACAACAGATTTCACAACATATTAAGTTTGTGCCCTCAGGCCCCCTCTACTACTACATATCTACAATACAAAATCTATGTGTACGTGTGTATAGTGCGTATGTTATCGTGTGTATGAATGCATATGTCTGTGCCTATGTTTGTGTCCCCTCTGTTCCATTAGGTGTATTTTTATCTGTTTTTTTAATCTAATTTTACTGCTTGTGTCAGTTACTTGATGTGGAATAGAGTTCCATGTAGTCATGGCTCTATGTAGTACTGTGCACCTCCCATAGTCTGTTCTGGACTTGGGGACTGTGAAGAGACCTCTGGTGGCATGTCTTGTGGGGTATGCATGGGTGTCCAAGCTGTGTGCCAATAGTTCAAACAGACAGCTCTGTGCATTCAACATATCAATACCTCTCCCAAATACAAGTAGTGATGAAGTCAATCTCTGCTCCACTTTGAGCCAGGAGAGATTGACATGCATATTATTAATGTTAGCTCTTTGCATACATCCAAGGGCTAGCCTTGCTGCCCTGTTCTGAGACAATTGCAATTTTCCTAAGTCCCTCTTTGTGGCACCTGACCACATGACTAAACAGTAGTCCAGGTGTGACAGAACTAGGGCCTGTAGGACCTGCCTTGTTGATAGTGCTGTTTAGAATGCAGACTGGCTCTTTATTATGGACAGACTTCTCCCCATCTTAGCTACTGTTGTATCAATATGTTTTGATCATAACAGTTTACAATCCAGGGGTACTCCAAGTAGTTTAGTCTTCCCTTGCTCAATTACTGTCACGTGTGCTCCCTTTCCGGCTTCTAGGTCACCAGGTTGCTCGTTATGGCGCACACCTGTCACCATCATTACACGCACCTGCACGTCATCAGACTCACCTGGACACCATCACTTCCCTGATTACCTTCCCTATATATGTCACTCGCTTTGGTTCCTTCCCAAGGCGTCATTGTTTCTGTTCCTGTGTCAGTTCTGTGCGTTGTTCGTGTTTCTTATTTTTGTATTATGCTGTGTTTTATTTATTAAAACACTCACTCCCTGAACTTGCTTCCCGTCTCTCAGCGCACATCGTTACAATTACCATGTTATTCATTGCAAGATTTAGTTTAGCTTTAGGGTTTAGTGAATGATTTGCCCAAAATACAATGCTTTTTGTTTTTTAAATATTTAGGACTAACTTATTCCTTGCCACCCATTCGGTCACTAACTGCAGCTCTTTAAGTGGATTTTGTTGGAGAGGCTTCCATTAAAGAACACCCTCTGTGTTTTTGTTAGACAACTAACGCTTTATCCACAATATACCAGGGGGTGTAAAGTCATAACACATAAAATTTTCTAGCAACAGACTATGCTCGATAATGTCAAAACCCGCACTGAAGTCTAACAAAACAGCCCCAACAATCTTTTTATCATCGATTTCTCTCAGACAATCATCAGTAATTTGTGTCAGTGCTTGTTGAATGTCCTTTCCTATAAGCGTGCTGAAAGTCTGTTGTCAATTTGTTTACTGTAAAATAGCCTTATATGTGGTCAAACACTATTTTTTTCCAAAAGTTTACAAAGCGTTTGTAACAGGCTGATTGGTCAGTTATTTGAGCCATTAAAGAGAGCTTTACTATTTTATTTATTTATTTAACCTTTATTTAAAGAAATACAAAAAACCTAGAAAACGAACATAGAACGCCCACCCAATGTAACACCCTGGCCTAACCAAAATAAAGAACAAAAACCCCTCTCTATGGCCAGGGCGTTACAGTAGGGGAATAACTTTTGCTTCCCTCCAGGCCTGAGGGCAACACTTTCTAGTAGGCTTATATTGAATATATGGCAAATAGGTGTAGCGATATCGTCCACTATTATCCTCAGTAATTTTCCATCCAAGTTGTCAGACCCCGGTGCCTTGTCATTGTTGACAGACAACTATCATTTTTTAACCTCTTACAGTTCTTGTCTTTTATAATTTGGTCAGATATACTTCGATGTGTAGTGTCAGTGTTTGTTGCTGGCATGTCATGCTAATCTTGCCAATTAAACAATAATTTAAATAGTTGGCAATATCAGTGGGTTTTGTGATGAATGAGCCATCTGATTCAATGAATGATGGAGTGGAGTTTGACGTTTTGCCCCAAATTTCATTTAAGGTGCTCCAAAGCTTTTTACTATCATTCTTTATGTCCTTTATCTTTGTTTCATTGTGTAGTTTCTTCTTCTTTTTATCAGTGATTTCAGTGATATGATTTTTTAATTTGCAGTACGTTTTCAAATCGGTTGTACAGCCAGACCTATTTGCCATTTTGCCTCATCCCTCTCAACCAAACAATTGCTCAATTCCTCATCAATCCACAGGGATTTAACAGTTTACAGTCATTTTCTTCATGGGTGCATGCTTATTAGTAACTGGAATAAGCAATTTCATAAATGTGTCAAGTGAAGCGTCTGGTTGCTCCTCATTACACACCATGTACCAATAAATATTATTTACATCAACAACATAGGAATCTCTACAAAACGTATTGTATGACCTCTTATACACTGTATTAGGCCCAGCCTTTGGAACTTTGGTTTTCCTAGATATGGCTACTACATTGTAATCACTACATCCGATGGATTTGGATACTGGTTTCAATCAAATTTCTGCAGCATTAGTAAAGATGTGATCAATACATGTTGATGATTTCATTCCTGTGCTATTTATAACTACCCTGGTAGGTTGATTGATAACCTGAACCAGGTTGCAGGGACTAGTTACAGTTTGAAGCTTTCTCTTGAGTGGGCAACATGATGAAAGCCAGTCAATATTTAAATCACCCAGAAAATATACCTCTATTGATATCACATACATTATCAAGCATTTCACACATGTTATCCAGATACTGACTGTTAGCACTTGGTGGTCTACAGAGACTATATTGAGCATACAGAGCCAATTATGAGCAGGATTTCTCCTGCAGCTCCTCAGGTGTTTGATGCTGGTGTAAAACATGTGCTTTTATAAGCCCATTCATTGCCCAACAATTTCAAATGCAATCGCCTGTTAAAAACTGTTTCTCTGGGTTCTCTATGGTGTATAGGTCATAGCGTGACTAGGGGGGTTTCTAGCATTTCTATTTCTATGTTGGTATTTGTATGGTTCCCAATTAGAGGCAGCTGATTATCGTTGTCTCTAATTGGGGATCATACTTAAGTTGCCCATTGTTCCCACCTGTGTTGTGGGATATTGTTTTCAGTTAGTGCCTAAGTGCGCGCTGTACTGGACGTTCGTTCGTTCGTTCGTGTATTCTTTGTTGTTTTTGTTAAATTTCACTTTGTAATAAAGTATGTGGAACTCTACGCACGCTGCGCCTGGTCCGCTCCTTTCGACGAACGTGACACATTCTGGAGAGCGACTCGCCTATATCGCCACACACCCCTCCCCCTCTTCTTGTCTCAACATTTTAAATTACACTCAAGACACATTATCTTCACACATATTTTAAAGATGCTTTTCACTGATAGCCGAAACTCAATAATCAGCTAGGCCTATTGTCACGCGCGCTGCCCAAATTGTGGGCTTCCCAAATAGGCATAGGCATAGGCCTACGAGCTTGTGATTTGAAACAATCCACAGCAATTTTTTAAAAGAAGCGATTGATCCTCTATTCCTCTGTGGCTAAGTGATGCTTTCTGGTGAAGTATTTTGAATGATTTTATTTGTAGACACGATTCTATGTATAGACAGGAGTAATATCATTTTGGCTAATTTATTTCCATTTACTTCCTTATTGCACCCACCGCTATGACATTTCTCTCCTGTTCTATTGGTTTTCATATTTATTTTGTTGTCCAGAAGCCAAAGGAACAATCCCAGTCATATTACCTCTTTCTAAGTTTCTAACAGAGATTTTTATCTCTTTCACTTATGGAACCGCTATCAAGTGCGCTGTTTAGAATGGTGTTTTCCCAGGTGTTCTGTTTAGAATGGTGTTTTCACAGGTGTTCTGTTTAGAATGGTGTTTTCCCAGGTGTTCTGTTTAGAATGGTGTTTTCCCAGGTGCGCTGTTTAGAATGGTAGTTTCCCAGGTGTTCTGTTTAGAATGGTAGTTTCCCAGGTGTTCTGTTTAGAATGGTAGTTTCCCAGGTGTTCTGTTTAGAATGGTAGTTTCCCAGGTGTTCTGTTTAGAATGGTGTTTTCCCAGGTGCGCTGTTTAGAATGGTATTTTCCCAGGTGTTCTGTTTAGAATGGTAGTTTCCCAGGTGCGCTGTTTAGAATGGTATTTTCCAAGGTGCGCTGTTTAGAATGGTATTTTCCCAGGTGCGCTGTTTAGAATGGTATTTTCCCAGGTGCGCTGTTTAGAATGGTATTTTCCAAGGTGCGCTGTTTAGAATGGTGTTTTCCCAGGTGCGCTGTTTAGAATGGTAGTTTCCCAGGTGTTCTGTTTAGAATGGTAGTTTCCCAGGTGTTCTGTTTAGAATGGTAGTTTCCCAGGTGCGTTGTTTAGAATGGTAGTTTCCCAGGTGCGCTGTTCAGAATGGTAGTTTCCCAGGTGCGCTGTTTAGAATGGTATTTTCCCAGGTGCGCTGTTTAGAATGGTGTTTTCCCAGGTGCGTTGTTTAGAATGGTGTTTTCCCAGGTGCCTTGTTTAGAATGGTGTTTTCCCAGGTGCGCTGTTTAGAATGGTGTTTTCCCAGGTGCGCTGTTTAGAATGGTGTTTTCCCTGGTGCGCTGTTTAGAATGGTGTTTTCCCAGGTGCGCTGTTTAGAATGGTGTTTTCCCAGGTGCCTTGTTTAGAATGGTGTTTTCCCAGGTGCGTTGTTTAGAATGGTGTTTTCCCAGGTGCGTTGTTTAGAATGGTGTTTTCCCAGGTGCCTTGTTTAGAATGGTGTTTTCCCAGGTGCGTTGTTTAGAATGGTGTTTTCCCAGGTGCGTTGTTTAGAATGGTGTTTTCCCAGGTGCGTTGTTTAGAATGGTGTTTTCCCAGGTGCGTTGTTTAGAATGGTGTTTTCCCACGAATCGCCTTATGGCAAAGGTTTGAAAATGACCTTTTATTGGCTGCTTCATTACATGAGTTGTTGAGATGCATTAACTTAACATCCTGTTAAGATGCATTACCATAATCTAAATGTGATCTCTGTCATTCTGAGCACCGTGGGTTATGCACCCAATGCATATGGGTCATGTACATTTTGCAAATGGCCGGTAAATAAAAATCTTCCCGGTCACGTAGTCCGGCGCCACATTTTCCTAACAGAAACCCTGGCGCACCTGTATGTGTGTGCGTGCATGTGCATGCATTATGTATTTGGGGGGCAGAATCAATAAAGCATTAATAAATATGTTATACACACACACACTGCTCTGATCACAGTAGGCTATGATGGAGTCACCTTTTAGGCAGTTGAGTGATATGATTTCCTTCGTGTGGGATCACACCCCTCTAGGACTACTCCTACACACACACTGAGGGTGTCATCACTCAGGATCAGATGACAGGTTGTGGCTGACACACTACCCTGCAGTAACTAACAGGCCGTGTGACGTGCTTGGTGCCCAAAAAGGTCATTCTGAAATTAATTTGTGACACATAAAAACAAGACTTTATTCAGGTAGTTGAATGGACAGCAATACAATTTCTCCACCATCAAATTAAAAAACAAAGTGTGGAATTCTGTCATCAGGAGTTTCCTATCTTAATGCAATATCTTGGTGAAATGTCTGGTCATTCCCTATGAGAAGAGTTCTTACCTAACAATGTATAGCGCTTTGTGCACTTGGGAACATGATTAATTTAGCTAATCCATTATCAACTGTTATGTAACAGAACAGAATAGAACAGAACGATATAAAGGGCAGGTCATGGGTGGTTGGTCTTTACTTGGACGTGGGGGTGTGTTTGTTTGGAGGGATAGTAACTAAGCCCGCTTACGCACACATAGACCTCAAACCCTAACATTCCCCAAATTCCAAAGCAAACGCACACAGATGTCAGGGCACCTAGAGGTAGCCTTTATGTGTGTATTAAGGATGGGTAGGTGTGTTATTGGGGGGTGGGGAATCCCCCAGTGACATCATAGCATGGTGGTAGGCTGTGCCAGTTGGGGATATCCCTACTCTGCCTGTTCCTCTGAAGTAGAATGTGGGAGTGTGTATGTTTACCATTTCATAGCTTGATAAAGGACAGGACGCTTTCCAGGAAAAAGGCGTGTATTCTTCCATTTAATTAACCATGTTAATCAAACAAAAACAGAAACCGGTATTATTTGATCGCTGAAATAGGGGCTTAGGCATTTGATCTCACTGTGTTTTTGTTGTCTGTTCTCTCTGTCTAGGAGGGCACGTCCAAATTTGCCACCCTGGAAATAAACCCCAAACGAGCCCAGAAGAGACAGCAGCAACCCCGAGACCTGGTAAGGACATTAAGATGGAGGGAATGCAACAAAGGAGGGGGAGATGGACTGGACAGAGAGAGAGAGATAAAGGACTAAAAAGATTGATGAGGAAGATAGAAAAAGTGGCTTTAGGGAAATGGAGGATGACATGAAAAGCAGGGAGGGAGCGAAGAGAGAAATTAAATGACCTGGTAGACAGATTTAGAGAGAGAAGAGGGCAGGAGAAGAGAGTAAAGGGGAGCTCAAAAAATGAAAGTGAAAGCGTGACAGTCAGAGATAAAGAGAGAGATGGATATAGAGGGATATAGAGGGAAAAGAGAGATGGAAAGAGAGACAGACAGGGAAAGAGAGAAGGGAGAGATAGAGATATACAGTTGAAGTTGGAAGTTTACAGTCATTAAAACTCGTTTTTCAACCACTCCACAAATTTCTTGTTAACAAACTATAGTTTTGGCAAGTCGGTTAGGACATCTACTTTGCATGACACAATTAATTTTTCCAACAATTGTTTACAGACACATTATTTCACTTATAATTATTATAATATTTCACTGTATCACAATTCCAGTGGGTCAGAAGTTTACATACTCTAAGTTGACTGTGCCTTTAAACAGCTTGGAAAATTCCAGAAAATGATGTCATGGCTTTAGAAGCTTCTGATAGGCTAATTGATATTATTTGAGTCAATTGGAGGTGTACCTATGGATGTATTTCAAGGCCTACCTTCAAACTCAGTGCCTCATTGCTTGGCATCATGGGAAAATCAGTCTGGTTCATCCTTGGGAGCAATTTCCAAACGCCTGAAGGTACCACGTTCATCAGTAACAAACAATTGTACGCAAGTATAAACACCATGGGACCACGCAGCCATCATACCGCTCAGGAAGGTGACGTGTTCAGTTTCCTGGAGATGAACATACTTTGGTGCAAATCAATCCCAGAACAACAGTAAAGGACCTCGTGAAGATGCTGGAGGAAACAGGTACAAAAGTGTCTACAAAACTAGTCCTATATCGACATAACCTGAAAGGCCACTCAGCAAGGAAGAAGCCACTGCTCCAAAACCGCCATAAAAAAGCCAGACTACGGTTTGCAACTGCACATGGGGACAAAGATCGTACTTTTTGAAGAAATGTCCTCTGGTCTGATGAAACAAAATAGAACTGTTTGGCCATAATGACCATCATTATGTTTGGAGGAAAAAAGGGGATGCTTGCAAGCCGAAGAACACCATCCCATCTGTGAAGCACGGGGGTGGCAGAATCATGTTGTGGGGGTGCTTTGCTGCAGGAGGGTCTGGTGCACTTCACAAAATAGATGGCATCATGATGAAAGAAAATTATGTGGATATATTGAGCAACATCTCAAGACATCAGTCAGGAAGTTAAAGCTTGGTTGCAAATGGGTCTTCCAAATGGACAATGACCCCAAGCATACTTCCAAACTTGTGGCAAAATGGCTTTAGGACAACAAAGTCAAGGTATTGGAGTGGCCATTACGAAGCCCTGACCTCAATCCCATAGAACATTTGTGGGCAGAACTGAGAAAGCGTGTGCCAGCAAGGAGGCCTACAAACCTGACTCAGTTACACCAGCTCTGTCAGGAGGAATGGGCCAAAATTCACCCAACTTATTGTGGGAAGCTTGTGGAAGGCTACCCAAAACGTTTGACCCAAGTTAAACAATTTAAAGGCAATGCGACCAAGTACTAATTGAGTGTATGTAAACTTCTGACCCACTGGGAATGTGATGAAAGAAATAAAAGCTGAAATAAATCATTCTCTCTACTATTATTCTGACATTTCACATTCTTAAAATGAAGTGGTGATCCTAACTGACCTAAAACAGGGAATTTTTACTTGGATTAAATGTCAGGAATTGTGAAAAACTGAGTTTAAATGTATTTGGCTAAGGTGTATTTCAACTTCTGACTTCAACTGTCTGTTTCAAGAGACAGATGGAGAGAGAGAAGGAGGTGCCAGATGTAATGAAAGCACTCCCATCTTGGCCCTATAGATAAGACTGGCGGGAGTATTGGGTTTTGTCAATTAGCGCTCCAGTGGGTAAGAGCCATCGAACAGGAAACAAGCAGCCCCTCTCTCTGTCCTCACTGAACTCTGCTGACGCATTCACTTTAACACACACACACACACAACACAAACACACAGCGTACTATCACACAAGCACACAGGTGTGCATAGTCATTCATGCACACACACATACACACAAACAAAACGCTCTCCTCTTGCCCTTTCACTCTCACTCGTCTTCTCCACTTTAAAATCACTGTCTTTGAAATTGGCCCACTTTGTAGCAAATGACTGTCATGGATGCATCTAATGTAGATAGCTTAGAGGAGCAGTATTTTTATTTTCAAAATGAAGGGGTTCATAGTTATTTGCTCTCTCTCTGTGGTGGATAGAAGGGAGACACACCTCTAGTGGTTATTTATGGAATCACTCTTACTCGTAAAATGCTCACAGCTCAATTTACAGTTGTGGCCAAAAGTTTTCAGAATGACACAAATATTAATTTCCACAAAGTTTTCTGCTTCAGTGTCTTTAGATATTTTTGTCAGATGTTACTATGGAATACTGAAGTATAATTACAAGCATTTCATAAGTGTCAAAGGCTTTCATTGACAATTACTTGAAGTTGATGCAAAGAGTCAATATTTGCAGTGTTGACCCTTCTTTTTCAAGACCTCTGCAATCCGCCCTGGCATGCTGTCAATTCATTTCTGGGCCACATCCTGACTGATGGCAGCCCATTCTTGCATAATCAATGCTTGGAGTTTGTCAGAATTTGTGGGTTTTTGTTTATCCACCCGCCTCTTGAGGATTGACCACAAGTTCTCAATGGCATTAATGTCTGGGGGGTTTCCTGGCCATGGACCCAAAATATCAATGTTTTGTTCCCCGAGCCACTTAGCTATCACTTTTGCCTTATGGCAAGGTGCTCCATCATGCTGGAAAAGGCATTGTTCGTCACCAAACTGTTCCTGGATGGTTGGGAGAAGTTGCTCTCTGATTATGTGTTGGTACCACTCTTTATTCATGGCTGTGTTCTTAGGCAAAATTGTGAGTGAGCCCACTCCTTTGGCTGAGAAGCAACCCCACACATGAATGGTCTCAGGATGCTTTACTGTTGGTATGACACAAGACTGATGGTAGAGCTCACCTTGTCTTCTCCGGACAAGCTTTTTTCCGAATGCCCCAAACAATTGGAAAGGGGATTCATCAGAGAAAATGACTTTACCCCAGTCCTCAGCAGTCCAATCCCTGTACCTTTTGCAGAATATCAGTCTGTCCCTGATGTTTTTCCTGGAGAGAAGTGGCTTTTTTGCTGCCCTTCTTGATACCACACCATCCTCCAAAAGTCTTCGCCTCACTGTGCGTGCAGATGCACTCACACCTGCCTGCTGCCATTCCTGAGCAAGCTTTGTACTTGTGGTGCCCCGATCCCGCAGCTGAATCAACTTTAGGAGACGGTCCTGGAACTTGCTGGACTTTCTTGGGCGCCCTGAAGCCTTCTTCACAACAATTGAACCGCTCTCCTTGAAGTTCTTGATGATCCGATAAATGGTTGATTTAGGTGCAATCCTACTGGCAGCAATATCCTTGCCTGTGAAGCCCTTTTTGTGCAAAGCAATGATGACGGCACGTGTTTCCTTGCAGGTAACCATGATTGACAGAGTAAGAACAATGATTCCAAGCACCACCCTCCTTTTGAAGCTTCCAGTCTGTTATTCAAACTCAATCAGCATGACAGAGTGATCTCCAGCCTTATCCTCATCAACACTCACACCTGTGTTAACGAGAGAATCACTGACATGATGTCAGCTGGTCCTTTTGTGGCAGGGCTGAAATACAGTGGAAATGTTTTTTGGGGGATTCAGTTCATTTGCATGGCAAATAGGGACTTTGCAATTAATTGCAATTCATCTGATCACTCTTCATAACATTCTGGAGTATATGCAAAGAGCCATCATACAAACTGAGGCAGCAGACTTTGTGAAAATTAATATTTGTGTCATTCTCAAAACCTTTGGCCATGACTGTAGTAGTGATACGCAACTTTACAGTTTCATTTGACTGTAATTACAGTGTAGTCATATGATCAGTTGTGCAATTATTAAACTGGGAACAATAGCCAACTGGAGATAGTTCATTAACCTAATCATTGTACACAGAGGGAGATTAATAAATATGTGTATTTATTTTCATCTACATGTGTCCTCAGCGGGGAAAAAGTCTGTAATGCATCATTTCATCACTAGCAAAGTCACACACACACACACACACACACACACACACACACACACACACACACACACACACACACACACACACACACACACACACACACACACACACACACACTAACCCCAGTCTCTGTCTGCCTGTGTGTGTGTGTATTTCAGAGTGTGATGCAGGGGACCATTCCCTACCTGGGTACTTTCCTGACAGACCTAGTCATGATGGATACTGCCATGAAGGACTACCTGGACGTGAGAGTCACACACACGCGCAGGCACGCATGCATGCATGAACACACACCTTCTTAAACAATTTCTGTTCTAAAGAACATATTTTCTTGCTTACAGGGAGGGCTGATACATTTTGAGAAGAGGAGGAAGGTAAGAAATGCCACATGTATTTAATGTGTGATGATGATGAAGATGAACACTGCACACTTACCCTTATATTTCCTCTGGTCTCGTAGGAGTTTGAGGTGATTGCCCAGATCAAGCTTCTGCAGCTGGCCTGCAACAATTATAACTTTACCCGCAACAAGCGTTTCCGACAGTGGTTCTCCGGTGTGGACAAACTCACTGAGGCCGAGAGGTAAGAGAAGGAACAGAGAGTATTCTGTTAGAAATACATGAAATAGTATTTTCATAAACACCAGAAAAAGATTATGCTGGGTGTGACAAACAGTATGCATTATAATGGAAGGGTGGGAGAGGGGAGAGGATTATGAGAGGGACAGTGGAAGAGAGGGAAGGGGAGGACTAGACATTTGAAAAGACAGGAACACACACATACTCTTCTTCATGTGCTTTCCACAGCTACAGTCAGTCGTGTGAGATCGAGCCGCTGTCGGAGTCAGCCTCAAATACTCTGAAAAAGAAGAACACAGGAATCATCAAACGCTGGAGCGAGTGAGTCAAGAAATAAATCCTCCCAAAATTATTGCAGAAAGTATTTCTGTTCAATGGGTGCAATATGGGTCCGATTCAGTCTTAGGAAATGTACACCTTTTAGATTTACCTTATTCATTCGCGTAACGTGCTCTGCAGGTGCTACCTTGCGTTCTCTTAATAAATGTTATTAAACAACTGAAAACCCTCACACTTGTTGGGCAAAGGATTTTCTCGTGGAGTTTTCATACAATAGGGTTTTCAGTATCTTAAGCCATCCCTTTAAATAAGTGTACCCTTTTAGTTAGAATTTTGTCAACAGAATCACTAGAATATATCGAGAGAACGGGTTCAGAATATTAGGGATCAATGAAAGAAAGCTATCTAAATATATGTATATTCATCTCTGTTTCAGCACCAATTGGTAGATTTAGAAAGACTCTGATCTTGTAGATTATTTAGGTTTAGTAAAGTATTTATGAATCATAGAAAACAGATTTGGAGAGCCTTTACGCACAAAAGAAAGATTAATTCTGAAAATTGCCACATTCATTTCTTTAACCCATTGTAATGTTGGAAGATTAGTGTACATAGAATTATAGTAGGGAGAATAGTGTTCAATAGTAGGCTATACCCTCCTCTATTGCCTGCACTAACCATGGAACTGTGTGATGACACAGCCAAGTACTGCGCCATGCGTTGGGTTCAAACTGTTACGGCTTGGTCTGCGCTCCATAACGATGTAATTAGCCTACATGTATTATCAACAAAAAATATTATCAACTGTTACTAATGATCCTCAGCAACAACCACACGGCCATGATGGTGTTTACAGAGGAGGCAAATGAAGGTAAAGGAAACAATGTAATTAAATGATCATGTAGGCTTAACCAAATGAAGGGAAGCGATGTTCAATACTTATAGTGGCTAATATTTAACATGATAGAAATAGGGAACAGAGGATGTCGGGATAGCCTATAATTAAGACATTCGAGAGTTCCCAAACTTTACTGTGGGAAAGTTGATATGTTGATATGCTTCAGTTTGTTGCCATATGACTGGTTTCACATTTGTCTCCAGCGATCATAATAAGACATTATAGATCTAAAACATGTGTAATTTATATTTACAATCCCCATATCCAAATGGATTACTTATTTACTTACCTCTGATCAATAGCTCTTGTAAGTTATAAATTACAGTGCTTGGAAAATTGTGTTATTTCAATTGAAAAAAGTAAGTAGATACTTTTCCCACTTGGAACCAGTATGTTCTCTCGACCTTATTCATGGTTTCATCGCACGTAAAGGTGGTAGAATTATTAGGGAATTAGTCAAGGTCAGAATATGGTGTATCTGTAGACACACCTCAAGTTTCCAAGTTTTAATGTCACATGCAAGTACATGTGCAAACTCAAAACCCATCAATGCAATAATCAAAAACAATGTATTACCAGAGTAAATACCTCACGGACACTAGAGAAGGTTAACCAAGTCTAATTCTTCCCAAAGGGTCGATACAGCTGCATTCAGACAAAAACATGTTCCCACCATCACAAGTATATATGCTCCACTTTAGGCCCTCCTCCTTCTCTCCAATCCTTATGGTTCCACAGGAAGAGGGAAATAGGGTAATAAACCATCATTTCTACCTTCAGGGGATCTGACCTGACCTCAACCCCTCCTTCGCCTAATCCACATATGTCCATCCGCTTCCCCTATAGCAATCCTGTGACTTCCTCCCGTCCACCAAACACATTCCAAAGCCATCTGTCTCCTACAGATAACCATTAACTTCGGATATAAAAACCAGCCTCTTTCACTCCTTTATATGCTATGCTTCTGAGTATTACAATATTCCAAGTTTCACCCAGAATCTAACATAAGTAAGTAAGCATACTAGATACAGGAAATATATTTTTTAAGTCAGTTCCAATACCATATTTACAATGTGCATGGATACTGGAGTGATGGCGGTAGATGAGGATAACGGTAAGGGGACAAGGCAACAGGATATAAGATAAGCAGAGTAGAAGCAGTTTGTATGTGAGTGGGTGTGTACTGTAGAGTCAGTTTAGATGTGTGTGCATATTATGTGTAAGTGAGCAAATGATGGAGTGAGTGTTTGTGTGTGTGTTCATTTATTCCATCTCCACCTCAACCCAATGGCGGGGGAATAGCATGCTGTTCTCATGCTTAAGTTCAAGGTCAGAATACGTGTATCGAGAAAAGTGCATAAAAGGGAATTACATTCCAATTACGCGTGCTTAACTCGGGTCGGAATTCCCCCCTAATGATTTGCAGTCTATTTGTGTCAATGTTTTATTTATTTTACTCATTCTTCTTTCTCTTACTCTTCCTCTCATTCTGCATTTTCTTTTCCATCTCTCCCTCCTCCCTCTCCCTCCCATTCCTTCACTCCCTCTTTCAGTCGCCAGCCGGCCAGCTCGGAGCCAGGCTACTGCAGTGCGGGCAGCTCTCACTCCAAGTCCTTTGACCAGCTGCGCTACGCCCCCTGCCTGGGGGGCTCAAGTGGAGGTGGAGGGGGTGATGGAGCGGACTCCCTGAGCGTCACCTCAGCCGGCTCCAGCAGCTCCGACGTCGAAGAGATAAATATCAGCTTAATCTCTGACTCGCCTGACGCCCACGAACGAAAGGTGAGAAAGATGTTTTATTTATCAATTTAACCTTCATTAATACAGGAAGGTAAGTTAAGAATACACTCCTATTTACAATGAAGACATGTCAGAGGACAGTGTGCTATTGAATTCTGTCATTGTTGATGTCTGTAAGCAGGAAGTTGCTCCACTGTGTAAGATGATGATGTCATATCATTGAGTCTACCTTTAAAGACCATGATACCAGTATGATCACTATAGCGAAACTACTGTCATAGCATATTCTAACTCTTCCAGCCCACAAGAAACAGCCCATGTGAAGCCCACAGGTGACTGTAGCTCTTAATTCCTTTTCTGTAGACCTCCACGCCTTCCGTAAAACATTCCAATTCCACGTTAGGGAAGTGCGGCCCCTTGCCTGACCTGGCACCCACGGTACTATTTACTACTTCCTGTACCATATTTCTGTTTCACCTACACTAGCTTGTGGCACAGCCATTTTACACTACCATTAGAGGAGTGTGCTGTTTGCACTGTTTCTATCTAGCTGTGTGACGTCACCATTACATCATCCCTGTAGCCATTTGTTGGGCGAGAATGGCGTGTGCATGTTGAGTAGTTTTCGAATGTGTGCAGGTGTCGAATCGATTTATACGTCTGCTCACTTTGATCATCACTGCACTTTGACCTGTTTTTTTGACTGGTTTCATTTGTTGTGTCTTTAATCGGGGATGAAGAGTTCACCTTGTATCCATACTGCTCATAACAACTCAATTGAAGTAGCATTGTGGGTTTCACCTGGTTGCACATTCATCAGTCCACATTTTTCATTGTGTTTTCTACATGCATGTCATGTTAGTGGCATGTTCAAGTCATGCAAACACTATCCCATTACTCATAATGTAAAACAACACCAGTCTCAATTCCAGTGTTCCCAAATGTTTGTCAAAATACACTGGAATTTATTCAACAGTTTCCAAACATGTTAAATGTACCTGTTTAAAATGCATTGCTTTCCTTGATTGCATTTCAATAGTCTTAAGTGGCACTGTGGTCTAACCTGTGCTGTCCCCCTTCTCTCTTGGTCTCTCTCCAGTTCTGGGAGTCCACTTCTCTGTCCTCCTTGGACGCCTCTGGTGTGGGATCTGGCTCGGGCTCCAGCAGCGCCTCCTCCTCCTCCATGTCCTCCACGCCCGTGGTAGGGGCCGGCTCCCGCTCACACAAGCGCTCCGTGTCGGGTGTGTCCAACTACTCGTCGCTGTCACTGCCCCTCTACAACCAGCAGGTGGACGATTGCTGCATCATCCGGGTCAGCCTGGACGTGGACAACGGCAACATGTACAAGAGCATCCTGGTGAGCTGCCGCGTTGGTGATGATTACAGTAGATTAGAAAGAGAAATTCCCTGCTAATGTGTTTGGTGGTTGTGGGGTCTGGTTGAGCCAATCCCAATGCCTCAATGTGGTCATAATGTGATCTCCAGGTGACCAGTCAGGACAAGACGCCGGCGGTGATCAGGAAGGCCATGGTGAAACACAACCTGGACCGGGAGAGAGCAGAGGACTACGAACTGCTGCAGAAGATCTCTGAGGAGAAAGGTCAGTCAGCTGTCTGTCATGCTCACCTCAAGACTTTGAGCGGAACCTGAAAGATACAAACCTCAGAGTTGATGCATTTTGAACTACATTACAAAGTTACAAACATTTCAGTGTTCCTAACCCATTTCCAATGTGTTCCTATCTCTGGTCCTACTGTACTTTTTAGAAATATCTGCACACTTTAAGTCTTGTCTAACAATCTCTCCGTCCATCTTCTCAACCAGATTTGAACATTCCATCTTGCCTGTTGGTTCAATGTGTCTTTTAACCGTACCTGTGTTTCTTTTGCACCCCCTTCCCTCCACAGAGCTGAAGATTCCAGACAATGCCAACGTTTTCTATGCCATGAACTCCTCGGCCAACTACGACTTTGTCCTGAAGAAACGTGGCTTCCCCAAGGTGTGCCGGACCAAGCACGTGGCCAGCTCCACACTGCCGCGCATGAAACAGAAAGGCCTGAAAATCGGCAAGGGCATCTTCTGAGGGGCTACACCATGTCCTCGCCCACCTCCCGCTTCCTGCTGGGCTCTCTGGGTGCCATCTTTTAGTACTACCCTTGCTGTGCCATGGTAGAGGGGCCAGCCACCAGCTCGGTCTTGTGTTCGGCGTCTGAGCGTCAAAGCCTCAGAGGACTAATACAGCTGAGTGGGATGGAAAGCCCTATAGGCCAATGAACTTGCACAAATCACTTCCTGTTAGCTTCAGCTCTCTGTGGACATCCTAATCGAGAGTGAGCACTCAAGAGGGAAAACTGAGGGAAAATGGTAACTGTATTTCCTCCAGGTGCGTCTGAAAAGGCCTTCCCTCTAAAGGAGTTACACTCCCTATCATTTCTACAGAACCCTCCCTCAGCAGATGCAGCATGTTTTGTGTGTGTGTGCGTGTGCGTGTGTGTGCGTGCGTGCGTGCGTGCAAAGTACTCAAGCACTCAGAGAAAGAGCGAGAGAGAGATGGACAGAGATGGAAACATGAATGTTGTATTGTGAAATGAACCGTGGTCTTTAAATGTCTAGTCGTTTTGTTCCATGTAGTGTAAAGAAAAAAAGAAGAATGAAAGGACTGTTCTTCTTGTCTGCTCCCTCCTTTATTTCTCTCTTTCATTAAGGCCTTTCTTCCTTGTGTACCAGGGTAGGGGTCAACTTCATTTCAATTCAGTTCAATTCAGGAGATAAATGAAAGAGAGGAAAATAAATAACTCAAATTAAAACATACTGGTCCACTCCACGTGTGCCAAAGAACAGAGAAGAGTGGACTATGATATATGATCGTAGACCGTTTTTGGGAGCATGGAGATTGCAGTGGGGGAGTGAGTTTGCTTGCTGTTGAGAGATTCCTTGCACAGATGTGTGATTCTCTGTCTATGACTCTGATAGAAGATAATCTGACATGACGAGTCCTTGGTTTGTAGTACCCCATGTTTATCAATTTCTTACAGTATTGCAGCACTTAGGATCAAACCTAACGTCCCTAATTATCAGCAGCCATGTCAGTGGTATTGTGGATTACAGTGTTAAAGCCTGTGTTCATGCTCAAAGGGTTTTCTGAAATGATTGACTTTTTGACTGTGACCGTGTCACACTGTGGCCAGTGCATGACAATAAACATTCTAAAAGGGACACAGGATTGGGTCTCTATCAGATGGCAGGCTATATGTAGGCTGGCTATACTTTACTTCATACTGTGCCAACCTGAACCATAGTGTGCTGGCTGGCTCTGATATTTTATTTTAACATGGTCCTTTCCAGCACAGTTCCAGCAACTATGGTTGATGCATAACTAGGCCAGCGCAGTACAGCTTGGCTCAGCTCAGTACAGTAGTGTAAAAAGGGTATGTCAACTGCCACAACAGTTTGAAACATTGAATTTACATTTCACAACACATCCTTGATGTGCCTAATAGTAAAGCCATGGAAATGTTTTCAGGTGCTATAATGATAGTTTTTCATATGTCACTTATCATAAGGATGGGTGGTCATAGGGGAGTGGCTATATGGACACTCCTGGTGCCCAAATTTATGACGTTTGTTGTGCAGTGAGAGTCGAGTGGTGACGAACGGATTCGGTGCAGTCATTTCAGACAGTCTTCCTGATGAGCCGTTCCCAGCAAGCTAGTTTAATGCTTGTGGCTAAAAATTTCAGCGAGAACTTGAGACTTGTCGGCCGAAGTTGGGACTTGGGAGTGTTCAGAATCCTTTAGTTTTTGTCAAATTATTTATTTTACAAAATGTAACGTTAGAGGTTAATGTCGTAGTAGTACATTTTCGGTGAAAATAACTATTGGCTACACTATCTACTTCCCTATCCTTACTGCGGCAAGCGGGAGAGAAGGACACGGTGCCCTGTGTTGCGTTGGCTTGCAGTGCAAACTCTCCCCATTGAGCAGTGTAGACTGCATAACGGTGACATCCATCTAGAGTACTACCAACATTACGTAGTTAATGTTGGTAGTTATTTTTCATGTAGGCTGCTATCCTACTCAAAATAAAATCAAGTGGGATGGAACAAATTGGAGATGGTGACCAAATCCAGATTACCAATACTACAAGTTATTTCTTCCTCGCCCATCCCTTTCTTTTACAAGTTTTAACTAGCGCCACGCTGCTGCTGTTGCCAGCTAGTCAGCATAAACTAGCTGGGAAGGGCCTATCAGGACGATTGACTGAACCAAATCCACACTCGACTCTCAGCTGCGCGACATATGTCTGTCACGTTTTAAGGTATGACCCAGGTGCAGACAGTGTTGAAGAAACAAAAGTTTATTCTTTAAACGGAGGCAGGCAAACAACAGGTCAAGGCAGGCAGAGGTCAATAATCCAGAGAGAGTGTAAGGCACCGGAACAGCAGGCGGGCTCAGGGTCAGGTGAGGCAGAGGTCAGTAAATCCAGAGTAGAGGCAAAGGTACAGGATGGCAGGCAGGCTCAGGGCAGGCAGACAGGCTCAGGGCAGGCAGAAAAGGTAAAAACGGTGACACTAGAAAACAGGGACTATAGCGAACACAGGAGCAATGGAAACCGCTGGTAGGTTTGAACGAACAAAATGAACTGGCACAGACAGACAGAAAACACAGGTATAAGTACCCAGGGGATAGTGAGGAAGATGGGCGACACCTGGAGGGGGGTGGAGACAAGCACAAGGATAGGTGAAACAGATCAGGGCGTGACAATGTCATCCATTTGAGCACCAGATGTGTCCTTATAGCCTCTCCCTAGTCACATTATGTAAGTACTGCATTATGAATGCATTCAACTGTGCTGGTTGGTGACAGTGATGGTTGCTGTATGTTTGTGAATATTGGAGTCCGGGAGTCTACTGCCCTTATGTCATTCGCTGGACTTCATATCGGTGGTGTTGATGGAAGTTGCCCCTAAGCCCTGATTCAAGGTCAGCTTCTATTCCTATGTCCTATGACCAAGGTTAGGATTGAGGTTGGGAATGCTAAACCTAGATCTGTGGTTAAAGACAACTTCTGTAATGCGTCAATGAATGAGGGATGGATCCTTTGTCCACATCTCAAACTTTTGTGTAAGTTCCCAATAAATGTGTGGGTGTAAGTGAGAGTTCATCCCGGAATGTGTGCTTATTGTTTCTCTTTTTTTGCGAATGTCTTTGTGTGCCCAGGTACCCAGAATATCTATTTATCAGAGAGGGGGGGGGGGGGGTCTGTCATAAAGATGTCAACATTTCAGGTTTCACAAATGTTAGTCTGTGTGTGTGTGTGAAAGAGACTCTCTTCTGTCTCTGTGTTGTTTTTGGTAGAAGTAAGGGCCAAAGACTGCACCGATCAAACTAAGTTAGTCCCTCTCAGAAACACTGCCTGATCAGGAATATGTCCCCATGCCTCACCCTCTCACAATGATCATCCTTAAAACCTTTGTGCCATCGCTCTCCATCACTGGCAAAGACTCAGAACTCTCTAACGATTACCTGTTCAATGTTTTTTCTATGTTCTTTTTGTATTTTTTGTATTATAAAAGACTCAATGTCCTTTGTACTTTAGATTTTTTGTGTGTGTTTGCTTTATTTATTAACTTGTAAATACTTTTGTAGCATTCTACATTTTGTTTCTTTTCCCATGCAATTACAAATTAATATGTAAATATATATGCGATGGTTATACCACTGTATTTGCAGGTCCACTTGTCTCCATATCCCTTTGACTTTGGTTGTTTTATGTCAATCCTGTCTTTTGTATAATGGTCAGTTTTGATATTGCTTTCCCCCTTATTGCGCTGTTTGTAATGGAGAAAAACCCACCTAATAAACACTTACCATGTGTCAAATCATCTGCATTTGTCTCTACTGTACTACACTGTATATAAGAATACCCCACTGAAAAACACTTTAATGGGTATACATAGGCATTCATAACACCTTTGAGGTTTCCTCAGGTCATGACACCTCTGAGAGCTGCAGTATGGTTCATAAAATCTTTATTCAACAACCATGGAGTGACGTTTTCAAAATAAGTTGCTTTCAATACAATGGAACAAAATAGTAAAACAACTGGGATATCAAAAGATGTCAAATATCATTAAATTCTACATCAAATCAAATGCAAGCTCTGTGTACAGATACAATACATCAGTTCAAATGTCCTGTTGAACAAATTAGCAGTGACTACTGTTGCGCAGAAACTCACTTACTGCTCTTTGTTAGGGCTCGATTCAATCAGTATCGCAGAAGATCCGTGGTATAGTGCAATTGAAATGTAAAGGTAAATTACGATTGAGCCAACATATGTAGCGTTTACTGTGAATGCAGTCACGCGAACCCTAGAACATTGCCTTTAAATGTAAATTGTGATACAGATTGAATGTAAATTCCGTGATACAGATTGAATCAAGCCGGTGGTTAGTATTCTGTTGACGTCGTACGCCAGAGGGGAGGAGCAGGAGCAGACATGACACCCTCTCCCCACACAAGGCACTCAGGCTATTCCCTCTGATTTTTCCACTCCTCAATAATTGTGTTCTGCTGTTGGTGGTCGTGTACCCATTGGAGCCGCTTCTTCTTGTTTTTAGTTAATAGGAGTGGAACTCGGTGTGGTCGTCTGTTGCAATAACCCATCCGTGACAAGGACAGACAAGTTGTGCATTCTCAGATTCCGTTCTACACATCATTGTTGTACTGCACCGTTATTTGCCTATTTGTGGCCTGTCTCTTAGCTTGCCTGATTCTTGCCATTCTCCTTCGACCTCCCTCATCAACGAGCTGTTTTCGCCCACAGGACTGCCGCTTACTGATGTTCTTTGTTTGTGGCACCATTCTCGGTAAACCTTAGACACTGTCATGCATGAAAAGCCCGGGAGGCCGTTTCTGAGATACAGGAACCGGCGTGCCTGGCACCAACAGTCATACCACACTCAAAGTCACTTAGATCACTCGTTTTTTCCATTTTAACGTTCAATCAAACAGCAGCTGAATGTCTCAATACCTGTCTGCCTTATATAGCATGCCATGGCCACATGACTCAATGTCTGTAGGAGCGAACCATTTTTGTGAACGGGGAGGTGTACCTAATAAATTGGCTACTGAGTGTATGATCTCTCCCCTGTATGAATCCTCATGTAAATTGTCAGAGAAATGTGAGCGGCGAAACACAAACTGCAATTAAGGGATTTCTCCCATGTCAATTTCTCTCCTGTGTGTCTAGTCATGTGCGCGTTCATATCTGTGCCAAAGCGGAAACCTTTCCCACAAAAACTACTAGTATGTAGTATGAAGTTTCTCACATGTGTGAATCCTTATATGCAACATGTTTGTTTTCTGAATGAATCCTTTGCCACAAAAGTAAAAGTGATACGATTTCTCCCTTGTGTGGCTCCTGATGTAAACTTTCAGATTAGAGCTATTGCTGAAACCTTTGCCACAATGAGGACATTGATAGGTTTTCTCCCCTGAGTGGCTACTAATGTGTTTGATCATATTAAAGCTGTTGCTGAAACATTTCCCAAAATGTGGCCATTTTAATAATTGTGAATCCCCATATGCATTATTAGCTTAGTACTCATAGTGAAGTACTATGAGTCACTTTCACTATGAGTTTGGAGATGAACTTGCATACTTTCCACACATACCACAAAAAAGGTCTTCATCCATTGTATGCATTTTCATGTGACTAACTAAAGAAACCATGGAGATGAAATACTTTCCACACACACCTTTAACGCAATGAAGAGGCAGAGCAGCAGGACTTTGACTTACACTACTAGGTGATTTCAAATGGGACAATTCCATGGATTTCCTACCCTTATTACCGCTGATGACTATTTGTTCTTTTATAGTCTGTATTCTCTTTGATCCTAGTCACCAAGATCCTCCTCTCTCCACCCGATCATCACTATTTTCAATGTGCTGCAGAACAGAGTGGATTTACTGGTTGGTTCTGATATACTGTGGCCCTCTTTATCAGGTTCTGTTTTCATCTGTTCAGGTGAGGTGCTGGGAAGAGTGTCTCTGTCAGTTTTTCTCACATTAGGTTTGGTAAAATAGAAAGACTCAAAATACCATCATTGTGTAGTAAAACCATGAAAAGTAGTGCACCTAAGCTGAGATCTGGTGTTTGGAGGGTGTTTACATGTAAACCCAACAAAGTTGAAATGGTGCTGGAATATTGGAGGCAGCTCCTGCTTTCTTTGCGACTTGCAGTAACTCTCCATGGTTCTAAATCAATAGCTATTTAGTAGTCCAAAAATGTTGGAAACATTAACTTGCTTGAGCATGCTGTAATTCATGTAACTGTTGGTTACATGCAATATGCTTTGTGGACTTCACCAGACAGATGTTGTTTTCCAGTTCTGTGATGAAACAAATGTGTGGTTGAATTTATTCTGCTACTGTGTTTTCTTATTTTCTCGGCCCTAGGCCTATATATGACGGTGGCATGGCATATCAATTAACAGGATTTATAGAGCAAACAATGCAATTATCATAACACATAGGTTGTAATATGGCTTTTTTCCTGGCTTAGTTTCCCTAGTTACTTTACCCACGCACGGCAACTGCAAACATCACTGTAGCTCCGCCACCTTCCACCAAGGTTGACATTGACAGATGTGGTGGATTGAGATGCAGCCCATGCAAAAAAACAGATAGGAAAAAAGATGGCATAGATCAAATAAAATAAAAACACTTTCATGAGACGGGGTCTACAACTCAGCCAGGTCACCTGTGATACAAGTCAGTATTCGACGTCCATCCATGTCTGAGGACTTCGGGAGATGACGTGAAAACCGGTCACTTGGGACAACACTGAGCACTGTTACCTTCAAGTAGGTTTTGGTTTTGCGGATGGGCATAAGCATCTGCCTCTGGTTCCGAAGGGTGCATGTTCGATTCCAGAGATAGAAATTTGTTTTTGAGATTTTTGTTTAAGCCTATCCCAGAGCGACTTACAGTAGTGAATGCATACATTTTATTTCATGCATTTATTTGTACTTTTTTTGTACTGGCCCCCCGTGGGAATCAAACCCACAACCCTGGCGTTGCACACACCATGCTGGCGTTGCAAACACCATGCTCTACCAATTGAGCCACAGGGAAGACTGGGTTTCAGGGTTTCCTTCAGGAAAATGTGGCGACGGACAACGTGACCGGATTTTAATTTACCGAACATTTGAGAAATGTACCCGACATCCATATGCATTCAGATCCGACCTGTTTTCGCTTTGTCATTATGGGGCATTGTGTGTAGATTGATATAGATCAATTTTAAAATAAGGCTTTAACGTAACAAAATGTGGAAAAAGGGAAGGGGTCTGAATACTTTCCAAATGCACTGTATATATCCTATATAAAAGGAAGAGAAGCTTAGGCCTAGCTCCAGAGAGATAGAGAGAGATAGAGATATGCCAGCGGCATTCTACTACATGACATGCATTTCTTTATCAGATGCCTACTGGGCCTGCTATACAGATATAGATGTATAGAAGGAGGGTCCTTTGTACATTTTTTAGCTGAATATTTTGTATAAAGATACACATTATATTGTTAGATTATAGGAGTAACTCTGGTAGGAATGAAACATTCTTCCTCACCTCAAGTTCAGCTGTCGGAGTCAGTTGGAGTGCCTGTGCACACTGCCTTCATATCCTGGGCTTGCAGTAGCTAGAGCTTAATAATAGCCACACCAAACCTTTCCAAAAGTTTCTAAATTGTATTTGGGTAATATCAAAAGTAAGTCAAGCCATTGTTTATAGGGAAAATACGAGCAGGCTATTATATTGTGGCAAACACAGCGTTAGAGTTGGAACTTAATTTGGCCAAAGAAAATGGCTCAACAAATGACTCAACAGAATGAAACAAAACACTTGCAAATTGGTTTAAACCTTCACAAAAGTTTTGAACAGGCTACATATTACCAAAAAAGGCAAGTGCCTACCATACCCAACAAATGACAGAAATAGGCTAATGGTATTTATTTTCAACAGTTCTACTTATGACCTAATTAAATACAGAGCGCACAATTAAAACAACAGACATAATTAAACCAAACAGGTTTTGCATATTTAAAGAACTGGTATGGATTAATAAAGAGGCTTACAATAATAACAATGATATACAATAATAATAACACATTTAATTTAAGTTCCAAAATTGCATCCTATCAGAATACAGAATTGCACAGTAGCCTGCATTCTTCTCATCTTAGTCCACTACAATATTAAAACTTATATTAAATTCCTGTTGTAGGCTTTTCACTATAGGCATATTCTTTTTCCTATAACTTTTGTTTTACTTAAATGAAAAATGCCTCCATCTTCGCAATCAACGCTAGCCTAGGCCAAGCCTCCTCTGCCACACTTTCTCTCTCTCTACTCAGCAGAAGGAAAGAGAGGTAAATGATCATTATTAAATATGTTAAAGTGATTAATAAGACTGAACTAGATAAAAGATAATTCAATAATAAATATTGTGTTGCACCTTTAACAATAGCCTAACAAATTAACAACTCTTGAAAAAATACAAAGACTTTAGATTGTTAAAATACAAAGACTTTGCCCTGTTAATTGATATGCCCCCGCCAGTGAGAGAGGGGAGCCTTTTTCGGATCCTTTTACCCCCCAGGGCAATTGAATTGATTGCAGAGGCTCACCCAAAACATCACCATCGGAGAAGATGTACTCGGAGTGGACTTCTAGTCTGACTCAGGAGGCGCGCACACCACTCACTGCTTCGGAGTACATTACTCGCTAATGTTCAGTCTCTGGATAATAAAGTTGACGAACTGAGCACAAGGATTTCTTTCCAGAGAGACATCAGGGTTTGTAACATGCTTTGTTTCACAGAAACATGGCTTTCTCGGGATATACTGTCTGAGTCCGTACAGCCAGTTGGGTTCTCAGTTCATCGCGCAGACAGGAATAAATATCACTCCGGGAAGAAGAAGGATGGGGGTGTATGTTTCATGATTAACTACTTATGGTGTGATTGTGATAACATACAGGAACTCAAGTCCAATCGTTCACGCGACCTAGAATACCTCACAATCAAATGCCGACCGTATTACCTCCCAAGATAATTATCTTTGGTTATAGTCACAGCTGTGTATATTCCCCCTCAAGCCGAAACCACGACGGCCCTCAAAGAACTTCACTGGACTTTATGCAAACTGGAAACCACATACCCTGAGGCCGAATTTATTCAAGCTAGGGATTTTAACAAAGCAAATTTGAGGAAAGTGCTACCAAAGTTCTATCAGCACATCGACTGTAGGAAGTACCCGTGCTAAGGACTACTCAACGCTGGTCTGACCAATCGGAATCCACGCTTCAAGATTGTTTTGATCACGTTGACTGGGATATGTTCCGGGTAGCCTCCGAGAATAACATTGACAAATATACTGATACAGTGACTGAGTTTATCAGGAAGTGTATAGGAGATGTTGTACCCACTGTGACTATTAAAACCTACCCTAACCAGAAACTCTGAATAGATGGCCAGCATTCCCGCAAAACTGAAAGCACAAACCATCACATTTAACCATGGCAAGGTGACTGGAAATATGGCAGAAAACAAACAGTGTAGTTATACCCTCAGTAAGGCAATCTGAACAAGACAGTTAACCCACTGTTCCTAGGCCGTCATTGAAAATAAGAATTTCTTCTTAACTGACTTGCCTAGTTAAATAAAGGTAAAATACATATTTTTTTAATAAAACAGGCAAAACGTCAGTATAGAGACAAAGTGGAGTTGCAAATCAACGGCTCAGACACGAGACGTATGTTTCAGGGTCTACAGACAATCATGGACTACAAAAGGAAAACCAGCCACGTCTTGCTTCCGGACAAGCTAAACACCATCTTCACCCGCTTTGAGGATAACACAGTGCCACCGACGCGGCTCGCTACCAAGGACTGTGGGCTCTCCTTCTCCGTGGCCGACGTGAGTAAGACATTTAAGCGTGTTAACCCTCGCAAGGCTGCCGGCCCAGAAGGCATCCCTAGCTGCGTCCTCAGAGCATGTGCAGAGCAGCTAGCTGGTGTGTTTACGGACATATTCAATCTCTCCCTATCCCAGTCTGCTGTCCCCCCATGCTTCAAGATGGCCACCATTGTTCCTGTACCCAAGAAAGCAAAGGTAACTGAACTAAATGACTATCACCCCGTAGCACTCACTTCTTTCATCATGAAGTGCTTTGAGAGACTAATCAAGGATCATATCACCTCTACCTTACCTGACACCCTCGACCCACTTCAATTTGCTTACCACCCCAATAGATCCACAGACAATGCAATTGCCATCGCACTGCACACTGCCCTATCCCATCTGGACAAGAGGAATACCTATGTAAGAATGCTGTTCATTGACTATAGCTCAGCATTCAACACCATAGTATCCTCCAAGCTCATCATTAAGCTCAAGGGCCTGGACTTCCTGGCGGGCTGCCCCCAGGTGGTGAAGGTAAACAACACTTCCGCTTCGCTGATCCTCAACACTGGGGCCTCACAAGGGTGTGTGCTCAGCCCCCTCCTGTACTCCCTGTTAACCTATGACTGCGTGGGCATGCACGCCTCCAACTCAATCATAAAGTTTGCAGACAACACAACAGTAGTAGGCTTGATTACCAACAATCACGAGACAGCCTACAGGGAGGAGGTGAGGGCTCTGGGAGTGTGGTGACAGGAAAATAACCTCTCACTCAATGTCAACAAAACAAAGGAGATGATCATGGACTAGCTCCCCCTATCCACATCAACGGGACAGCAGTGGAGAAGGTGCAAAGTTTTAACTTCCTCGGCGTGCACAAACTGAAATGGTCCACCCACACAGTGTGGTGAAGAAGGTGCAACAGCGCCTCTTTAACCTCAGGAGGCTGAGGAAATTTGGCTTGGCACCTAAAACCCTGACAAACTTTTACAGATGCACAATTGAGAGCATCCTGTCAGGCTGTATCACCGCCTGGTATGGAAACTGCACCGCCCACAACCGCAGGACTCTCCAGAGGGTGGTGCGGTCTGCACAACACATCACCGGGGGCAAACTACCTGCCCTCTAGGACAGCTACAGCACCTGATGTCACAGGAAGGCCAAAAAGATCATCAAGGACAACAACCACCCGAGCCACTGCCTGTTCAACCCGCTACCATTCAGAAGGTGAGGTCAGTACAGGTGCATCAAAGTTGGGACCGAGAGACTGAAAAACAGCTTCTATCTCAAGGCCATCAGACTGTTAAACAGCCATCACTAACACAGAGAGGCTGCTGCCTACATACAGGATCAATGTCCACTTTAATAAATGGATCGCTAGTCACTTTAATAATGTTTACGTATCTTGCATTACTCATCTTATATATATATACTGTATTTTATACCATCTATTGCATCTTGCCTATGCCTCTCTGTCATTGCTCATCCATGTTTATATTTATATATTCTCATTCCATTCCTTTACTTAGATGTGTGTGTATTAGTCAGTTGTTGTGGAATTGTTAGATTACTTGTTAGATATTACTGCACTGTCGGAACTAGAAGCACAAGCATTTCGCTACACTCGCAATAACATCTGCTAACCATGTGCATGTGACCAATTAAATTTGATTTGATAACTAGTGACAACCAACTCCTATATCAAAGTGTTTTTTCTCAAAGTTGTAGGGATATCACGTGTCCTACTTTATTATCAGTATACTCCTAAGCATTACGAAACTTGTATTGATCAAATAAGCCACTTGTAGCAAATAGGCCATAAAAAATGTTATTGACCACCAAATTCGATAGTCTCTCATTGACCTCCATACAAAAACTCCTTGCTTGGTGAGCAAAAATAAATAAATATGAAACACCACCTGCTGGAGAAGACAGTTTTTGGGCCCAGTTACGTAGGGTTTTGACCAGAGGCGGCGCCTCCTCTTGACAATGTTTCACTCCATCGCTTGAAATTTGCAGACATTACAAGCAGAGCTCAACTTTTTCTATCGCTCCTCTAGCAGGGTTCTCGCCGCTCACCTTCCAACAAACCTCCACACATTTTTCTGCATGCCCTCCTTAAAAATGAATGAGGGCGAAACTTCTGCCGAATTCGTTGTTGGTGAAAACCTACTGTTAAGTACGTGTACATTAGTATGCGGTAAATTGTGGCTCGCTTGTGGGTGTGCCATATAGCAGCACGTTCGATTGTGTATCCAGAGTGAATTATAGCAAGTATGTATGAATGTCTGGTTATTAAATGGATAAATAGTTTAATCCATTCTCCATTTCATGAATTTATTCACAGGTATATAGTAATATGCTCTAAACCTTTTTGTGACAAACACTGTGCTGCCCTGTTTCCAAATGTCCACATGGCTGGGAGAACCAATTCAAGTGCTGTAAGTAAATACATTTCAAAATCTATTATTAGCTAACTAGCTACAGTGCAGGCTAACTCAAATGTGCTGCTAATGTAGCTAGCTACATATCTAGCCAACTTTACATACTGCATGGCTATCTAGCTAAGTTAATTAAATATCACCAGCTACCTAACTTCATATTAGCTAGCTATCTTGATGTATTTATGATTGTAAAAAACTAACTCCAAATGCATTTGTAGGTAGCTAGCAAACAGCCATGGAGGAGGGTGAAAGGATAGCAGCCCCAACTCTCAAAGTGAGAGAGTAGGCTATTCTGGATTGAGCAGGTACTTTTGTGTAGTTCCAGTCCCTAGAAGTGATGACAGAGATAATAGTAACATAATATTCAGTGCTGTCTAATTTGTGTATAATTAACTATTTTTCGTGTGATGTTTTCTGTCCTTAGATACTGAGAGCTGTGAAAGCCTGTCTGCAGATGAAGAGGTACCAATGAAGAGCAGTGGTTCGCAGATCTGGTCGTGGAAACTCAAAGGCGTGCACATTTTTGTTTTTGCCTTAGCACTACACAGCTCACTCAAATGATCAACTCATCATCAACCTTCAAGTGGTATTTATGTATTCATTTGTGATGCTATCCTTGATATGATCCTGCTGTTGTCACATGCACATGTGTGCACATGCATCTATATATATAATGTTAGCATGATTTGTTGTAAGATATATTATACATTAGTAATTCACAATGAGCTGGTGATGTAAAAGTCTAATAATGACATTTTCCATATTCCTGCAGATACCTTGCAACTGGAGATTCCTTCAAAACGATTGCCTACAGTTACAAGGTTGGGTGACCAGGGCCATCTGGGACTGTCTCCACGAGGAATTCAGGCATGTGAAGGCTACCTGTGTCCTCCATAACTTCATGATGATGGACATGAGGACCAGGAGGGGATCTGCAGCTCGCCGCCGTGTGTCATAGGAGAGATCTGCTGCTCTGCAGGATGTTTCAAACGTACAAAATTCAAACATACAAAATTACATTTGCAGTAAATGCTTTATCTAGTTAGATTCTTTACATCCACTGTTTCATAAGACAACAGCCTGGTTTACTGGTTCTCAAGAGTCCCTAAAACAACACGGATTACAATGTCATACTCATGTCACCATTCCCATAAAGATAGCTATCTGACTAGTGGTGGCTATCGAATCGTACTACACCGGCTCCGACGCTCGTCGGATGTGGCAGGGCTTGCAAACTATTACAGACTACAAAGGGAAGCACAGCCAAGAGCTGCCCAGTGACACGAGCCTACCAGATGAGCTAAATAACTTCTATGCTCTCTTTGAGGCAAGTAACACTTAAACATGCATGAGAGCATCAGCTGTTCTGGACGACAGTGTGATCAGGCTGTCCGCAGCCGACGTGAGTAAGACCTTTAAACAGGTCAACATTCACAAGCCCGGATTACGTGTACATCCGAGCATGATTACGTGTACTCCGAGCATGCGCTGACCAACTGGCAAGTGTCTTCACTGACATTTTCAACCTGTCTGAGTCTGTAATACCAACATGTTTCAAGCAGACAACCATAGTCCCTGTGCCCAAAAACAGTAAGGTAACCTGCCTAAATGACTACCGACCCGTAGCACTCACGTCTGTAGCCATGAAATGCTTTGAAAGGCTGGTCATGGCTCACATCAACACCATTATCCCAGAAACCCTAGACCCACTCCAATTTGCATACCGCACCAACAGATCCACAGATGATGCAATCTCTATTGCACTCCACACTGCCCTTTCACACCTGGACTAAAGGAACACCTTTGTGAGAATGCTATTCATTGACTACGGCTCAGCGTTCAACACCATAGTGCCCTCAAAGATCATCACGAAGCTAAGGATCCTGGGACGAAACACCTCCCTCTGCAACTGAATCCTGGACTTCCTGGGCCGCCCCCAGGTGGTAAGGGTAGGTAACAACACATCCGCCACGCTGATCCTCAACACAGGGGCCCCTCAGGGGTGCGTGCTCAGGTTCCTCCTGTACTCCCTGTTCACTCATGACTGCAGGTCCAGGCACAACTCCAACACCATCATTAAGTTTGCTGATGACACAACATTGGTAGGTCTGATCACCGACAATGATGAGACAGCCTATAGGGAGGTCAGAGACCTGACCTAGTGGTGCAAGGACAACAACCTCTCCCTCAACGTGATCAAGATAAAGGAGATGATTGTGGACTACAAGAAAAGAAGGACTGAGCACGCCCCCATTCTTGTCGACGGGGCTGTAGTGGAGCAGGTTGAGAGCTTCAAGATCCTTGGCATCCACATCACTAACAAACTAACATGGTCCAAGCACACCAAGTCAGTCGTGAAGAGGGCACGACTAAACCTATTCCCCTTCAGGAGACTGAAAAGATTTGGCATGGGTCCTCAGATCCTAAAAAGCTTTTACAGCTGCACCCTTGAGAGCATCCTGACGGGTTGCATCACTGCCTGGTATGGCAACTGCTCGGCCTCCGACCGCAAGGGACTACAGAAGGTAATGTGTACGGCCCAGTACATCACCAAGCTTCCTGCCATCCAGGACCTCTATACCAGGCGGTGTCACAGGAAGGCCCTAAAAATTGTCAAAGACTCCAGCCACCCTAGTCATAGACACGGTTCCTGCTGCTACCACACGGCAAGCGGTACCGGAGCGCCAAGTCTAGGTCCAAGGGTCTTCTAAACAGCTTCTATCCCCAAGCCATGAGACTCCTGAACAGCTAATCAAACGGCAACACAGACTATTTGCATTGCACCCCCCCATCCCCCTACGTACATAATTACCTCAATTACCTTGACACCGGTGCCCCCGCACATTGACTCTGTACGGTACCCCCTGTATATAGCCCCACTATTGTTATTTACTGTGTTGTCTAATTATTTGTTATGCTTATCTCTGACTTTTTTGTAGGTATTTTCTTAAAACTGCTTTGTTGGTTAAGGGCTTGTAAGTAAGCATTTCACTGTTGTATTCGACGCATGTGACTAATACAATTTGATTTGATCTCCCATGTCCCTCTCCTGACCCTCCCCCTGTCTCCCTCAACAGACATTTACCCTGCCTCCATCCCAATGGATATGTATCACTGTTATTGTTACTACGTATATATTTTATTTCTATTCTTTAGTACATGTATTGTTTTTATTTCACGTTGACCTGCATTGTTGGAGGTCAGAATTTAAGATTTACACCTTCAATCCTGTACATGTGACTATTAAACTTCTAATCCAAAATCTTAGAATTTGTTCAGGAGAATTTTACCTGACCTACCTTTTACCTTTTCGCAAGAGTACAGTAGACAGGGAAGAAGTGTAAGGGGTGGGGTAGTTTGAGGGGGAAATATGAGTAATATTGATCCAAATAAATTCAATTATTATTGGAGGAATTATTGATATAAGCAAAACTGTCCCAAATTGACAATCGCCCAAAGAGTAAGCTGACACAAATGCTCAGCTGCACATGTTTTATTAGACCACAAACAACACTCCACAGAAGTGACACATGATACAGTAAGAAAACGTTTGTCTGAAATTGTATTACACTGTTTTGCGCACAGAAGTGAAGCATTTGAACTCGGCGGTTTGAGCATGCGTTGTGTAGCTTTGTTACTGTTAGCTACTTAGCTAGCTATTGTAAAAATGGCGTTAAGCAAAACCTTTGGCCAGAAGCCGATTAAATTGCAGCTAGAGCAAGATGGAGACTTCTACATGGTTGGATCAGAGGTGTGTATGAGAAATATTTATCTAGCAATACAGCGCAGACAGCATTTTGGCCATCATCAGCCTGCGCCATTGTTGTCTGTCATGAAAGCTAGCTACATCTCATAGCTAGCAAAACATCGCGCTGTGCAGAATGAATCATGTCTGTCTAGTTCTCCAGCACCGTCAAGCTCGCATGCAATTAGAGTGTCGTCTACGCTGTCTATTGTAGTAATAAGCACAAAATCAAGTGAGCGTACTATTGGCCCATGCAATGTCAATGTGGACAAACGGCTTGCTAGCTAACGTTAACCAAGTCAGTTATTGTTGTGTCTGTGTGTGGTCTGGAGTTGTGCGCTGGGTGTTTCTAACCTAAAACACACGACAAATATGAAAGGGACGAACACGAGAAAGTAAGTAAGCTATACAGAGTCAGTGCCAATACCATATTTACATTGTGCAGGGATACTGGCGTGGTAGAGGTAGGCATGTGCAGAGGTAAGGTGACTAGGCATCAGGCTATAGGAAACAGACAGCAGCGTATATTATGTTTGTGAGCAAATTAAGTGTGCGTAGTCAGTGCTAAAATAAAAGGTCCTGATGGCAGGGAGCTCGGCTCCAGTGATTTACTAGGCTGTCCACACCACCCTCTGTAGTGCCATGTGATTGAGGGCGGTGCAGTTGCCATTACCAAGCAATGATGCAGCCAGTCAATTATGCTCTCAATGGTGCAGCTGTAGAACTCTTTGAGGGCCCATGCCAAATCCTTTCAACCTCCTGAGGGGGGAAGAGGTGCGGTCTCGCCTTCTTCATGACTGTGTGTGGACCATTTTAATAAGTATCTAAGTGATTTGGGCAACGAGGAACTTGAAGCTCTCAACCCGATGTGGATGGAGGCGTGCTCGCCCCCTGTTTTCTGTTGTCCGCGATAAGCTCCTTGGCCTTTCTGAGGTTGAAGGAGAGGTTGTTGACCAGGTCACTGACTTCCTCCCTGTAGGCCAAGGGTTCCCAAACTTTTTTGGCCTGCGACCCTGTTTTGATATCATTTTTGGGGGTGACCCCCCCACCCACCCATGTGAAAAAATGTGGGTAATCAATGGCCAATGTTTACTTTTGTAATTTGGGCAATGACAGTCTATTACAAATCAGTCTGACAGTATTTTTTTTTACAGTATTTCAATCTGAAGACAGTATGGTTTGAAGTGACTAACATGTATCGGAAAGGTATTTAGAAGTTCAGAATAATGTTCAGGCAATAATGTTTTATGATCGTTGATGATATTCTTATCCACCAGTCTGATTTAGTGCCTGGTCTTGTCCACTCGGTTCTAATGGCTTGTGGGCAGAGTAGAGGGAAACAGAATGTACATAACGTGTTCCTGAGAGTCGTATCTTTCAGTGATGGGGTCATAATACTTTGTAGCTTAAACCTTTCAAAAGATAGAGCCACATTTGTAGGAAGAAAACAGAAACCGGTCTGTTTATTACAACCACATCTAACGGCTATTGGAGGTTTCTGACGTAACCCCGGTTCTATGAACCAAGTGCAAAAATTGTCTCCTCACCACGTTTTCAAGTCAGGTGACCCCCTCATGGGGTTGCGACTCCTAGTTTGGGAAACCCTTCTGTAGGCTGTCTCATCGTCACCAGTGATCAGTCCTACCACCGTCGTGTCGTCAGCAGACTTGATGATGGTGTTGGAGTCGTGCACGGCCAAGCAGTGGTAGGTGAACAGGGAGCTACATGAAGTGTAGGGTCTTGGGGTTGTTTCTGGACTGTCTGGGCCCTATACTCTGTTAACGCAAAAAAAAAAAAAAACTCTTCCTTGCTCTCAGGTTGGAAACTACCTCCGTATGTTCAGGGGCTCTCTGTATAAAAGGTACCCATCACTCTGGAGGAGGTTAGCCACAGTAGAGGAAAGGAAGAAGATTGTAGCATCATCACACGGTGAGTGATACACTCTTGTCAGACACATTATCTTATGAAAACTGTCTTATTGTTTTTCACACAGCCACTTGGTCCCGTGTGGCTCAGTTGGTAGAGCATGGTGTTTTCAACGGCAGGGTTGTGGGTTCGATTCCCACGAGGGACCAGTACGGAGAAAAAAATGTATGAAATGTATGCATTCACTACTGTAAGTCGCTCTGGATAAGAGCGTCTGCTAAATGACTAAAATGTAAAAATGTATAAGTCCAGGCAGCAAGTAGCACTCTAGGATATTATTAACACAACACAACTTTTAGCCACAAGTGTGACTCTGCTGAAGGCGTCCGAATGTGAAGAGATCTTTGAGGGGAATGATGAGAAGTACAAAGCGGTTTCCATAAGCACAGAGCCACCGGCGTACCTCAGGTAATGCCTCCCTCTTATCTCACCATATAGTCTTCTGCGTTAGGAAAGAACCGAGTGCTGCTAGTGCATGACAATATGATTCATACCAAATTTCGGGAGTATGCATGCCAAAACAGAAATTCCACTTAAAAACTATATTTTGGTATTTGTTTCATTCGTCCACTGTTGATACAGTCCCAAAATGTTTTGAATATCAGCATCATTTTTTCAAGATATAAAACTTTCAAAGTACAGAAAGTGTCACCGTATGATGTGCTGTATTTGAGTTGAGCCTTTTTAGTGTGAACTAAGCCAAATGGGTTTTGTTCATCATATGTCCACATGTCAAAAGTCCCTAGTACTTCTCTGTCCATCGCAGGGAGCAGAAGGCAAAGAGGAACAGCCAGTGGGTCCCCACGCTGCCCAACAGCTCCCACCACCTGGATGCTGTGCCCTGCTCCACCACCATCAATCGCAACCGAATGGGCCGCGACAAGAAGAGGACCTTCCCCCTGTGGTGAGGAAAGCAAACTCACATTGGCCAGTGGCTGTGTCTGTATTGATACACACACACTGAGTGCGTGTGTGCCATTTTATATAGATAGACCTGTGCCGTTTCGTCATGGAGCAATACACATGCGTCTTTCTATAAACTAGGGTACAAGTGAGGATTTCCTATGCTGGACAACTTGTTACAGTTGTTGATAAGTCATTGATAATAATCTGCCAATTTGTTTCATGTCATTACTTTAAGATATAAGGGGGAATATAGATGTATTCCATAAAATTCACAAGTTGATTTAAAACCTATGTTTAACTTTCTCATGGTTGGTGTCTTGATGGATTTGTCCAAAATCGTGTGACTTTTCTGTCCTTGCATTTATGGTAAAGCAAGTTGTCGTTATAGCATATATAAACCATTAATCAGTTAAATTAGACATTGAACAAGAATCCTGGATCTAGCTATCGGACATTTATTTTTTTGTAACTATACTGAACAAAAATATAAACTCAACATGTAAAGTGTTTCATGAGCTGAAATAAAAGATCCCAGAAATGTTCCATATGCACAATCTTATTTCTCTCAAATTTTGTGCACAGATTTGTTTACATCCCTGTTAGTGAGCATTTCTCCTTTGCCAAGTTAATCCATCCAACTGACAGGGGTGGCATATCAAAAAGCTGATTGAACAGAATGATTATTGCACATGTGCTGGGGACAATAAAAGGCCATTCTAAAACGTGCAGTTTTGTCACACAACACAATGTCACAGCTGTTTTGAGGGAGCGTGCAATTGGCATGTTGACTGCAGGAATGTCCACCAGAGCTGTGGTCACGTGTAACCACGCCAGACCTCCACACCCGGCTTCTTCACCTGCGGGATGATCTGAGACCAGCCACCCGGAAAGCTGATGAAACTGTGGGTTTGCACAACCAAAGAATTTCTGCACAAACTGTCAGAAACCTCAGAGAAGCGTGGGTTATGGTATGGGCAGGCATAAGCTACGGACAACGAACTCAATTGCATTTTATCGATGGCAATTTGAATGCACAGAGATACCGTGATCCTGAAGATCCTGAGGCCCATTGTTGTGGAATTCATCCTCCTCCATGTTTGAGCATGATAATGCACGGCCCCGTGTTGCAATGATCTGTACAGTCATGGCCAAAAGTTTTGAGAATGACACAAATATTAATTTTCACAAAGTCTGCTGCATCAGTTTGTATGATGGCAATTTGCAGCAAAGAAGCCATTTCTCTCCAGGAAAAACATGGACAGACTGATATTCTGCAAAAGGTACAGGGATTGGACTGCTAAGGACTGGGGTAAAGTCAATTTCTCTGATGAATCACATTTCCGATTGTTTGGGGCATTCGGAAAAAAAGCTTGTCCGGAGAAGACAAGGTGAGCTCTACCATCAGTCTTGTGTCATACCAACAGTAAAGCATCCTGAGACCATTCATGTGTGGGGTTGCTTCTCAGCCAAAGGAGTGGGCTCACTCACAATTTTGCCTAAGAACACAGCCATGAATAAAGAATGGTACCAACACATCCTCCGAGAGAAACTTCTCCCAACCATCCAGGAACAGTTTGGTGACGAAAAATGCCTTTTCCAGCATGATGGAGCACCTTGCCATAAGGCAAAAGTGATAACTAAGTGCCTCGGGGAACAAAACATCGATATTTTGGGTCCATGGCCAGGAAACTCCCCAGACCTTAATACCATTGAGAACTTGTGGTCAACCCTGAAGAGGCGGGTGGACAAACAAAAACCCACATTCTGACAAACTCCAAGCATTGATTATGCAAGAATGGGCTGCCATCAGTCAGGATGTGGCCCAGAAGTTAATTGACAGCATGCCAGGGTGGATTGCAGAGGTCTTGAAAAAGAAGGGTCAACACTGTAAATATTGACTCTTTGCATCAACTTCATGTAATTGTCAATGAAAGCCTTTGACACTTATGAAATGCTTGTAATTATACTTCAGTATTCCATAGTAACATCTGACAAAAATATCTAAAGACACTGAGCCAGCAGACTTTGTGAAAATTAATATTTGTTTCATTCTCAACTTTTGGCCACGACTATACACAATTCCTGGAAGCTGAAAATGTCCCAGTTCTTCCATGGCCTGCATATTCACCAGACACGTCACCCATTAAGCATGTTTGAGATGCTCTGGATCAACGTTTACAACAGTGTGTTCCAGTTCCCACCAAAATATCCAGCACAGGTATTGAAGAGTGGTGCAACAGGCCACAATCGACAGCCTGATCAACTCTATGCAAAGGAGATGTCATGCTGCATGAGGCAAATGGTGGTCACACAAGATACTGACTGGTTTTCTGATCCATACCCCTACCTTTTTTTGCGGGATCTGTGACCAACAGATGCATATCTGTATTCCCAGTTGTGAAATCCATAGATTAGGACCTAATGAATTTATTTCAATTGACTGATTTCCTTATACTAACTCAGTCAAATCTTAGAAATTGTTGCATGTTGCGTTTATATTTTTGTTTAGTGTAGATCTCAGAAATACAGTGTAACTACGTAACATTTCGTGTTGCGTGGTGAAAACGGTTTTCATGGGCACACAAATCCGCCCAAAATGTTGCAATTGCAAAATAGAATGCGTCTAACCGAAAGTCACCTTACCTTGAAACTTAACCTACAGTGCCAGTCAAAAGTTTGGACACACCTACTCATTCCAGGTTTTTTTTTTATTTTTTACTATTTTCTACATAGTATAATAATAGTGAACACATCAAAACTATGAAATAACACATATGGAATCATGTAGTACACCAAAAGTGTTAAACAAATCTAAATATATTTGAGATTCTTCAAAGTAGCCACCCTTTGCCTTGATGACAGCTTTACACACTCTTGGCATTCTCTCAACCAGCTTCAACTGGAATGCTTATCCAACAGTCTTGAAGGAGTTCCCACATATGCTGCGCACTTGTTGGCTGCTTTTCCTTCACTCTGCGGTCCTCAACTCATCCCAAACCATCTCAATTGGGTTGAGGTTGGGTGATTGTGGAGACCAAGTAATTTGATACAGCACTCCATCACTCTCCTTCTTGGTCAAATAGCCCTTACACAGCCTGGAGGTGTGTTGGGTCATTGTCCTGTTGAAAAACAAATGACAGTCCCACTAAGAGCAAACCAGATGGTATCGCTGCAGAATGCTGCGTATCACTGCAGAATGCTATAGAAGAATTTCAAATATTAAATATATTTTGATTTGTTTGACACTTTTTTTTTACTTCATGATTACATATGTGTTGTTTTGATGTCTTCACTATTATTCTACAATGTAGAAAATAGTAAATATAAAGAAAAACCCTTGAATGAGTAGGTGTGTCCAAACATTTGACTGGTACTGTAAATAGATACTTCGTTAACGTGGTTCTTCAATAATTTTGTAATACTTGTTGGATGCACATTTGGTGTCGAGCTGTTTAATTACACTGTGATAATTTCACACATCATCTGATCCAGGAAGGAATTTTGTGAATGACAGTCAAGCGAGTACCAGCTCTTGTGATGGCACATCACAGCTCATTTACCTTTTTTTTATTTAATTTTTTTAAATCATGGAATATGTTTGTATTCATGCTGGTCTTATCAAGGGAATACGTTTGTACTTTGTATCTGGGTCCTAAAGGGAAGTGTTTGTGTTGTGGTCTTAGACAAATCGCTGTAGAAACTGCCTAGATGTCATTGGATGATGGTAGGAATTGAATGGGATTTTATTTAGTGGTTTTTACTTTCTGTATTGAACATAATTGTTTTATGACATTTGACTAGATTTCATAAAACAAGTGCTGAAAAAAAGGTGTTGAGGATTGTCCAGAATATGTTGGTGTCTCATTTGTTACAGTACGTCGGTGAAGACAGTTGTGACTGGATCCACATGAGATCTAATATCCCTAGCGAATTGATGTTGATCATCTGTTTTAGTCTACTTGATTTACAGCAGTGTATTGTTAGATTTAACAGAGAAAGCATCAAGGTAATGAGTTCATGTTTTCATATGTTTTTTGGTCGCTTTCTCATTATTAAAACAGATGTTGAGGTTAATGCTACTTTTATTCATGGCTTTATTATGTGAGCCTGCATTTGCCACACAGTGTACAGAGAAATCACCATGCATGCATCCAATTTATTTAGTCAGGCAAGTCCATATTATGCTCAGATTAAAAAAATATATAATAATAATTTGAAAATTAGTGCATTGGCAAAGGCTAAAAGATGCATTATTCTTAGTGGTAATTGCCTTTATTTAAAAAAAAATACACTTTGCATATTTTTGGAGGGGGAGGGGTTCTATATTAAGCCTTACATTTTAGTCATTTAGCAGATGCTCTTATCCAGAGCGACTTACAGGAGCAATTATGGTGAAGTGCCTTGCTCAAGGGCACATCAACAGATACACCTCGTCGGCTCAGGGATTCTGATTTCGGTTACTGGCCCAATGCTCTTAACCGCTGGGCTACCTGCCGCACAATTGTATAAAATTACAATTAAGTACTTGAAAAAGTCCCTCCCTGAAAGTCCTTAAATTTGACTTGCCAATGTCTGTATCAACCCTGCTTAAAGGATGTATAGTCCTAGGCTTATGATGTTGTAAGTGGACTTATGGGTCAATTTGCATATATTCCTCTAAGTACACATTTGGAACTGCATAAAAATATATTTTTTGTTTCAAACCATTTTGAAGTTTTGATCCCAATGTGACACATTGGCCCCATTTATTTATAGAAAGACCTACATTGAGAATAATCTCTGCACTTTTCAGGCTGGGTTAGAAGGGCCCTTTTGATGACTTGTGCAAAAGTGGCTTTGTACTCTTTTTCTCATTGACCGCTTCGAGGTACTTGCTACATTTCTCTTGTGAAAATGAGCCTTTGGAAAAGTCCTGAGATGTCCACGTTAGCGGATGAATCTCAGCTCTGCTTGTCATAACGGCTCTCATCAGTGACTGCATGATGGCGATCCTTAGTGTGGGAAAAATGAAGGAATGGTTCAGTCGCACTCTGTTTCACCCTCTCAAGCTATTTGAGGGTCAGGAGATACAACTTGAGATAGAGGTCGTCCAGGGTCACTGGGACTCCCTCCTCTGGTTTTTAAATTAGGTCGAGTTGCTCATTCATCAAGTGTTTTTCTGGTGGTCTTCCAGAAAGCAAGCACTGTCCCCTGACATGACCGTCTGAGAACATCCTTCCCTCTCTCCCCCTTCCCACAGCCCACTTGTCGAGATAACAAAAGCATTTAATTGTGTTGCTGGAACATATCAAAACAGATCTGCCTACTCAGGCACTTTTTGCTGACCTTGAAAGATGGAGGCTTTTAAGCGCAGTTGCCATGTTTTCAACAGTCACGGTCTCTATCTCTTGTTTTCATGGCATCTTTGTTTAGTTGCTGTGTGTGTTTGTAACTAAGCTCTCTAGATGATTTACGGTTGAGATAATAAAGTAAAGTACATACTAAATGATGTTAGGATCTTGTTTATCTACCTAATGGTGGAAAAGTTAGTTTAGGAATAAGACACCCTTGACTTGTGAAAAATGTAGGCCTAAACAACTTAATTATTTGAAGGAACAAAGAGCGACGCAAACTGTGGGTGAATGCACCGTGATGCCTTTTCACCTTGTATAGCCTATGATGCTCCAAAAGGCCCACTCAATTCTAGAAATCACATCTCTTTATTTTTTTTTAAAGCTTGAAAACGCATAAGTCAGCATGTCTGGCTCAAAGCATTGCTCCTTTTGCTGTGGTTTTAGCAGAGGATCCATTGTGTGGCCTCGCTAGTGAACATCTCTTCCTTTTCTGGCGCAGGTGTGATCTGTTGAACAGTGCATGTTGTGTATGCTGCTCTCTGAATGCTAGTGTTGATGGACATTTAGTCCAGAAAATATCCTATAGAGCGACAGATGACTGAATCTTTCACTGAATACCCAATTTTGCAGGACAATAGAATTTACCGTTTGTTGAATTTGAATTCTATTAGGATGCCCATTAGCTGAGGTCATGCCGTCAGCTAATCTTCCTGGGGTCTAACACAGAACTAAAAATACTTTACTAAGAATGTGTAGGATACCAACCTGGTCCCATTCTGTATGTGCGGAGCCAACTCTTCTATCGTTGTCATGCCAAACACATGTTGACATAACAAATTAATGAACACGGAAAGCAGTTGGCTAAAGTAAAAACAGCCTGGACCACCAGGCTAGTAGAATGATGAGAGAGAGAGACACAGAATTCCCATGTGATAAACATCAATTCATCATACATTCCGAATGGTGGCCACCGGTGTACAATGACGCTTATTGGGTTCATCTTTTGTTAGCAACGACCAGCTGAAGACGAGTAGAAGCTAAATTAGGGGTAGATGCTACAGCCTGGTATTCACGATAAGTGTCTTTAAATGTCTCCAATAATGATGGGAAGACAAACAAATGATTTACTACTTTTCATAGGTTGTAGCGTGATCTAATACCATGTCTTCTCCCCCTTTTCCCTCTGCGAAGCTTTGACGACCACGACCCGGCGGTGATCCACGAGAATGCGTCTCAGGCTGAGGTGTTGGTTCCCATTCGTCTGGACATGGAGATTGACGGGCAGAAGCTCCGAGATGCCTTCACCTGGAACATGAATGGTACGGCTCCACTCTCCATTCCCCTTGGCTGGAAGACTGCTTTGGAGTTAGAAACTCTAGTTTGGGATGTTATTCTGAAGATTACTTATAAGGTTATAGAATCGCTTCACAGCAACAGCCGCACTTTGAGCCACATCTCAATAGTCTAAAGTGGCTTCTTTCCTATCCTAGTCTCATCTGCTTCATCTGCACTGATCTGAAAATACACTGGTTAGATGGAAGCAAAGTGATGGATGCCTACTAAGGAAAAATCCTGCTCTCATCAGCCTTGTTCTTTCACATCAGGGTGATTATAGGAAAGAATACGAGGATCGGAAGCCACTCATTGACATTCACCCCTGTTCATTCTCTCTTTGCCTCCACTCACCGTCCTATCCCGTCCTTCCAGAGAAGCTGATGACCCCGGAGATGTTTGCTGAGATCCTGTGTGACGACCTGGACCTGAACCCCCTGGCCTTTGTCCCGGCCATCACCTCAGCTATCCGCCAGCAGATAGAGTCCTACCCCACAGACAGCATCCTGGACGAGCAGACTGACCAGAGGGTCATCATCAAGGTGGGCATATACACAGTCACACACAAACAATTCACTGCTGCAATAGGAGCACAGGCCAAGGGCTGCATCTCAATAATAAAATCAATGGTTTGTCATAACATCACTCCTATACATACTGTATTTCTTAAACGTGTGTGTGTGTCTCAGCTGAACATCCACGTTGGGAACATCTCCCTGGTGGACCAGTTTGAGTGGGACATGTCGGAGAGGGAGAACTCTCCGGAGACGTTTGCCCTGATGCTGTGCTCCGAGCTGGGCCTGGGAGGAGAGTTTGTTACTACCATTGCCTACAGCATCCGTGGCCAGCTCAGCTGGCACCAGAGGACGTACGCCTTCAGGTAACACAGATGCTCAAAACATGTATATAAATGCAATATATGCATTTGCACAAACATAGACACAAACACACACCAAACAAACAAAAACAACACTAAATACACATATATGGACACACAGAGCACACCTAATGACACTGATGGATCCAGACAGAACCTTCCCAGTTCACACACATGCTCGGTCAGACATTTTAACATCCTATGCATTGCCCAGTGTAATGACAAAATGGAGAGTTGGAGAGTTAGAAATACCCGCACACATATTTTGCAACTCTTTGATCGGAAGGTCTTTGTCACGACACATTTTTCAACCTAAATGCAGCATTCCCCATACTGTTTTGTAAAATAGATATTTTAAATACTCAAGATGTAAGGTTGCCAGTATCATGGATATTTGCTGGAATAAGGCCAGAACACATTTAGTTCCCCCAATGTGATGTATTTTAATATGCCCCTTGACTTATTTCACATTTTGTTGTTACAGCCTGAATTCAAAATTTATTACATTAATTTTTTGCTCACTCATCTACACACAATACCCCATAATGACAAAGTGAAAACATGTTTTTAGAAATACATCCACAGGTACACCTCCAATTGACTCAAATGATGTCAATTAGCCTATCAGAAGCTTCTAAAGCCATGGCATCATTTTCTGGAATTTTCCAAGCTGTTTAAAGGCACAGTCAACTTAGTGTATGTAAACTTCTGACCCACTGGAATTGTGATACAGTGAATGATAAGTGAAATAATCTCTGTAAACAATTGTTGGAAAAATGACTTGTGTCATGCACAAAGTAGATATCCTAACCGACTTGCCAAAACTATAGTTTGTTAACAAGAAATGTGTGGAGTGGTTGAAAAACAAGTTTTAATGACACCAACCTAAGTGTATGTAAACTTCCGACTACAACTGTATGTGTTCTGTAAGATTAACTATATCTCACAGTGACATGAACATGAGGTCAGGTTGAGGCATGTGTTGTGTGGTGTCTTAAGAGTGTGTGGGAAGGGGTTTAAAAGTTGGCTGCCTGCCTAATGACTCACAAATTGGGGTCTGTTAAGGATTTTAATTTCAAAGACACACACACACACACACACACACACACCCTTTAGCCTTCATCCATTATTCACAAGCACGGGTACCATGTGTTTTTCCACCAAAACAAAAGCTTCATCCATAGGGAGTTTCCAGCCAACTAAACACTAAAACGGTCCCTTTAGCGTCCCCAGGCGATCGTTTTACATATTGAAATGTCTTAACGTTGTACAGATTTTCTCCCAGACAGTGACACAGACAGACATACAGTGGTTCCTCCTTTAAAACTTGCGAGCTTACACAGCGGGACTTAGAGGTACCCAGCGTCACGGGTTCATTGCTCCAGACCACCACAAGGGGGAGTTAGAGCACTCATTATGCATTTAAGTCCCAAGGTTTTTATATGACCAATCATATCGAGTGGTACCAATGACGAATTTGACGCGAGCCACCCGTCCCTGGTGACTTTCTTCAGCAAAGATGGCTGACAAAACATTACGGGGGAAGCAAATGTAAGTAGTTATAACGTCATTACGAGTTAAGCAAAAAATGTACAATTGAGAGGAATATGTTAGTTAATGTAGAGACAAGCGATTGTGCATACTTTTTTGTCATGAAGTTAATTTACGAAAATCACTAGCAAGTGTTTTTTTTTTTTTTGTTTCAATCATCCAATACCAGGTGTATCAAACTCCATTATTTGAATGATGCTGTGTCTGCATGTATGTAATGATTACACATTGTAACTATGCAATAGACTAGAAACATGATTTTGTAATTCATATATACAGAATAAAAAACAGTACATCCTGCCAGCACACCCACAAGCGTGCTGAATGACGTGTAGAAGAGAGCGAGGAACGAGATGAGAGTAACAATCCAGGCTATTTGCTCAGAGACCAGCATAATAATGTAATGAAACAAGCAGGGAGCAGGTTTCGAACCCTCAACATTCTAGCCTGAAGTCCAGCACGCTATCGACTGTGCCCAAATGTATTAATTGGGGTTGGATCCGATTGAGGCTAAAAACACTTTATCAATTGAAGTTAGAAGCAAAAGCCTACAGCTATTTTAGTACCGTTTCGTGCTGCTCTGAGACAAGACCACTCCTTCCTCCCCGTCGGGGGATTGAACCCTGGTCTCCCGTCCGCACACAGGGATTCTTTAGCTAAATAGCCCAGTACTGTGTTGCCGACCGTCACTTTGTACAGCGCCATATTTTCCGTTCCATTCTAACAGAAACCCAGAGGGTTTTTCTTTTTTTATGGAATAGAAACACCATAATATTAATCAAATTAATTAAGCAAGTACCAGTCAAAAGCTTGGCCAGACCTACTCATTCCAGGATTTGTCTTTATTTTGACTATTTTCTACATTGTAGAATAATAGTGAAGACATCACAACTATGAAATAACACCGGTCCCCCGCGTGCCCTGCATTCTGTAGTACAGACATGACCTGCTCTCCCTTATGTAAGGAATTAGGCACTTTCCCATGTTTACTACAGTATGTATTGTAGACTGCACAGTAGCCTAATAAACAAATAAACACATTTAGTTAATAAAATAATGATGAAGAAATACTCTTTCAAAATGCAGATGTTGATTTTAGTTATGGATCTGTAACGAATTACTATGGGAATAAATATCAATGATTTACAGAAATATTGGAAGAAAGTTGTCTAATGAAGGCAAAACATTTAGCATCCTCCAATCCTGTAGCCTACTCCCGACTGTCACATTTGTACAGCTCCATATTTTCCATTCCATCCTAACGGAAACCCTGAGGATTTTGTTTTTCTCTGAATAGAAACACCATAATATTAATCAACATTTCTTAAAATAAATCCCATATACTATGTTATTACAAAAAATTAATACTATTAAATGCTTCTCTAGTATGCCCTCTGGTGGTCAAACTAGAAATAACTTGCAGTAACAGAAAAAATGGCTGACAATTTAAATGACATGCCACAGAATGCTGCGGCCGCACGCAAGGTGTGCCGCAGTATGACGCAACTTTTAAAGGAGGAACCACTGTACAGTACAGCCTGTTTGTTTGTGTGTTGTTCCTCCCCCACTCTGCCCTGCATGGTTTCTCATCGCATTAGCTTGGCTCTGTTCATTTGTGATGTTTTGTTCATATGGGCTGTTCCATTGTGTGTCACCTGCTTATCAAACAGTGGTGGTCGATTCCATTTCACCAATGGACATTTCATGAATTGAACTGAAATAACAAATGGAGAAATTAGTAATCGATTGCCAACCCTAATGCCAATGCTTTTGAGTCATTTCAAGTCATTGATTGTGTGTAAATGAGGACTGGAGAGTTTTTCTAACATGCCTTTTTGTTTTGTATTGCAAACTAATGATCTTTTCTACTCTCTTCCCCCACTTGTCTGTCTTTTTATAGGGCTGATTTCAGGTCAATATGCTTTTGAATTACTTGAACTACTACCCCTCTCCCCCAAGCTAAACCCTCACCAACTACGTTCTCTTGACATGATCTGCCTTGGGAAGCTGAGTACATTTACACTTTATCTCTCTCTCTCTCATCTGTTGACTTGACTTTGCAGGGCTTGTCCACCCAAAGGAAACCATTTTAACTTGTATTATGAATAAAAAAGCCTATGAAGTTGTATGATATTCTGTTTCTGCCAAGTCAGGGAAAACTATGTAGTTATCACTGTTGGTTGGTCTACAAACTGCACTACACACAAGTTTCAAGTTGTATTAGTTGTATGTACAGGGTACACATGGAATACACCGTCCAACGAAATGCTTACTTGCAGGTTCTTTCTCGACAATGCAACAACAAGAAGAAATAATAAAAGATAAGAATACAAACATAAAGTAAATAGCTCAGTAGAACACAGAAAACTGTGTGGCTTATTGTTGTAAATATGCAGAGAGAGGATCAGAAATCCAGAAGGTATCAGACAAAACGGTTCCACTGGTGCCTTTATCTATTCTCCCAGTTCTTCATTTGTCAAACTGAAAATGCATGTGTTAGTTTAGTATCCCTTATACCGTGGGGATTATAAAAAAAGAAATGTAGGTATTTTCACTACAGGTATGTAAAATGCCGAGCAGGGTTTGATGGATGCTGTATGACTGTTTTCATTGCTTTGGCTGAGTGTGCTAGTGGTGAATCTGTGCTTTACTTATCAAGATGGCATCTTCGTTAAAAAAATAAATAAATACATGATCGTCACGCAATTTTAAATACGAAATTTCCCAAAACCTTTTTTAAAAGTTTGAATAAGTCATGTTTTTGTCTGTTTGGATCAAGGGTATGTCTATTCCTCATCAAAATGGCACTAACTCACAAGAGTGACAAGGGCGGCCATGTTGTTTTTCTCCTCCAAGATGCCTCTTATTAGCTCTCCCAATTCTTCAACACACCATGACTGCAGCATGTCCCATCCTGGGCGCTCTCTTCCTAGTTTTGCGTCTCATTTCCTGTCGCTCTGATGTCATTTTCTGCAGTGAGAACCCCCTGCCAACGGTGGAGATTGCCATCCGCAACACAGGCGACGCTGACACATGGTGCCCTCTGCTGGAGACCCTGACAGATGCAGAGATGGAGAAGAAGATCAGGGACCAGGACAGGAACACCAGGTGAGAGAGAGAGAGCCTGGCATTCAAAACCTAGTTTTTTTTCTCAATTCATCTTTCCATTTTTCCTCCATCTTCCCTCAACCTTTTCCCCCAAAACGTGTGAGGAGATGGGATGCGAAGAATCACAGAAAGACCAATTGAGATAGCCTTACTTTCCGACTAGCCCCCTCGTCTCCTCCTCATTTCTATGTCCACTGTTGTAGAAAAGGAATACTACGCTCAAACGGTTTTTAGTATTTTGTTCATTATTCCGCTGTTAATACAATCCCAAATAATTGTGCATCTCATCAGTCAAATTTTAAGATGGAACACGCGTTATCATGACAGTTTTTTTGCTCTGGACAGAAAGTACTTTGCTCTGTATTGTTCTCTAACTTGATCACTTGACTGCTGACATGCACCATTTTTGGGGGATTGTAGTATTAACAGTGGACTAATTAAATGTTCAGGAAGAGACAACAAGATTCAGGTTTTTCCTCAAAATCAGACACATTTATTTTGGTCTGCACCACTCAGACAATTGAAAACTGATCCGTGCAAAACTAGTTATAATTTGCAATAGGGTATTTGGTCAGATAAGTATGAAAACTACTGTCCTACATCATCAGATTTCCCATCTAAGAATGTTTTCTACTGTGTTGTATTTATTCCAGCCCATCTGCCATATGAGGGGTTGGGTTAAATGCGGAAGACACATTTCAGTTGAATGCATTCAGTTGTAAAACTGACAAGGTATCCCCCTTTCCCATAGTAACCTATTTAATGTGTTTTCCTTTCAGGCGCATGAGACGACTTGCCAACACTGCCCCCGCCTGGTAGAGAGAAGCACCAATAAGCTACTACAGAGCCTCTAGTCCAGTGGTTCCCAACCTTTTTGAACCGTGGCGCACCTTGATGGGATATAAGATTCTGCGGCACACCAAAAATGTCCCTATTAATTTATCTGGTGGTAATGACCTCCATCTGATCTATATTGCATATCATCTATTTTCTGTGACAAATGTTTATTAAATAGGGTTTGTTTTAAGTATTTTCATAGTTCCTTACTCATGATGGTTCATTTGTGTATACCCCTTTTAAGAGCGTCCCGCAAATCTGCGCCAGAAAGAATAAAATATATGTATTGGGTAAATAGGTATTTAGTTTTGAACGGTCTGTGCTAGAGGTGCAACCACGGACACAAAGCCAAGCTCCGTTTGGTTTTATGGCAAGATGCTGTGGTATAGCTAAGCCTAGAGCCATATATTTAGAAATAAATTATTCTCGCTAAGCCTAATCAAACTTACAAGTGCTAATGGTTATCACAGACTAAGTAAAATAATAAAAATGACTGCTCGTGATACGATAAGGTGTAACAATGTAACATTTAATGTATTATCTGACTGGCACAGGTGCTCCCAAGTCAAAATTCCAGAGTGTTCAAACATTTTTATCAAGATTAGGAAAGGTTTTGTGGCACACCACTGTTTCTAGTCAGCTAACAGTCAACTCCTATGGGCCCTCTGTGGAGACACACACACAAACAAATGTGACAATAGACATTCAACTGGTCCCTTCTTACAGCCCCCACAATATTAACTAACTCAATGCTTGATTGTCATACTAATCCAGTACCAATGTCACATCTGTACTCCCACATCTGTACATTAATTAGAAAAATGACATCTGATCCCAGATCAGAGACTGTTCAAGGAGCCTTATCCATTTCTAGTGATGAATCCCAATCCAAGCCCCTCCAGTGGTTCAACCGCTATTCATTTCTGATGAGATGAGGCGACGTGGTATATTAAAGGTGCCATGGGTAGAGTGTATTTGTCCGTTTGAAATGTAGCCTTTGTCCATTCTACGGACTCACCATCTAAGTGAGCTCTACCTGTAATACTGCTTTGATGCACTCATATCTCTCATGATAGACAATGCTGACTGACTTGATCTGTCTGTTTAAAGAAACACTCAGACTCAACTCTTGCGAATAATGTAAAGTTATGTATTTATGCTGATACTTTTAGTACATTTTTGAGTTTTTTGTTTCCTTTTTAATAAAATAATATAAACCAGACATTTGAAATGAAGATTATAGGTTGCTCTACAAATTCTTGTTGAGTCGGCAAGTTGCACAATCAACAGTGGGCTATTATTATTTTTCACTGTGAGGTACAGCGCATTCGGAAAGTATTCAGACCCCTTGACTTTTTCCACATTTTGTTAAGTTACAGCCTTATTCTAAAATTGATGAAATTGTTTTTTTCCCTCAATCATCACACAATACCCCATGATGACAAATGAAAACAGGTTTTTAGAAATGTTTGCAAATTAATACAAAATAAAAAAACGGATACCTTATTTACATAAGTATTCAGACCCTTTGCTATGAGACTTGACATTGAGCTCAAGTGCATCTTATTTCCGTTGATCATCCTTGAGATGTTTCTAGAACTTGGAGTCCACCTGTGGTAAATCAGTTGATTGGACATGATTTGGAAACGCACACACCTGTCAAATCAAATTGTATTAGTCACATGCGCCGAATACATGTGTAGACCTTGCAGTGAAATATTTACTTACAACCCCCTAACCAACAATGCAGTTAAAACAAATATGAACATGAATAAGAAATGAAAGAGCAGCAGTAAAATAACAATAGCGAGACTATATATATATGTGTGTGTGTGTGTGTGTGTGTGTGTGTGTGTGTGTGTGTGTGTGTGTGTGTGTGTGTGTGTGTGTTTGTACACACACACATACAGTTGAAATCGGAAGTTTACATACACTTATGTTGGATCCTATCTGACCTTGTTTTTCAACCACTCCACAAATTTCTTGTTAACAAACTATAGTTTTGGCAAGTCGGTTAGGACATGAACTTCGTGGATGACACAAGTAATTTTTCCAACAATTGTTTACAGACAGATTATTTCACTTATAACTCACTGTATTACAATTCCAGTGGGTCAGAAGTTTACATACACTATGTTGACTGTGCCTTTTAACAGCTTGGAAAATTCCAGAAAATGATGTCATGGCTTTAGAAGCTTCTGATAGACTAATTGACATAATTTGAGTCAATTGGAGGTGTACCTGTGGATGTATTTCAAGGCCTACCTTCAAGCTCAGTGCTTCTTTGCTTGACATCATGGGAAAATCAAAAGAAATCAGCCAAGATCTCAGAAAAAAGATTGTAGACCTCCACAAGTCTGGTTCATCCTTGGGAGCAATTTCCAAACGCCTGAAGGTAGCACGTTCATCTGTACAAACAATAGTACGCAAGTATAAACACCATGGGACCACGCAGGCATCATACCGCTTAGGAAGGAGACGCGTTCTGTCTCCTAGAGATGAACATACTTTGGTGTGAAAAGTGCAAATCAATCCCAGAATAACAGCAAAAGACCTTGTGAAGATGCTGGAGGATACAGGTACAAAAGTATCTATATCCACAGTAAAACGAGTCCTATATCGACATAACCTGAAAGGCTGCTCAGCAATGAAGAAGCCACTGCTCCAAAACCGCCATAAAAAATCCAGACTACGGTTTGCAACTGCACATGAGGACAAAGATCATACTTTTTGGAGAAATGTCCTCTTCTCTGATGAAACAAAAATATAACTGTTTGGCCATAAGGACCATCGTTATGTTTGGAGGAAAAAGGGGGAGGCTTGCAAGCCGAAGAACACCATCCGAACCGTGAAGATCGGGGGTGGCAGCATCATGTTGTGGGGGTGCTTTGCTGCAGGAGGGACTGGTGCACTTCACAAAATAGATGGCATCATGAAGGAGTAAAATTATGTGGATATATTGAAGCAACTTCTCAAAACATCAGTCAGGAAGTTTAAGCTTGGTCGCAAATTGGTCTTCCAAGTGAACAATAACCCCAAGCATACTTCCAAAGTTGTGGCAAAATGGCTTAAGGACAACAAAGTCAAGGTATTGAAGTGGCCATCACAAAGCCTTGACCTCAATCCTATAGAAAATGTATGGGCAGAACTGAAAAAGCGTGTGCGAGCATGGAGGCCTACAAACCTGACTCAGTTACACCAGCTTTGTCAGGAGGAATGGGCCAAAATTCACCCAACTTATAGTGGGAGGCTTGTGGAAGGCTACCCGAAACATTTGACCCAAGTTAAACAATTTAAAGGCAATGCTACCAAATACTAATTGAGTGTATGTACACTTCTGACCCACTGGGAATGTGATGAAATAAATAAAAGCTCAAATAAATCATTCTCTACTTTTATTCTGACATTTCAGTCTTAAAATAAAGTGGTGATCTTAACTGACCTAATACATGGACTTTTTAGTAGGATTAAATGTCAGGATTTGTGAAAAACAGCGTTTTTTGTATTTGGCTAAGGTGTATGTAAACTTCAGACTTCAGTTGTATGTCATTTTGGAGTCCCTTTTATTGTAAATAAGTATATAATACAGTGCCTTCAGAAAGTATTCATACTCCTTGACTTTTTCCACATTTTTCTGTTGCAGCCTAAATTCAAAATGGATAAAATAAAACTCACCCATCTACACACAATACCCCATAATGACAAAGTGAAAACATGTTTTTAGAAATGTTTGCACATTTATTGAAAATGAAATGCAGAAATATCTAATTTACATAGGTATTCACACACTAAGTCAATACTTTGTAGAAGCACCTTTGGCAGCGATTACAGCTGTGAGTCTTTTGGGGTAAGTCTCTAAGAGCTTTGCACACCTGGATTGTACAATATTTGCCCATTTACTATTTTTAAAATTCTTCAAGTTCTCAAGTTGATTGTTGATCATTGCTAGACAGCCAATTTCAAGTCTTGCCATAGATCGTCAAGCCTATTTAACGATTATAAGTATACCAATTGAATGTTGCAGCCACCACTATGCTTGAAAATTTCAAGAGTGGTACTCAGCAGTGTTGTGTTGGATTTGCCCCAGACAACGCTTAGTATTCGGGACAAAAAATATTTTCTTTGTCACATATTTTGCAGTATTACTTAAGTGCCTAGTTGCAAACCAAATGTGGATGTTTTTGAATATATTTATTCTTTACAGGCTTCCTTCTTTTCACTCTGGCATTTACAGTTTAAGTCAGAAGTTTACATACACCTTAGCCAAATACATTTAAACTCTGTTTTTCACAATTCCTGACATTTAATCCTAGTAAAAATCCTAGTAAATTGTTCAACAAAACAATTCCACTTTGAAATTGTGGGGTAATGTGTGTAGATCAGTGGCAAAAAAATCTAAATGTATTCAATTTTAAATTCAGGCTGTAACACAACAAAATTTGGTAAAAAAGTAAAGGGGTGTGAATTCTTTCTTAAGGCACTCTACAGTCATGGCCAAAAGCTTTGAGAATGACACACATATTCATTTTCACAAAGTCTGCTGCCTTGATGGCAATTTGCATATACTCCAGAATGTTATGAAGAGGGATCAGATGAATTGCAATTAATTGCAAAGTCCCTCTTTGCCATGCAAATGAACTGAATCCCCAAAAAACATTTCCACTGTATTTCAGCCCTGCCACCAAAGGACCAGCTGACATCATGTCAGTGATTCTCTCATTAACACAGGAGTGAGTGTTGACGAGGACAAGGCTGGAGATCACTCTGTCATGCTGATTGAGTTCGAATAACAGACTGGAAGCTTCAAAAGGAGGGTGGTGCTTGGAATCATTGTTCTTCCTCATTCAACCAAGGTTACCTGCAAGGAAACACGTTCCGTCATCATTGCTTTGCACAAAAAGGGCTTCACAGGCAAGGATATTGCTGCCAGTAAGATTGCACCTAAATCAACCATTTATTGGATCATCAAGAGCTTCTAGGAGAGCGGTTCAATTGTTGTGAAGAAGGCTTCAGGGCACCCAAGAAAGTCCAGCAAGTGCCAGGACCGTCTCCTAAAGTTGATTCAGCTGCGGGATCGGGGCACCACCAGTACAGAGCTTGCTCAGAAATGGCAGCAGGCAGGTGTGAGTGCATCTGCACGCACAGTGAGGTGAAGACTTTTGGAGGATGGCGTGGTGTCAAGAAGGGCAGCAAAGAAGCCACTTCTTTCCAGGAAAAACATCATGGACAGATTGATATTCTGCAAAAGGTACAGGGATTGGACTGCTGAGGACTGGGGTAAAGTCATTTTCTCTGATGAATCCCCTTTCCGATTGTTTGGGGCATCCGGAAAAAAGCTTGTCTGGAGAAGACAAGGTGAGCGCTGCCATCAGTCCTGTGTCATGCCAACAGTAAAGCATCCTGAGACCATTCATGTGTGGGGTTGCTTCTCAGCCAAGGGAGTGGGCTCACTCACAATTTTGTCTAAGAACACAGCCATGAATAATGAATGGTACCAACACATCCTCCGAGAGCAACTTCTCCCAACCATCCAGGAACAGTTTGGTGACGAACAATGCCTTTTCCAGCATGATGGAGCACCTTGCCATAAGGCAAAAGTGATAACTAAGTGGCTCGGGGAACAAAACATCGATATTTTGGATCCATGGCCAGGAAACTCCCCAGACCTTAATGCCATTGAGAACTTGTAGTCAATCTTCAAGAGGCGGGTGGACAAACAAAAACCCACAAATCTGACAAACTCCAAGCATTGATTATGCAAGAGTCAGGATCAGACAGGATGTGGCCCAGAAGTTAATTGACAGCATGCCAGGGCGGATTGCAGTGGTCTTGAAAAAGAAGGGTCAACACTGCAAATACTGACTCTCTGCATCAACTTCATGTAATTGTCAATAAATCTTTAAGTCATACCACAGATTCTCAATTAGATTGAGGTCTGGGCTTTGACTAGGCCATTCCAAGACATTTAAATGTTTCCCCTTAAACCACTCGAGTGTTGCTTTAGCAGTATGCTTAGGGTCATTGTCCTGCTGGAAGGTGAACCTCCGTCCCAGTCTCAAATCTCTGGAAGACTGAAACAGGATTCCCTCAAGAATTGCTCTGTATTTAGCGCCATACATAATTCCTTCAATTGTGACCAGTTTCTCAGTCCCTGCCGATGACAAATATCCCCACAGCATGATGCTGCCACCACCATGCTTCACTGTGGGGATGGTATTCTTGGGGTGATAAGAGGTGTTGGGTTTGCGCCAGACATAGCATTTTCCTTGATGGCCAAAAAGCTCAATTTTAGTTTAATCTGACCAGAGAACCTTCTTCCATATGTTTGGGGAGTCTCCCATATGACTTTTGGCTTATTTTTTTCTGGCCACTCTTCCGTAAAGCCCAGCTCTGTGGAGTGTATGGCTTAAAGTGGTCCTATGGGCAGATACTCCAATCTCCGCTGTGGAGCTTTACAGCTCCTTCAGGGTTATCTTTGGTCTCTTTGTTGCCTCTCTGATTAATGCCCTCCTTGCTTGGTCCGTGAGTTTTTGTGGGCGGCCCTCTCTTGGCAGGTTTGTTGTGGTGCCATATTTTATCCATTTTTTAATAATGGATTTAATGTGGTGCTTCGTGGGATGTTCAAAGTTTTGGATATTGTGTTATAACCCAAGCCTGATCTGTACTTCTCCACAACTTTGTCCCCGACCTGTTTGGAGAGCTCCTTGGTCTACATGGTGCTGCTTGCTTGGTGGTGCCTCTTGCTTAGTGGTGCCCCTTGCTTAGTGGTGTTGCAGACTCTGGGGCCTTTCAGAACAGGTGTATATATACTGAGATCTTGTGACAGATCATGTGACACTTAGATTGCACACAGGTGGACTTTATTCATACAATTATGTGACTTCTGAAGTTAATTGGTTGCACCAGATCTTATTTAGGGGATTCATAGCATGCACCACTTTTCAGTTTTGAATTTTTTTGAATTTTTTGAAACAAGTTATTTTTTCATTTCACCAATTTGGAATATTTTGTGTATGTCCATTACATGAAATCCAAATAAAAATACATTTAAATTACAGGTTGTAATGCAACAAAACAGGAAAACGCCAAGGGGGTGAATACTTCTGCAAGGCACATGGTTATGGGTAAAAAACACACAAAAAAACTGTACCATGTCAAATATACACTACTGGTCAAAAGTTTCAGAACACCTACCCATTCAAGGTTATTTTTTTTTTTAAACTATTTTCTACATTGTAGAATAATAGTGAAGACATGAAAAATATTAAATAACACATATGGAATCATGTAGTAACCAAAAAAGTGTTAAACAAATCAACATATATATATATATATATATATATATATAGCCACCTTTGCCTTGACAGCTTTCTTTGCACACTCGCATTCTCTCAACCAGCTTCACAAGGTAGTCACCTGGAATGCATTTCAATTAACAGGTGTGCCCTCTTAAAACTTAATTTTTGGAATTTCTTTCCTTCGTAATGCGTTTGAACCAATCAGTTGTGTTGTGACAAGGTAGGTATACAGAAGATAGCCCTATTTGGTAAAAGACCAAGTTCACATTATGACAAGAACAGCTCAAATAAGCAAAGAGAAATGATAGTCCATCATTATTTTAAGACATGAAGGTCAGTCAATGTGAAAAAATTCAAGAACTTCTTAAAGTTTCTTCATGTAAAGTCGCAAAAACCATCAAGCGCTATGATGAAACTTGCTCTCAGGACCGCCACAGGAATGGAAGACCCAGAGTTACCTCACACTCTCACCCAGAGCTTCCAACTCACACTCTCAAACACCTAGATCCCCTGAACGCAGCTCATTTTCCAGCCCTCTTTCCAGCTCACACTCTCAAACACATAGATCCACTGAATGCAGCTCACTCTCCAGATTCCAGTCACATGAATTCTGATCACCTAGTCACACACCTGTATGTCATTATCACACACTATTTAGTTCAGTTCTTTGCACCCCAGAATTGTGAGGTATTTGTGATTGTTTTGTGACACACTTCTATTTGGAGCTCTGTTTTTCCCGTAATTTAATTACTCCTGTGTATGATAGTTTTGGCCTGCCTCACTAACGACGCCTTTTGCCTATTCCATTTGTGTACTTTAACCTATCGGATTTCCTGTTATCAACCTATTGCTTGATCTCCTGGACGACGTTACTAGCCTTTTCCCTGCCTGTACTGTTGCCTTGTTGGACCCCTGTGTATGACCTTCTGCCTGCCCCTGGACCCAGCTACCTGCCTCCTCCTGTGGTCCTTTACCAAAAAACACCTGCTGCGCCTTGTGCTTGAAACCAGCTCTCTGTCTCCCATCGTGTTCATTACACCCACAGGAAAGGAAGACCCGGAGTTAACTCTGCTGCAGAGGATACTGTAAGTTCATTAAAGGTACCAGCCTCAGAAATTGCACCCCAAAAAAATCCTTCACAGAATGCAAGTAACAGACACATCTCAACATCAACTGTTCAAAGGAGACTGCGTGAATCCGGACTACATGGTTGAATTACTGCAAAGAAACCACTAATAAATGACACAAATAAGAAGAAAATACTTGCTTGGGACAAGAAACACGAGCAATGGACATTAGACCGGTGAAAATCTGTCCTTTGGTCTAATGAGTCCAAATTTGAGATTTTTGGTTCCAACCATTGTGTCTTTGTGAGACGGCATATGTAGTTCCCACCGTGAAGCATGGAGGAGGTGTCATGGTGTTGGGGTGCTTTGCTTTGCTTTGCTGGTGACACTGTTAGTTATTTATTTAGAATTCAAGGCACACTTAACCAGCATGGCTACCACAGCATTCTGCAGCGATACACCATCCCATCTGGTTTGCGCTTAGTGGAACTATCATTTGTTTTTCAACAGGAAAATGACCCAAAACACACTACCAGGTTGTGTAAGGGCTATTTGACCAAGAAGGAGAGTGATGGAGTGCTGCATCAGATGACCTGGTCTCCACAATAACCAGAACTCAAACCAATTGAGATGGTTTGGGATGAGTTGGCAGAGTGAAGGAAAAGGAGCAAGTGCTCAGTATATGTGGGAACTCCTTCAAGACTGTTGGGAAAGCATTCCAGGTGAAGCTGGTTGAGAGAATGCCAAGAGTGTGCAAAGCTGTCATCGTGGCAAAGGGTGGCTACTTTGAAGAATCTCAAATTTAAAATATATTTTGATTTAACACTTTTTTGGTTACTACATGATTCCATGTGTTATTTCATAATTTTGATCTCTTCACTATTGTTCTAAAAAAGAAATGTCCTCTCACTGTCAACAGCGTTTATTTTCAGCAAACTTAACATTTGTATGAACATAACAAGATTCAACAACTGAGACATAAACTGAACACGTTCCACAGACATGTGACTAACAGAAATTGAATAATATGTCCCCAAACAAAAGGGGGGGAGGTCAAAATCAAAAGTAACAGTCAGTATCTGGTGTGGCCACCAGCTGCATTAAGTACTGCAGTGCATCTCTTCCTCATGGACTGCACCAGATTTGTCAGTTCTTGCTGTGAGATGTTACCCCACTCTTCCACCAAGGCACTTGCAAGTTCCCGGACATTTCTGGGGGGAATGGCGCTAGCCCTCACCCTCTGATCCAACAGGTCGCAGACGTGCTCAATGGGATTGAGATCCGGGCTCTTCGCTGGCCATGGCAGAACATTGACCTTCCTGTCTTGCAGGAAATCACGCACAGAATGAGCAGTATGGCTGGTGGCATTGTCATGCTAGAGGGTCATGTCAGGATGAGCCTGCAGGAAGGGTATCACATGAGGGAGGAGGATGTCTTCCCTGTAATGCACAGTGTTGAGATTGCCTGCAATGACAACAAGCTCAGTCCGATGATGTTGTGACACACGACCCAGACCATGATGGACCCTCCACCTCCAAATCGATCTCGCTCCAGAGTACAGGCCTCAGTGTAACGCTCATTCCTTCGATGACAAACGCGAATCAGACCATCACCCCTGGTGAGACAAAACCGTGACTCGTCAGTGAAGAGCACTTTTTGCCAGTCCTGTCTGGTCCAGCGACAGTGAGTTTGTAGGCAACGTTGTCGCCAATGATGTCTAGTGAGGACCTGCCTTACAACAGGCCTACAAGCACTCAGTCCAGCCCCTCCGCCTATTGTGGACAGTCTGAGCACTGATGGAGGGATTGTGCGTTCCTGGTGTAACTCGGGCAGTTGTTGTTGCCATCCTGTACCTGTCCCGCAGGTGTGATGTTCGGATGTACCGATCCTGTGCAGGTGTTGATACACGTGGTCTGCCGCTGCGAGGACGATCAGCTGTCCGTCCTGTCTCCCTGTAGGGCTGTCTTAGGCGTCTCACAGTACAGACATTGCAATTTATTGCCCTGGCCACATCCACAGTCCTCATGCCTCCTTGCAGCATGCCTAAGGCACGTTCATGCAGATGAGCAGGGACCCTGGGCATCTTTCTTTTGGTGTTTTCCAGAGTCAGTAGAAAGGCCTCTTTAGTGTCCTAAGTTTTCATAACTGTGACCTTAATTGCCTACAGTCTGTAAGCTGTTAGTGTCTTAACGTCCGTTCCATAGGTGCACGTTCATTAATTGTTTATGGTTCATTGAACAAGCATGGGAAACAGTGTTTAAACCCTTTCCAATGAAGATCTGTGAAATTATTTGGATTTTTACAAATTATCTTTGAAAGACAGGGTCCTGAAAAAGGGACGTTTCTTTTTTTGCTGAGTTTACAATGTGGAAAATAGTAAAATAATGAAAAACCCTTGAAGGAGTAGGTGTGTACCAAACTTTTGCCTGGTACTGTATATATATGAATAATGAAATTATGGAAAATTATTACTAACATTCTACCCATGAGGCCAAAGAGGGTGCTTTTGGTCATTGACTGAAGGAAAGGGCCACTGTGGATGCTACCATGATTATGGATAATCATGAATAAATCGTAAATAATGATGAGTGAGAAAGTTTGAGGCCTAATTATCATATCCCGCAAATGCTTACCTCCCCTGTTATTGGGCATCTGTAGCTAATCATCATTCACGATTCATTCATGATTATCCATAATCATGATAGTACCCACATTAATGTAGAAGTGTTCAGAAACATTTTCTATTGTTATTTACAATAAAGGTAATAAAAAAATATTATAGGGGAGTCTACATTTTGGAGGGGGGCATGATTGTGACAACACAGTGATCCACTGAAAGAAATGTCAACTTGAAAGGCCTCCCTATTCCTTAAAGTAGCCTACAAATAACTTTGCCCCCTCATTTCAGCCTTGGTCCACATAATGCAATACTGTTGTATCAGTTAATTTCTGGAAAATCTGAAACTGTACATAGCTGAACTTTTCCGAACTTGGCAACATCCTCTTGCCATCTGAATAATGCATGTATAAAATAGCAGAAGTCAAGTGTATGTGCATGCCTGTGTCTGAGCCTGTACAGGCTTGCTCCCTCCTCAGGCTGCGTTCCTCCTCCTCAACATGCCAATATGATTCTCACTCTTCAGTGTCACCATCAGGACAAGTGCAGGGGCCCTCATTTATAAACGTTGCATATGCACAAAATATGCCCAGAAACATGCGTGCGCCAGTTCCCACACAAAAGTTATAAAAACTGAACTTGACGTGAGAATGTGCTCATCCTCCCCCAAACTTTAGACCATGTGTACGGGCAGTTTTTAGTGGTTGAAGCATTGCATTGGAAGAAAGCAAAAGTAGCCTAGTAGTAGCCTTGTGCAAATGGGGAATATATGATGACACTTTTATTCACACAAAAAAAGAAAATCATTTTTTTGTCCATTAAAATAACATCAAATTGATCAGATATGCAGTGTAGACATTGTTAATGTTGTAAATGACTATTGTAGCTGGAAACGGCCGATTTTTTTTATGGAATATCTACATAGGCCCATTATCAGCAACCGACACAGCTGTGTTCCAATGGCACGTTGTGTTAGCTAATCCAAGTCTATCATTTTAAAAGGCTAATTGATCATTAGAAAATCCTTTTGCAATTATGTTAGCACAACTGAAAACTGTTGTACTGATTCAAAAAGCAATAAAACTGTCCTTGCCTAGAAGGCCAGCATCCCGGAGTCGACTCTTCACTGTTAACCATTGAGACTGGTGTTTTGTGGGTACTATTTAATGAAGCTGCCAGTTGAGGACTTGTGAGGCGTCTGTTTCTCAAACTAGACACTCTAATGTACTTGTCCTCTTGTTCAGTTGTGCACTGGGGACTCCCACTCCTCTTTCTATTCTGGTTAGGGCCAGTTTACGCTGTTCTGTGAAGGGAGTAGTACACAGCGTTGTACGCGATCTTCAGTTTCTTGGCAATTTCTCCCATGGAATAGAGTTCATTTCTCAGAACAAGAATAGACTGAAAGCTCTTTGTTTCTGGCCATTTTGAGCCTGTAATCAAAACCATAAATGATGATGCTCCAGATATTCAACTAGTCTAAAGAAGGACAGTTTTATTGCTTCTTTAATAAGGACAACAGTTTTCAGCTGTGCTAACATAATTGCAAAAGGGTTTTCTAATTATCAATTAGCCTTTTAAAATTATAAACTTGGATTAGCTAACACAACATGCCATTGGAACACAGGAGTGATGGTTGCTGATATTGGGCCTCTAAACACATATGTAGATATTCCATGTTGTAAATGACTATTCCAGCTACAATAGTCATTTACAACATTAACGATGTCTACACTATATTTCTGATCAATTTGATGTTATTTTAATGGGTAAAAAAAAAGCTTTTCTTTCAAAAACAAGGACATTTTAAGTGATACATACACAGTGATATATACACATACACTGTCACGGTTGTCGTCGGACCAAAACGCAGCAGGAATGTGGATGCTCATCTTGATATTTATTGAAACCAAGAAAACACCAAAATAACAAATGTCGAAGAACTCACGAACAACCAAACAATCTTGTAAGGCTCACACACGCAAAACAAGAGACAATCTCCCACAAACACTAAACCAAACACATACCCATATATAGGACTCTCAATCAGAGGCAACGAGAAAGCACCTGCCTCCAATTGAGAGTCCAACCCCCCATTAACCTAAACATAAAAATACAACTAACTAGACTAAACATAGAAATACATTAACAAGGAACAGTGCCCAAAAACCCTGGAATACATAAATCAAATAACCTTCTACAAAAACACCACCCCGAACCACATAAAACAAATACCCTCTGCCACGTCCTGACCAAACTACAATAACAAACAACCCTTATACTGGTCAGGACGTGACAACACCCCCCCCCCAAAGGTGCAGACCCCGGATGCACCTCATAAATAAACAAAACCCAAAACAACAACAAAAAAATCCCCCTAAACTAAAGGGAGGGAAGGGAGGGTGGCTGCCGTCACCGACGGCACTTGTGCTACACCCCCCCTCCCCAACCCAACTATACAGGTGGTGGTTCAGGCTCCGGCCTACAGACTTAATCCGTTTCGGGCCGTAGGCAGACTCCCCTCGTTCCGGATTGTAGGCAGACCTCTTCCATTCCACACTGTCGGCAGACTCATTTGAAACACAGTTACTTATATTTAGTTCTGGATCATTAATAGACTTACTCAGTTCCGGGTTGCTGCTAGACTTACCCGGTTCCGGGTCACAGGCAGACCCCTTTGGTTCCGGGTCACAGGCAGACCCCTTTGGTTCCGGGTCACAGGCAGACCCCTTCGGTTCCGGGTCACAGGCAGACCCCTTCGGTTCCGGGCAGGTGGGCCGCTCTGGCTATCCGGCGCAGCGGGCCGCTCTGGCGGCTCCTGACTGGCGGGCTGCTCTGGCGGCTCCTGACTGGCGGGCGGCTCTGGCGGCTCCTGACTGGCGGGCGGCTCTGGCGGCTCCTGACTGGCGGGCGGCTCTGGCGGCTCCTGACTGGCGGCTCCTGACTGGCGGGCGACTCCTGACTGGCGGGCGGGCTCTGGCGACTCCTGACTGGCGGGCGGCTCCTGACTGGCGGGCGGCTCTGGCGACTCCTGACTGGCGGGCGGCTCCTGACTGGCGGGCGGCTCTGGCGACTCCTGACTGGCGGGCAGCTCTGGCGACTGCTGACTGGCGGGCAGCTCTGGCGACTGCTGACTGGCGGGCAGCTCTGGCGACCCCTGACTGGCGGGCAGCTCTGGCGACCCCTGACTGGCGGGCAGCTCTGGCGACTCCTGACTGGCGAGTGGCTGACGCACTAGATGCCTAATGCGTGGTGCTGGTACTGTAGGTATCAGCCTGGGAACACGCACCTCAGGGCTAGTGCGGGGAGCGGGAACAGGACGAGTCGGACTGGGCTGACGTACTGGAAGCCTGGTGCGTGGTGCTGGTACTGGACATGCCAGACTGGGAACAAGCACCTTAGGGCTAGTGCGGGGAGCGGGAACAGGACGAGTCGGACTGGGCTGACGCACTGGAAGCCTGGTGCGGGTACTGGACGTGCCAGACCGGGATTTCGCACTTCCGGGTCCGCACGAGAGACAGGAACTGGAAACACCGGGCCATGGAGGCGCACAGGCGGTCGTGATCTCACCTCCTGCACAACCCGTCCTGGCTGGATGGAACTAGTAGCCCTGTACAAGCGGGGTGCTAGTACAGGGCGAACTGGGCTGTGCAGGGGCCTGATGGTTGCCGTGCGTAGAGCGGGCGTAGGGTAGCCTGGTCCTAGGAGGCGCACCGGTGACCAGACCCGCTGTGCAGGCATCCTCCTACCAGGCTGGATGCCCACTCTAGTACGGCATCTGCGAGGGGCTGGAATAACTCGCACTGGACTGTGCGTGCGTATGGGCGAGATTGTGCGCACTTCAGCAAAACACGGCGCCCTCCACTCCATACGGTCCTCCATATAAACACGGGGAGCTGGCTTAGGGCTCACCCTTGGCCCAGCCAAACTGCCCGTGTGCCCCCCCCCCAAAAAAATTATTGGGGGTGCCTCACGTGCTTCAACGCCAGTCGTGTTCCTCGGTAGCGTTCCCGGTCTTCGCTCCATTTTCTCCATGGGCCCCCCCCGGCCATAATCTGTTCCCATGTCCATTTCTCCCATTGGTCCAACTTAAATTCCTCTTGCTCCTCAAAGTCCACCTGTTGCTCCTTCCTCCGCTGCTTGGTCCGTTTGTGGTGGGAGATTCTGTCACGGTTGTCGTCGGGAATGGAGGACCAAAACGCAGCAGGAATGTGGATGCTCATCTTGATATTTATTGAAACCAAGAAAACACCAAAATAACAAACAACGAAGAACTCACGAACAACCAAACAGTCTTGTAAGGCTCACACACGCAAAACAAGAGACAATCTCCCACAAACACTAAACCAAACACATACCCATATATAGGACTCTCAATCAGAGGTAACGAGAAAGCACCTGCCTCCAATTGAGAGTCCAACCCCCCATTAACCTAAACATAGTTGTATTTCTAACTAGACTAAACATAGAAATACATTAACAAGGAACAGTGCCCAAAACCCCCGGAATAAATAAATCAAATACCCTTCTACAAAAACACCACCCCGAACCACATAAAACAAATACCCTCTGCCATGTCCTGACCAAACTACAATAACAAATAACCCTTATACTGGTCAGGACGTGACATACAGAGTACCAGTGAAAAGTTTGGACACACCTACTCATTCCAAGGGTTTTTATTTATTTTTGCTCATTTCTACATTGTAGAATAATAGTGATGACAAAAACTATGAAATAAAACATATGAAATCATGTAATAACCCAAAAGTGATTAATAAATCAAAATGTGTTTTATATTTGAAATTCTTCAAAGTAGCCACCTTTTGCCTTGATGACAGCTTTGAACACTCGTCACATTCTCTCAACCAGCTTCATGAGGAAGTCACCTGGAATGCATTTCAATTAACAGGTTTGCCTTGTTAAAAGTTCATTTTCCTCCTTAATGTGTTTGAGCCAATCAATTGTGTTGTGACAAGGAAGGGGTGGTATACAGAAGATAGCCCTATTTGGTAAAAGACCAAGTCCATATTATGGCAAGAACAGCTCAAATAAGCAAAGAGAAACAACAATCCTTCTTCATTACTTTAAGACATGAAGGTCAGTCAATCTGGAAAATTTCTAAAACTTTGAAAGTTTCTTCAAGCGCAGTTGCAAAAACCATCAAGCGCTATGATGGAACTGGCTCTCATGAGAACCGCCACAGGAAAGGAAGACCCAGAGTTACCTCTGCTACAGAGGATGAGTTCATTAGAGTTACCTGCCTCAGAAATTTCAGCCCAAATAAATGCTTCACAGAGTTCAAGTAACAGACACATCTCAATATCAACTGCTCAGAGGAGACTGTGAATCAGGCCTTCATGGTTGAATTGCTGCAACATGGTTGAATTGCTGCAAACCACTACTAAAGGACACCAATAATAAGAAGAGACTTGCTTGAGCCACGAAACACGAGCAATGGACATTAGACGGGTGGAAATCTGTCTTTTGGTCTGATGTGTCCAAATTTGAGATTTTTGGTTCCAACCGCCGTGTCTTTGTGAGACGCAGAGTAAGTGAACGGATGATCTCCCCATGTGTGCTTTCCACCGTGAAGCATGGAGGAGGTGTGGGGGTGCTTTGCTGGTGACACTGTCTGTGATTTATTTAGAATATAAACACACTTAACCGGCATGACGACCACAGCATTCTGCAGCGATACGCCATCCCATCTGGTTCGCGCTTAGTGGGACTATCATTTGTTTTTCAACAGGACAATGACCCAACACACCTCCAGGCTGTATAAGGGCTATTTTACCAAGGAGAGTGATGGAGTGCTGCATCAGATGACCTGGCCTCCACAATCACCTGACCTCAACCCAATTAAGATGGTTTGGGGTGAGTTGAACTGCAGAGTGAAGGAAAAGCAGCCAACAACTGCTCAGCATATGTAGGAACTCCTTCAAGACTGTTAGAAAAGCATTCCAGGTGAATGCCAAGAGTGTGCAAAGATGTCATCAAGGCAAAGGGTGGCTACTTTGTTTACCCTTTTTTGGTTTTTACATGATTTCACATGTGTTATTTCATAGTTTTGATGTCTTCACTATTATTCTACATGATAGAAAATAGTAAAATAAAGAAAAACCCTTGAATGAGTAGGTGTGTCCAAACTTTTGAGTGGTACTGTATATATAGTTGAAGTTAACAGGAGCGTTCACACTACAACGATAACTACAAAAAGAGTGGAGAACGATAACGAAAGCTCCCTTTCAGAGTGATTTTTTTCCCTGTACCTCTGATGATAAAACATTGACAACCAATCAAAAAGTTATATTGTTCTATTGCTGCGTTCTTGGATCTAGGTGCGCGAAGCTGCTCAGGAGAAGGCAGAGTGCACGGTAAACTTGCCTGAATAACTGGGCATGTGTGAGCATATTGGTGGCCACATTAATTATAAGATGACTTGGGAGAATGATGATCCATGACAAACAGCGTATGAGCATGGCCGGATTGAGAAATCTTAGGCCCAGGGGCTTTGTTTGTTTTTAGACCCTGCCCCCCTCCCGGTTTACAAAAATGTTCTGTAAACAAATCAGCGCATTAACTTCAGTAGTGGTGTGTGGGTAAATTTACTGGTGGAAATACTAACATCATACAACCAAACCAGTTGTGATACTTGCATTGTTTGGTCAATAGAAATGCATTCATAGAATATGCCTCTGTGATATAAGGCCAATAAAAGACAAAACTGCACACTGCTCTTGCTCATAACACTTCTTTTATAAGCCCAGAATATGACTTTGTGCTCCCTGCAACATTCAGAAAGCTTAGTTGGATCTCTTTCATTCTGTTATATGCCTATTCTTACTATAAAATATATGTGTGTTGTTGACTGATAAAGCGTGTGAGTTTCAAGTTTAGGAAAGCACATTTTCACTAGAAAAATGCACCTTTATTATAAAGCATTCCATGCATCATCGCATTTGCAGACTTATGTAAGAGCATACTATTTATTGGTAATGTGATGAATAGATTGGATAGTCATAATTAAGGCTAATAATATAACTCAATCACTGTTCGCTTAAAAACACTGTTCAATGCATGGCTGAGAGCATATAGCGTAGAGTAGGCCTAGGCTATATGAGATAGCCTACCTTTCTTCTTTCTTTGCACAGGAAAATATTTGGCTTTTCATAAACACATTTCATGCAATTATGCTACACTTTATATGACTTGAGGCAGCAGAATCTTTTTTAATACAATAAATTACGGGTAGCCTACCACGCTGGACACCCCTTCAAATTAGTTGATTCGGCTATTTCAACCACACCCATTGCTGACAGGTGTATAAAACCAAGCACACAGATGCAATCTCCATAGACAAACATTGGCAGTAGAATGGCCTTACCGAATAGCTCAGTGACCTTCAACGTGATGCCGTCATAGGATGCCACCTTTCCAACAATTCAGTTCGTCAAATTTCTGCCCAGCTGGAGCTGCCACGGTCAACCGTAAGTGCTGTTATTGTGAAGCGGAAACGTCTAGGAGTAGCAACGGCTCATCCACGAAGTGGTAGGCCACATAAGTTCACAGAACAGGACCACCGAGTGTTGAAGCGCGTAGCACGTTAAAATGGACAGTTGAAATTTAGCATTGTTGTGTGTTGGCTACCACTGTAAGTACTGTAGGCTTACTGTAGTTTTCTTTTTTTTCAGAGTAGACAATGTTTCAGAATGCGGGGGCACTGCAAAAAGTCAATGCAATACATCATTGCATTCAAACTATCTGTTTAGAGGTCCACAACAATTTGTTTTTTTCTTTCACAAATGGTGAGATACAGCAAATCTAACTGCAAAATGAAACATTCTGCCAGCACCTCCAAAGACATTTGATCAATTTCGCCATCATTAGGCTATTTCCTTTACTGTCTAGGCCTAATTCCAATACTTCCAAAGCAATGGAGGCTCCTCAGAGGAGGGAGGGGAAGAGCATCCTCCTCAGTGAATTTCATAAAAATAAAAAGTGAAACAAATAAGAAAGTTATCCTTTTTAGATAAAACTATACTAAATATATTCATGTCACCAAATAATTAAAGAAAACACACTGTTTTGCAATCAAGGTCTACAGTGGCCTCAACAGCACTCTCTGGGGTAGCACCATGGTGACAGCTCTTCTGGGTAGATTGACTTCCTTACAAAACCTAGGTTGCTCATGGTTCTCACCCCCTTCCATGGACTTACACAGTAATTATGACAATTTCCGGAGGACGTTCTTCAACCTATCAGACCTCTTGCAGTATGAACTGACGTGTTGTCGACCCAATCAAAGGATCAGAGAATGAATCTGGTACTGAAAGCATAAGCTACATCTAGCTAGCACTGCAGTGCATAAAATGTGGTGAGTAGTTGACTCAAAGAGAGAGAAAGACAATGGTTGAGCAGTTTTAAACGAATTAATTTCTTTAAAAATTTAAGAGAAGCAAGAGAGAGAGCTAGCTATATTTTGTTGTATTTTTTTCACTTTTACTTTCACTTACCTAGCTAGCTAGCTTGTTTAGCCTACTTAAACACCTGGCTCAAACAGAGAGGGATGCTATGTTAGCTAGCTGGCTATGACTATCCAACACTGGAACTCTTCCAAGTGAAGGTAACTTTTCTTAAGAAAGCGGATATGGTATAAAGGTTTGGCTTGGAAAAGGTGAGAGGAGGAGAGCGCGTAGAGGCGATAAGGATGAGCAAATGATCATGGGGATAAAAATACCAGAATTTGTCCAATAGAAACTCTGGTTTGCAACTGTTATACTAATGATTACACCCTAGATCACCAAGATGCAGGCAAGAGCGTGCAAGGCGGTATTGAATGTGTTACTGTCTGTCGCCTTGATTACTGTGGGGGGAGCACAGAACAGCCAACACAATAGAACCTGGTCATCAAAAAGAAAGGAGGATCAAGGCACTCTTCATATAATTAATTAAAATGCCTTTATTTGTATGGCATGTTCAATAGAAACAAAGTTTTAGAAATCCGATGCGTTTCGGCTGCATGGCCTTCGTCAGGGAGTACAAAGAAATAATACAATGTCCTCTTTTGAACAGCTTTTCCAATTAGCCCTAATTTGAAGAGGGAGTGGTTACAAAACACTTATGTGTGTCCAATCAATTTTGTAACCACTCCCTCATCAAATTAGGGCTAAAGAGGACATTGTATTACAGCATTTATACAAAATTATTTACATAGTAAAAATATATTCAAGTAAAAATAAGGAAAGGTGGATGGTTAGATTGATATCCGGGATACTTGCATACACATGGTTAAAATACTGTGTTTGGGAGACATTTCAACAGACAATGCTCTGCAGCCAAAAACAACCAGTGCGAGTGAGGGCTCTTTCACCTCAGCTATGTGAAATAGTTATCTTGCAATCAATGACAAATCCGCTCACAACTTGTAGACTTGTTTATGTGCTGCTGTGCAGTTTGTTGCTAACCTTACTTTGCTACCTGCCAACTTTAGGGTTTTTACTTTTTAATTACCATTTTATAGTTAACTTTTTTCATTCAACTTTTTTATCCCGGACGCTTTATCTGGACGTGGTTCGTCAGGACCTCCACCAGCCGAAGCTAAGTAGTAACATTAACATTATGCCTTCTAATTGCAGTCACTGTACTCATAATATACAGGAGAACGATCGCCTTACGGCGAGGATAGCTGTGCTGCAAACCCAGCTTCAGACGCAATCGTTAGGCAAGGGTAATTTAAGTGTAGGAAAGGATGAAACAGCGTCTGTGCCACCAGTTAGTACAGATAGTAGTATAAATCCCCTCGCACAGTCCCCGCAGCTGGACAAGTTTCTCATGGCTTCTGGAGGGAAATGCTGTAGGAATGCTCAACCGGTGTCGCTTATTCAGCCAACAGGAACTTCAACCGGTTCTCCCCATTAAGCAATGGGTCTGAGACGCCGAAGCCTCCCACCATTAGCTCTGACAAATTGAAAACCCTAGTCATTGACGACTCCATTACCCGCAGTATTAGACTTGAAATGAATCATCCAGTGATAATACACTGTTTACCAGGGGGCAGGGCTACCGACATTAAGGCTAATCTGAAGATGGTGCTGTCTAATGCTAAATCTGGAGAGTGTAGAGAGTATAGGGATATTGTTATCCACGTCGGCACCAACGATGTTAGGATGAAATAGTCAGAGGTCACCAAGCGCAACATAGCTTCAGCGTGTAAATCAGCTAGAAAGATGTGTCGGCATCGAGAAATTGTCTCTGGCCCCCTCCCAGTCAGGGGGAGTGATGAGCTCTACAGCAGTCTCACAACTCAATCGCTGGTTGAAAACTGTTTTCTGCCCCTCCCTAAAGATAGAATTTGTAGATAATTGGCCCTCTTTCTGGGACTCACCCACAAACAAGACCAAGCCTGGCCTGTTGAGGAGTGACGGGCTCCATCCTAGCTTGAGGGGTGCTCTCGTCTTATCTACGAACATAGACAGGGCTCTAACTCCCCTAGCTCCACAATGAGATAAGGTGCAGGCCAGGCAGCAGGCTGTTAGCCAGCCTGCCAGTTTAGTGGAGTCTGCCGCTAGCACAGTCAGTGTTGTCAGCTCAGCTATCCCCATTGAGACCGTGTCTGTGCCTCGATCTAGGTTGGGCAAAACAAAACATGGTGGTGTTTGCCTTGACTGGAATAAAGACCTCCTCCATTTCTGTCATTATTGAAAGAGATTGCGATATCTCACATCTCAAAATAGGGCTACTTAATGTTAGATCCCTCACTTTCAAGGCAGTCATAGTCAATGAACTAATCACTGATCATAATCTTGATGTGATTGGCCTGACGGAAACATGGCTTAAGCCGGATGAATTTACTGTGTTAAATGAGGCCTCAGCTCCTGGTTACACTAGTGACCATATCCCCCGTGCATCCCACAAAGGTGGAGGTGTTGCAAACTATCACAATAGCAAATTTCAATTTACCCCCCAAAAAACAACAGCGTTTTTGTCTTTTGAGCTTCTATTCATTAAATCTATGCAGCCTACTCAATCACTTTTTATAGCTAAATAAACTTCAGTTAGTGCTAAATACGGCTGCTAGAATCCTGACTAGAACCAAAAAATTTGATAATATTACTCCAGTGCTAGCCTCCCTACACTGGCTTCCTGTTAAGGCAAGGGCTGATTTCAAGGTTTTACTACTAACCTACAAAGCATTACATGGGCTTGTTCCTACCTATCTTTCCAATTTGGTCCTGCCGTACATACCTACACGTACGCTACGGTCACAAGACGCGGGCCTCCTAATTGTTCCTAGAATTTCTAAGCAAACAGCTGGAGGCAGGGCTTTCTCCAATAGAGCTCCATTTTTATGGAATAGTCTGCCTACCCATGTGAGAGATGCAGACTCAGTCTCAACCTTTAAGTCTTTACTGAAGACACATCTCTTCAGTAGGTCCTATGATTAAGTGTAGTCTGGCCCAGGGGTGTGAAGGTGAACGGAAAGGCACTGGAGCAACAAACTGCCCTTGCTGTCTCTGCCTGGCTGGTTCCCCTCTCTCCACTGAGATTCTCTGCTTCAAACCCTATTACAGGGGCTGAGTCACTGGCTGAGTCACATGGATAGGCAGACCATCAACTGTTCTTCCTGTGGTCTTCCATGCCATCCCTAGGAGGGGTGCTGAGTCACTGACGTGATCTTCCTGTCCGGGTTGGCGCCCCCCTTGGGTTCGTGCCGTGGGGGAGATCTTTGTGGGCTATACTCAGCCTTGTCTCAGGATGGTAAGTTGGTGGTTGAAGATATCCCTCTAGTGGTGTGGGGGCTGTGATTTGGCAAAGTGGGTGGGGTTATATCCTGCCTGTTTGGCCCTGTCCGGGGGCTGTCGGAGAGGGCCACAGTGTCTCCCGACCCCTCCTGTCTCAGCCTCCAGTATTTATGCTGCAATAGTTTATTTGTCTGGGGGCTAGGCTCAGTCTAATATATTTGGAGTATTTCTCCTGTCTTATCCAGTGTCCTGTGTGAATTTAAGTATGCTCTCTCTCTCTTTCTCTCGCTCTCTTTTTCTCTCTCTCTCTCAAAGGACCTGAGCCCTAGGACCATGCCTCAGGACTACCTGGCCTGATTACTCCTTGCTGTCCCCAGTCCACCTGGTCGTGCTGCTGCTCCAGTTTCAACTGTTCTGCCTGTGGCTATGGAATCCTGACCTGTTCACCGGACTTGCTACCTTGTCCCAAACCTGCTGTTTTCAACTCTCCAGAGACAGCAGGAGAGGTGGAGATACTCTCAATGATCGGCTATGAAAAGCCAACTCACATTTACTCCTGAGGTGCTGTTGCACCCTCTACAACCACTGTGATTATTATTATTTGACCCTGCTGGTCATCCATGAACATTTGAACATCTTGGCCATGTTCTGTTATAACCTCCACCTGGCACAGCCAGAAGAGGACTGGCCACCCCTCATAGCCTGGTTCCTCTCTAGGTTTCTTCCTAGGTTCCGGGTTTTCTAGGGAGTTCTTCAAAGCCACCGTGCTTCTACATCTGCATTGCTTGAGAAAAAACCTGAGAAGATTACAAGCAGGAAGTGCCCTGTCTGCGATTTTGTAGTTCTGCTTTTTCTTGTCTATCGAAACTACAGCATCCGTGGGGTTATGTTGCACTTTCTAAGGCTTCCATTGGCTCTCTAAAGACACCAGAAAGTGGATTGGGGGGTCACCTGTCTCTGGGTAAAGTATAGGAGCACTGTTTGTTAGTGGACTGCCTGAGGACAAAGGGAATGGAAATGCGCGTTCACAAGAGATCACCATTTTTTTCTTTCCCTTTTTGAATGAATACAACGTTGTCCGGTTGGAATATTATCGCTATTTTATGAGAAAAATAGCATAAAAATGTATTTTAAACAGCGTTTGACATGCTTCTAAGTATGGTAAAGGAATTTTTTTTTTTTTTTTTTGTCACGAAATGCGCTCGCGCGTTACCCTTTGGATAGTGACCTGAACGCACCAACAAAACGGAGGTATTTGGATATAACTATGGATTATTTGGAACCAAAACAACATGTTGTTGTTGAAGTAGAAGTCCTGGGAGTGCATTCTGACGAAGAACAGCAAAGGTAATCCAATTTTTCTAATAGTATTTCTGAGTTTACTGAGCCCCAACGTTGGTGGGTGTCTGAATAGCTAGCCTTGATGGCCGAGCTATGTACTCAGTATATTACAAAATGTGCTTTCGCCGAAAAGCTATTTTAAAATCTGAAAGGAGTTCTGTATCTATAATTCTTAAAATAATTGTTATGTATTTTGTCAATGTTTATCATGAGTAATTTAGTAAATTCACCGGAAGTTTTCGGTGGGTATGCTAGTTCTGAACATCACATGCTAATGTAAAAAGTTGGTTTTTGATAAATATGAACTTGATTGAACAAAACATGCATGTATTGTATAACATAATGTCCTAGGAGTGTCATCTGATGAAGATCAAAGGTTAGTGCTGCATTTAGCTGTGTTTTTGGTTTTTGTGACATATATGCTTGCTTGAAAAATGGCTGTGTGGTTATTTCTGGCTATGTACTCTCCTAACATAATCTAATGTTTTGCTTTCACTGTAAAGCCTTTTTGAACTCGGACAATGTGGTTAGATTAACGAGAGTCTTATCTTTCAAATGGTGTAAAATAGTCATATGTTTGAAATATTGAAATTATAGCATTTCTGAGGTTTTCAATTTCGCGCCACCCTCTACCACTGGCTGTTGAATAGAGTGGGACGCTCACGTCCCACTTTTCCCATAGAAGTTAAAGGGACATTACACTCCAAAATAGACTTTGTCATGTCTTCAGACCTCAAAGTTTGTCTAAAGTCAGGATGAATTCACAACCCTCTAGCTTTATTGGCTCCCGAGTGGCACAGTGGTTTAAGGCACTGCATCTCAGTGCAAGAGGCATCACTACAGTCCCTGCTTCGAATCCAGGCTGAATCACATCCGGCCGTGATGGGGAGTCCCATAGGGATGCGCACAATTGGCCCAGCGTCGCCGGGGTAGGCCGTCATTGTAAATAAGAATTTGTTCTTAACTGACTTGCCTAGTTAAAGGTAAAATAAACATTTGCATCAAACCCAAATAAATTGTAAAGATAAGCACAGCAAATTGAAGGCTGCTTATCTTTTCCATTCATTTTGGATTGTGGCATATAGCGGGATGTACAAAACAGATGTTCTGTTGACGTAAATCAACGACCTAGGACACTGCTTTTAAGGTATCAAAACATCTGACAAACTTTGATTTTGGAGTGTAATGTAACCTTTAACTGTTAAAGGCAAAGAACTTTATTTGAGGTACAAATTTACCTTCCTCGTTGATTCTGTTTGAGCACCTGTGTGTGAAATAGAAAGCTCAATGAGGCTGGAGAGAAAATGTGGGTCCCTGTCAAGTAGGTTTACACTACTACACCTGATAAACAATGGCATAGCGGGACTGCACAGAAAAATTGAGACTCATCTGTGGATTAAAAACGTTTGACAACAAATAAACAACAATAAATAAGAATCAAGACTATACATCAAGTAAAAATATATAAAGTATATATATTCAGCAGAGCTGTCCATGTCCTCTTTAACGTATCTCTGAAAGCCTGTGCATTGATTTTACACCAGAAAATATCATATTGTGGATGATGATAGAATGAAATATACCCAATTCACCTGTTGAAATATGACTTCAATTTCTAGTGGTCTTCAGACAGCCAAGGGACCTCAGACTGGGTTCATAATGAAAGTTTCAACCAAGTCCTCACCTCTAATAGACCAACAGCTGCAGTCAACCTGCTGATGTTACTCAATGATCTAATTATATCAAACTAAAGTCCCATTGTAATGACATAAGTCTTAAGAGCAAACAAATTAATTTGCCCGTGATATTCCATTCACCTCTTCGGGCGATATGGACTCTTCCTGGGCTTTATCGATAATAGGAAGCGGGCAGTCAAAGAAGTCCATGCCGATATAGCGTGGGTATCCTTCCAGAACCGTCACCTCCACCGGGTCAAACTTCCAATACTGCATCCCACTCAGGAAATAAGCATATCCTGTCAAGAGGACAAAGGGTCAAAATTTAGTCCACTGCAGTTCAACAGAATTATCATGGTTTGCACACACACACACATTTTCAATGTCAGTGTCACTTTAAATGCATTCAATGTCAGCAAAATGAACCCTGATGACTCGGTGGCTCGCGACACGTACAAGGCAAGCAGGTACGAGCTCTGCAAATCCATGAGGGAAGCAAAAAGACAATTCAGTCTCAAACTTGAAGACAACACAGACTCGAGATGCATGTGGCAAGGACTACAGACTATCACGGACTAAAGGCAAATCCAGCTGTGTGCTGCCCACCGAAGCCTCCGTCCTAGACAAGCTTAACACATTCTATGCTCGCTTCGAGGCATCCAGCAATGCTCCTGCTGCTACGGGCAACCAAGTGCTTTCGCTCTCGAGGCAGACATGAATACACACAAAGCCGCCAGCTCAGATGGCATCCCTGGCCGCATCCTCAGTGTGCTGACCAGCTGGTGGGCGTCTTTTCGCACATAATCAACCTGTCCTTGTCCCAGGCTGTAGTCCCCTCCTGCTTCAAGGAGACCACCATCGTCCCAGTGCCCAATAAAAACAAGGTGACACGCCCAAATTACTAATTGCCCCGTTGCACTCACCCTGGTCATCATGAAGTGCTTCGAGAGAGAGGCTGGTCATGGCCCACATCAAGACCAGCATGCCGGGCACACTGGATCCACTTTACATCGCAACTCACACGGCCCTAACACATCTGGATAAGAAGAACACCTATGTGAGAATGCTGTTCATTGACATGCCCCGATCCACATCAATGGGACTGCAGTAGAGAGTCAGCAGTATTAAATTCCAGTTTAAGTCAATGTATTCAAGTTTTACCCTAATTTCAATGTTCACTACACTGGTTGAAATTAAATAAAATCAGTGCTGGTTAATGACTTTTCAAATCCAATGTATTTTCCATGTTGATTCTGTTGAAAAATTGAAAAATTATGTTGAAACAACGTTGACTCAACCAGTGTCTGCTCACTGGGTTGTAAAAAGGGTGCAATAGCGTCTCTACTTTCTAAGGCGGATGAAGAAATTTAGCATCTCAGTTTCAAGGTCTCAGCTTGAAGAGAAGAAGCCTTGTGAGGTATTGGTCAGTCACTAAGGAACTAAAGTTAATGATGAATAATGTAAATCATGCGTACATTACTTTTTTTGTATAGCCGTATATAAGAGAACTAACGGGACTGCCCCGGGAGCTCCTGACCGACATGTACTATGGTGCATTAAGTTTTCTGGAACATCTCCAGCTTGCTGATAATAAATAATTATTCATTTAATATTGACTCCAGGTGTCCCTGGTGGTAATTTCAATGACAAAACCTTCCCACAACTTTCTGAGGATGGTGCAGGATAGTTGCTTCACTTTGGAACATTCTCAGCACATTTAAGAAACTCGACCAAACAACTTTATTTTCTTGGTATTTCATTACTTTAACCTCTTATGGCTAGGGGGCAGTATTTTCACGGCTGGATAAAAAACGCACCCGATTTAATCTGATTATTAGTCCTGCCCAGAAACTAGAATATGCCTATAATTATTAGCTTTGGAGAGAAAACACTCCACAGTTTCTGAAACTGTTTGAATGGTGTCTGTGAGTATAACAGAACTCCTATGGCAGGCAAAAACCTGAGATGCTTCTGTTCAGGAAGTACCCTGTCAGACCTTTTATTTTCTTTGTTTGACATCTCTCCCAAAAACTAAGGATCTCTGCTGTTACGTGACACTTCCCACGTCTCCAATGGAGTCTCAGAGCCCGGGAAAAACAGGAATGACGTAATTCAAAGCCCTGGCTGAAACAAAGGAGAGCAAAAGCTAAGTGGTCACTCAGTGGACTAAGCCTTACGCTCGCGACCCGCCCCGCCCCCGGCTTTCGGTTTTTCCCTCAGTATACAGACAGGCAGATTCCCGGTCGGAATATTATCGCTTTTCTACGAGATAAATTGCATAAAAATTGGTTTTAAACAGCGGTTGACATGCTTCGAAGTACGGTAATGGAATATTTAGAAATTTTTTGTCACATTCTGCGTCATGCTCGTGGCCGAGATTTAGCGTTGGGATAGTGTCTAGAACGCACGAACAAAACGTCTTGATGGAACATAACGATGGATTATTTGGGACCAAACCTACATTTGTTATTGAAGTAGAAGTCCTGGGACTGCATTCTGACGAAGAACAAGCAAGGTAAGAACATTTTTCTTATAGGAAATGTGATTTTGGTGAAGGCTAAACTGGTTGGGTGTCTAAATAGCTAGCCCGTGATGGCTGGGCTATGTACTTAGATTATTGCAAAATGTGCTTCATCCGAAAAGCTATTTTAAAATCGGACATATCGAGTGCATAGAGGAGTTCTGTATCTATAATTCTTAAAATAATTGTTATGCTTTTTGTGAACGTTTATCGTGAGTAATTTAGTAAAATCACCGGAAGTGTTCGGTGGGAATGCTAGTTCTGAACGTCACATGCTAATGTAAAAAGCTGGTTTTTGATATAAATATGAACTTGATTGAACAGACATGCATGTATTGTATAACATAATGTCCTAGGTGTGTCATCTGATGAAGATCATAAAAGGTTAGTGCTGCATTTAGCTATGGTTTGGGTTTATGTGACATGATATGCTAGCTTGAAAAATGGGTGTCTGATTATTTCTGGCTGGGTACTCTGCTGACATAATCTAATGTTTTGCTTTCGCTGTAAAGCCTTTTTGAAATCGGACAGTGTGGTTAGATAAAGGAGAGTCTTGTCTTTAAATAGCTGTAAAATAGTCATATGTTTGAAAAATTGAAGTTTTCGGATTTTAGAGGAGTTTGTATTTCGCGCCCCGCCCATCATTGGATATTGGAGCAGACGTTCCGCTAGCGGAACGTGTAGATGTAAGAGGTTTTAAGTGGGGTCTGTTTCAATAGACTAAAATGAACAGCTTTGTATGCGTAGAAAAACATGGCATTCTAAGTTCCATCCTGGTGGTGCAGTGGACTAATTCCATGGCTAGCGAACAGAAGATTATAGGTTTAAATCTGTTACAATAAAAAATAAATGTGTTTGCATGACTAATGCCTAATGAAATTAATTTACTTGTGCTTGGCGTTCAAAAAAGTTAACTCAAAATAAGCTAGCAGTGTTATTAAAAGTCTTATTGAACATTCAGTGAACATGTTAAGGAAGTTATAAACAAAAATCTAAATAACCTATAATTTCCATTCTCAGAGCGTTAATAAAACCTCCCAGGAAAACTTTCAAGGAACCATGATAAAATGTTCTCAGAACCTCCATGCAAATTAAAAATGTAATTTCCCAAAACCGGTGATATTTTCACTTTCGTTCTCAGAACATTTAAAAAACGTTCAGTTTTACCAGTCAGGAAACGTATGGCTTCGTTCCCAGAACCAACGGGAAACCAAAAACAGACATTTCCACAACTTCCAAGGAACCAAATGTGCTAAGTGGGTTTCCATCTACAAGCTATCAGACTGCTGAACACTTGAACTGGACTCAACACCTGCACTGACTCTCCGCACCTTAGCACACATGCACTCACTCATGCACACAGACATACACTCATCCACACACATTCACACACATTCATTCTACACACACACATCAAAACTGCTGCTAACAGACTCTTATTATTATTGCTAAATACTGTACAATTTAAAAACCTGCCCCAACCACCCTTCCCCAAAACACGTGTAAATATTGAACTATAAATTGTGCCTTCGTGTATTATACTTATGCTAAAATGTTTAATATTTTTTACTGAGCCATTTACTTTATGTTCATATACTTATATTTTATAATTTCTTATTGTTGTTGCATTGTCGAGAAGGACCCTGGAAGTAAGCGTTTCGTTGGGCGGTGTATGCCATGTGTTATCTGTACATACTACTCAACTCAGCAAAAAAAGAAACGTCCCTTTTTCAGGACCCTGTCTTTCAAAGATAATTTGTAAAAATCCAAATAACTTCACAGATCTTCATTGTAAAGGGTTTAACCTGTCTGGGCTAGGGGGCAGTATTGAGAATTTTGGAAAAATATGTTCCCATTTTTAACTGCCTCCTACACCAACTCAGAAGCTAGAATATGCATATTATTGTTCAGGTTTGGATAGAAAACACTCTGAATTTTCTAAAACTGTTTGAATGGTGTCTGTGAGTATAACAGAACTCCTATGGCAGGCAAAAACCTGACAAGGTTTCAAGCAGGAAGTACCCTGTCTGACAAGGAGTCGTGCGTCTTGCATCTTTTTATTGAAAAGTAAGGATCTTAGCTGTAACGTGACAATTCCCAGGGCTCCAATAGGCTCTCAGAGCCCGCGAAATAACTGAAGGTTTACGAGGGAGCCTCAGGTTGAAACAGATTATCGCCTTTTGTAAGTGGATGCTCAGAGGACCTTTGAATGATGCGCGTGCATGAGTCGCTTCTGAGGAGAAATTTTATTCGGCTGTTTAGGCTCAATGCATACTCCCGGTCGGAATATTATCACTTCTCTACGACATAAATGGCATAAAAATTGGTTTTAAACAGCGGTTGACATGCTTCGAAGTACGGTAATGGAATATTTAGACATTTTTGACACGCCAATGCGCCATGCGCGAGACCGGGAAGAAGCATTCTAGAACTCACGAACAAAACGTCGCTGTTTGGATATAACGATGGATTATTTGGGACCAAACCTACATTTGTTATTGAAGTAGAAGTCCTGGCAGTGTATTCTGATGAAGAACAAGCAAGGTAAGAACATTTTTCTTATAGGAAATGTGATTTTGGTGGAGGCTGACCTGGGTGGGTATCTAAATAGCTAGCCCTGTAATGCCGGGCTATGTACTTAGATTATTGCAAAATGTGCTTCATCCGAAAAGCTATTTTAAAATCGGACATATCGAGTGCATAGAGGAGTAATGTATCTATAATTCTTAAAATAATTGTTATGCTTTTTGTGAACGTTTATCGTGAGTAATTTAGCAAACTGTTAGTAAATTCAACGGAAGTTTGCCGGGGGTTATGCGTTTTCTGAACGTCACATGCTAATGCAAAAAGCTGTTTTTTGATATAAATATGAACTTGATTGAACAGACATGCATGTATTGTATAACACAATGTCCTAGGTGTGTCATCTGATGAAGATCATCAAAAGGTTAGTGCTGCATTTAGCTGTGGTTTGGGTTTATGTGACATGATATGCTAGCTTGAAAAATGGCTGTCTGATTTTTTCTGGCTGGGCACTCTGCTGACATAATCTAATGTTTTGCTTTCGTTGTAAAGCCTTTTTGAAATCGGACAGTGGGGTTAGATTAACGAGATTCTTGTCTTTAAATAGCTGTAAAATAGTCATATGTTTGAGAAATTGAAGTAATAGTATTTCTAACGATTCAAAAATCGCGCCACTGGAATTTCAGTAGCTGTTACGTAGGTGGGACGAAATCGTCCCACATACCCCAGACAGGTTAAACACTGTTTCCCATGCTTGTTCAATGAACCATAAACAATTAATGAACATGCACCTGTGGAACGGTCATTAAACCCGTTTGGAAAAGGGGGCAGTATTTTCACACCCGGATGAAAAGCGTGCCCAAAGTAAACTGCCTGTTACTCAGGCCCAGAAGCTACGATATGCATATAATTGGATTTGGATAGAAAACACTAACGTTTCCAAAACTGTTAAAATAATGTCTGTGAGTATAACAGAACTGATATGACAGGCAAAAACCTCCAAGAAGTGCCATTATTTTGAAATGGGTGTTATTCCATTGAAAGCCTATCCACCATATAAAGGGATATGAACCAGATTGCGTTCCCTATGGCTTCCACTAGATGTGAACAGTCTTTAGACATTGTTTCAGGCTTTTATTCTGAAAAAGGAGGGAGAATGACCACTTTGAATGAGTGGACAGTGGAAAGTCCCAGACCTGTTTGGTGCGCACGACCGAGAGCGTGCCTTTTGTTGTTTTTCCTTTATATTGATGACGCTATTGTCCGGTTTAAATATTATTGATTATTTAGACAAAAAACAACCTGAGGATTGATTATAAACATCGTTTGACATGTTTCTACGAACTTTACTGGTACTATTTGGATTTTTCATCTGTCTGTTGTGGCCGCCTTTGAGCCAATAGATTACTGAACAAAACGTGCCAACAAAACGAAGGTTTTTGGACATAAAGAGGGACTTTATCGAACAAAAAAAACATTTATTGTGTAACATGGAGTCTTGTGAGTGCAACCATATGAAGATCAAAGGTAAGTAATTAATTTTATCGCTATTTCTGACATTTGTGACTCCTCTACTTGGCTGGAAAATGTTTGTATGGTTTTGTACGCGGGGCGCTGTCCTCAGATAATCGCATGGTATGCTTTCACCATAAAGCCTTTTTGAAATCTGACACGGCGGCTGCATTAACAAGACGCCTAACCTTTAAGCCGAAGTATAACACTTGTATGTTTTATTAATTTTTATTATGAGTATTTCTGTTTTTGAATTTCGTGCTCTGCAATTTCACCGGATGTTGGCCAGGTGTGCCGCTAGCGGGACGCCTTTCCCAAACAGGTTTTAAGACAATAACAGCTTACAGACGGTAGGAAATTAAGGTCACAGTTAGGAAAACTTTGGACACTAGAGGCCTTTCTACTGTCTCTGAAAAACACCAAAAGAAAGATGCCCAGGGTCCCTGCTCATCTGCGTGAACGTGCCTTACGCATGCTGCAAGGAGGCATGAGGACTGCAGGGCAATAAATTGCAATGTCCGTACTGTGAGACGCCTAAGACAGCGCTACAGGGAGAAAGGATGGACAGCTGATTGTCCTCGCAGTGGCAGACCACGTGTAACAACACCTGCACAGGATCGTACATCCGAATATCACACCTGCGGGACAGGTACAGGATGGCAACAACTGCCCGAGTTACACCAGGAACGCACAATCCCTCCATCAGTGCTCAGACTGTCCGCAATATGCTGAGAGAGGCTGTACTGAGGGCTTGTAGGCCTGTTGTAAGGCAGGTCCTCACCAGACATCACCGGCAACAAACCCACTGTCGCTGGACCAGACAGGACTGGCAAAAAGTGCTCTTGACTGATGAGTCGTGGTTTTGTCTCACCAGGGGTGATGATCGGATTCGTGTTTATCGTCGAAGGAATGAGCTTTACAACGAGGCCTGTACTCTGGAGCGGGATCGATTTGGAGGTGGAGGGCCCGTCATGGTCTGGGGCGGTGTGTCACCTCACCGCTGGCTACATCCCTTCCGTCTTCAAGAGAGCGAGAGTTGCACCCCTTCTCAAAAAACCTACACTCGATCCCTCCGATGTCAACAACTACAGACCAGTGTCCCTTCTTTCTTTTCTCTCCAAAACTCTTGAACGTGCCGTCCTTGGCCAGCTCTCCTGATTTCTCTCTCAGAATGACCTTCTCGATCCAAATCAGTCAGGTTTCCAGGCTGGTCATTCAACTGACACTGCTCTTCTCTGTGTCACGGAGGCTCTCCGCACTGCTAAAGCTAACTCTCTCTCCTCTGCTCTCATCCTTCTAGACCTATCTGCTGCCTTTGATACTGTGAACCATCACATCCTCCTCTCCACCCTCTCCGCGTTGGGTATATCCGTCTCCGCACCACGTGCTCTCACCACTGGTGTCCCCCAGGGCTCAGTTCTTGGCCCTCTCCTATTCTCGCTATACACCAAGTCACTTGGCTCTGTCATATCCTCACATGGTCTCTCCTATCATTGCTACGCAGACGACACACAATTAATCTTCTCCTTTCCCCCTTCTGATAACCAGGTGGCGAATCGCATCTCTGCATGTCTGGCAGACATATCAGTGTGGATGACGGATCACCACCTCAAGCTGAACCTCGGCAAGACGGAGCTGCTCTTCCTCCCGGGGAAGGACTGCCCTTTCCATGATCTCGCCATCACAGTGGACAACTCCATTGTGTCCTCCTCCCAGAGTGCTAAGAGCCTCAGCGTGACCCTGGACAACACCCTGTCGTTCTCCGCTAACATCAAGGCAGTGACCCGATCCTGTAGGTTCATGCTATACAACATTCGCAGAGTACGACCCTGCCTTACAGAGGAAGCGGCGCAAGTCCTAATCCAGGCACTTGTCATCTCCCGTCTGGATTACTGCAACTCCCTGTTGGCGGGGCTCCCTGCCTGTGCCATTAAACCCCCACAACTCATCCAGAACGCCGCAGCCCGTCTGGTGTTCAACCTTCCCAAGTTCTCTCACGTCACCCCGCTCCTCCGCACACTCCACTGGCTTCCAGTTGAAGCTCGCATCTGCTACAAGACCATGGTGCTTGCCTACGGAGCTGTGAGGGGAACGGCACCTCCGTACCTTCAGGCTCTGATCAGGCCCTACACCCAAACAAGGGCACTGCGTTCATCCACCTCTGGCCTGCTGGCCCCCCTACCTCTGCGGAAGCACAGTTCCCGCTCAGCCCAGTCAAAACTGTTCGCTGCTCTGGCGCCCCAATGGTGGAACAAGCTCCCTCACGACGCCAGGACAGCGGAGTCAATCACCACCTTCCGTAGACACCTGAAACCCCACCTCTTTAAGGAATACCTGGGATAGGATATAGTAATCCTTCTAACCCTCCCCCCTCCCAAAAAAAAGATATAGATGTACTTTTGTAAAGTGGTTGTTCCACTGGATATCATAAGGTGAATGCACTAATTTGTAAGTCGCTCTGGATAAGAGCGTCTGCTAAATGACATAAATGTAAATGTAAATGTGTCACAGCATCATCGGACTGAGCTTGTTGTCCCATTGCAGGCAATCTCAACGCTGTGCGTTACAGGGAAGACATCCTCCTCCCTCATGTGATACCCTTCCTGCAGGCTCATCCTGACATGACCCTCCAGCATGACAATGCCACCAGCCAGACTGCTCGTTCTGTGCGTGATTTCCTGCAAGACCGGAATGTCAGTGTCCTGCCATGACCAGCGAAGGGTCCGGATCTCAATCCCATTGAGCACGTCTGGGACCTGTTGGATCGGAGGTTAGTTGAAAAGGCTAGGGCCATCCCCCCAAAAATGTCCAGGAACGTGCAGGTGCCTTGGTGGAAGAGTGGGGTAACATCTCACAGCAAGAACTGGCAAATCTGGTGCAGTCCATGAGGAGGAGATGCACTGCAGTACTTAATGCAGCTGGTGGCCACACCAGCTACTGACTGTTACTTTTGATTTTGACCCCCCTTTGTTCAGGGACACATTATTCCACTTCTGTTAGTCACATGTCTGTAGAACTCGTTCAGTTTATGTCTTAGTTGTTGAATCTTGTTATGTTCATACAAATATTTACACATGTTAAGTTTGCTGAAAATACATTATTAATTTATCTTTTCTTCTTACAGTAATGGAGTACGACTCTCACCATATCGGTCCTGGAAGGCAGCGTCGATGTCCATGGGGATGCCCCCCCAATCCTGCATGCTGCGTGGGTGGGCTGTCTCCACCCGGTTCTCCAGGGGGCTGAAGTGCCAGTAGATGCCCGACTTGAAGAGGTAAGTCTTCTGGGCCTTGTCCTCGCCCCACATGAGGGCTGCCTGGATGTCCGACACGTGGAGGCCCAGCCGACTCAACGAGTCCGGCCCTGTGATCTTCCTCTCTGCGTCAAACACCCAGTAACTGTCACCTGTTGATAATGTCACACACAGGGGACACAAATGAGAACACATCAAACATTGCCCATGTCTTTTAAGACACAGATCTAGGAACAGATTAGTCTACTCCCAATTGTAATGTAAACTTTTTGTGGGATGGAATAATATCTGACCCTGTATCAGTTTGTAGGGGCAACTTTTGTGCTAAGCAGATGGTGGGTCACATGAACCAGGCTGAAACCTTCACCTGGTGAATGGACCTACTGCTGTGTTTCATCTCCCACCCTACTGCTGCTGTTTGTAGGAGCTGCGGACCTAATTTACCCACCCAAACACTGGCTGAGCCCTTCTGCATATTTGCCCCTTGGTGATCTGCTGTCCAATACTTTCATTTTAGAAGTTTGACCTAACTTAACTTTCATAAAAATGGCTCTCAAAGCGCACACTTTCGGTCCTACTCAGAACTGCTACCAATGTGCCAGAGTCTGGTATAGCAGTCTAAACTCCCGACTCTGGACCACACATACCATCTGGCAAAGGGGCAAGTCTCACCTTGGGCCTCTCCTGTCTGTGCCCTTCCTTTCTTTACCCCTACCATATTTGCTACAAACGGCCCTGTCATAAAATACTATCTACTTTCAAAAAATATATATATAGCTGCGAGCAGCCTTGTTTCAAACCCTATGGCACTTCAGTGCCACCATCAGGACAACTTGGACTTATTGCCCTTGGACAAACTACTTCTGCACTCCTTATCATGCCTTCCAAATATCAGAGCTTAAAAGCAACTGCTACCAACAGAGCAGTGAAGTCCATAGACATAGACTTTTTTGAATGAGTAAAGGCCCCCAGAGTATGGCAGTTATTCTGTTTTTATGGTGGAACCCACCTTGGAAGAACCAGCTGTTTCCAGTCTTGTCTTCGTAGGCCGCATCGATGTTATTGGGGATCCCTCTCCAGTGGCGCGTTGCTAGCGCCGGGTACCCCGCCTGCAGTCGGCCGTCGCGGATACGCCACACATAGCAGGACTTGAAGAAGAACAGCTCACCTCTGATCATGGACACTGCATCAAAGTTAGTCTTGCAGGGGTCTGGCTGTGGCCAAGTCATGGCGAGAGAGACCCACAGTGAGCACAGGTTGACATGCAAAAGCAATATGGTGGAAGCTCAACTCAGCCTAATGGAAGGCAAGACACTTTCTTGAATCTTAACTTTTGTCAAGAGAATGAATTGGGCCACTGAAACAAGCATTGCGTATAAGCCTAATAATGTTTCAGTTGCTACCTACAGTATCTTGAGAAAGTATTCACACCCCTTGACTTTCATTTTGTTAAAATGTTACTTCCACTTTGACATTACAGAGTATGTTGTGTAGATCATTGACAATTTTTTTAAAAATTAAATCAATTTTAATCCCACTTTGTAACACAACAAAATGTGGTAAAAGTCAAGGGGTGGGAATACTTTCTGAAGGCACTGTATATGCTCCCAACAATGGATGTAATCCCTAATAAGTTGAACTTCTATTCATGTTTTGTCCTCACCACAGTGGTTCTGATCTCATTGGTCTCTGTCATGACAGGCGTGGTTTTCCGCGGGGGGCCGTACAGGTATTGGATGCCCTGCTTGTCATCGTCACTCAGCTCCAACGGGTATGAGAAGCTGTAGAAGGGGGACATGATGGCTCTGTTGACCAGGGAGTGCTGGAGCCCGAGAACGTGGCCAAACTCATGGGCCGCCACCTGCAAGAGGTCCGTGCCTGAGGGACCACCATGGGACATAGGACAAGGGACATTGACTGTGAGACAGAGGGCTTTAACCAAACTTTCCTGAGCAAGATTTAGGCAGTAACTTTGCAGTATCTTTGGCAATGTTTATTCAGTATCTTCCCTTATAAACTACTACAGATGTTAGATCTTAATTTGATCCATTTTGCAACAGAAAGAAAATAATCCTGCGGCAACAAGAAATGTTAATTATTATTTGGATTATAATTTATGGACATTTTTGTAGGGGTTGTCATAATGTAAAATCAAGTCAAATATTTCTAAATGGAAATTACAAACTTCAGAAGCCTTTTTAACCTCAAATACACAACAAGTTTTAAATGTATCCTGCAACAGGGTGATCAAAATAAGATCCTACATCTGTACCTATAGGCTCGTAAATCGCTTATTTATACTCACCCATGCTGTTGCCCACAGTCCAACTCTCGTCATAGTCAAAGTGGATGTCGCCTGCCCGGTGAGTTCTGGGAAAAAAGGCATGAGCCAGAATGCCTCCAGGACCATCAAAGGGCAGGTTGTCACCATGCCAGTACCTACACAACAAACAGAGGCACAAGGCAAGGTGGTCACCCATTTGTTTAAGACAAAGTTCACCTCATGACCACTTCAAAAGTCATAACATCAATTTAGGGGCTCCGTACAAATCTTATTCACGTGTTTGTTATTAAGTTTGTACTGTACGTACCAGGGACGTATCCATTTTGAGATGAATTAAGATTCACTTGAAGTGGAAATTGACACTGACTATTTGCTGGGTTCTCGACTCAGATATTCAAGTAGGCTCCATTGGACCTTTTGTACAGTAACTGATCAAAGTAATGCTGTCATCGCAGTCAGTATTTAAAATAGATTCAATTTAGATTGTGTCCCTGGCTCTTTATTATGGCAAGCCTAAAAAGGAATAAAAATGTGCTTTATAAGTAACATATGTTGCATGGACTCACTCAGTAGTGTATAACATGATTTTTAAAAGACTACCCCATCTCTGTATCCCACATATACAATTATCTGTAAGGTCCCTCAGTCGAGCAGTTAATTTCAAACACAGATTCAAACACAAAGACCAGGGATGTTTTTCAATGCCTGCAAAGAAGGGCACCTATTGGTAGATGGGTAAAAATAAAAAAGAAGACATTGAATATTCCTTTAAGCATGGTGAAATTATTAATTACACTTTGGATGGTGTATCAATACACCCAGTCACTACAAAGATACAGGCTTCCTTCCTAACTCAGTTGCCGGAGAGGAAGGAAACCGCTCAGGGATTTCACCATGAGGCCAATGGTGACTTTAAAACAGTTACAGAGTTTACTGGCTGTGATAGGAGAAAACTGAGGATGGATCAACAACATTGTAGTTACTCCACAATACTAACCTAAATGACAGAGTGAAAAGAAGGAAGACTGTACAGAATACAATTATTCCAAAACATGCATCCTGTTTGCATTAAGGCACTAACGTAAAACTGTAAAAAACAAATCCAACACAACATATCACTGAGTCCCACTCTTCATATTTTTAAGCATGGTGGTGGCTGCATCATGTTATGGGTATGCCTGTCATCGGCAAGGACTATGGAGTTTTTTGGGATGAAAAGAATGGAATAAAGCTAAACACAGGCAAAATCCTAGAGGAAAACCTGGTTCAGTCGGACACTGGGAGACAAAATCACCTTTCAGCAGAACAATAACCTAAAACACAAGATGACATTGAGAGGCCTAGTTACAGTTTTGCCTTAATTAAATCAGATTGAAAATCTATGGCAGAACTTGAAAATGGCTGTCGAGCAATGATCAACAACAAACTTGACAGAGAACAAAGGATTTTTAAAACACTAATGTACAAATATTGTAAAATTCAGGTGTGAAAAGCTCTTAGAGACTTACCCAGAAAGACTCACAGCTGTAATCACTGCCAAAAATGATTCTAACATGTATTGACTCAGGGGTGTGAATACTTACAGTGCATTCGGAAAGTATTCAAACCCCAGCGGTCATCCTTGACCGCTGGCTACGTCCCTTCCGTCTTCAAGAGAGTGAGAGTTGCACCCCTTCTGAAAAAACCTACACTCGATCCCTCTGATGTCAACAACTACAGACCAGTATCCCTTCTTTCTTTTTTCTCAAAAACTCTTGAACGTGCCGTCCTTGGCCAGCTCTCCTGCTATCTCTCTCAGAATGACCTTCTTGATCCAAATCAGTCAGGTTTCAAGACTAGTCATTCAACTGAGACTGCTCTTCTCTGTGTCACGGAGGCACTCCGCACTGCTAAAGCTAACTCTCTCTCCTCTGCTCTCATCCTTCTAGACCTATCGGCTGCCTTTGATACTGTGAACCATCAGATCCTCCTCTCCACCCTCTCCGAGTTGGGCATCTCCGGCGCGGCCCATGCTTGGATTGCGTCCTACCTGACAGGTCGCTCCTACCAGGTGGCGTGGCGAGAATCTGTCTCCGCACCACGTGCTCTCACCACTGGTGTCCCCCAGGGCTCTGTTCTAGGCCCTTTCCTATTCTCGCTATACACCAAGTCACTTGGCTCTGTCATATCCTCACATGGTCTCTCCTATCATTGCTATGCAGACGACACACAATTAATCTTCTCCTTTCCCCCTTCTGATAACCAGGTGGCGAATCGCATCTCTGCATGTCTGGCAGACATATCAGTGTGGATGACGGATCACCACCTCAAGCTGAACCTCGGCAAGATGGAGCTGCTCTTCCTCCCGGGGAAGGACTGCCCGTTCCATGATCTCGCCATCACGGTTGACAACTCCATTGTGTCCTCCTCCCAGAGTGCTAAGAACCTTGGCGTGATCCTGGACAACACCCTGTCGTTCTCAACTAACATCAAGGCGGTGACCCATTCCTGTAGGTTCATGCTCTACAACATTCGCAGAGTACGACCCTGCCTCACACAGGAAGCGGCGCAGGTCCTAATCCAGGCACTTGTCATCTCCCGTCTGGATTACTGCAACTCGCTGTTGGCTGGGCTCCCTGCCTGTGCCATTAAACCCCTAAACTCATCCAGAATGCCGCAGCCCGTCTGGTGTTCAACCTTCCCAAGTTCTCTCACGTCACCCCGCTCCTCCGCTCTCTCCACTGGCTTCCAGTTGAAGCTCGCATCTGCTACAAGACCATGGTGCTTGCCTACGGAGCTGTGAGGGGAACGGCACCTCCGTACCTTCAGGCTCTGATCAGGCCCTACACCCAAACAAGGGCACTGCGTTCATCCACCTCTGGCCTGCTCACCTCCCTACCTCTGAGGAAGTACAGTTCCCGCTCAGCCCAGTCAAAACTGTTCGCTGCTCTGGCACCCCAATGGTGGAACAAACTCCCTCACGACGCCAGGACAGCGGAGTCAATCACCACCTTCCGGAGACACCTGAAACCCCACCTCTTTAAGGAATACCTAGGATAGGATAAAGTAATCCTTCTAACCCCCCCCCCCTTAAAAGATTTAGATGCACTATTGTAAAGTGGTTGTTCCAGTGGATATCATAAGGTGAATGCACCAATTTGTAAGTCGCTCTGGATAAGAGCGTCTGCTAAATTACTTAAATGTAAATGTAATGGAAGTTACAGCCTTGTTCTAACATTTTTTTTTTTATTATCTCATCAATCTACACACAATACGCCATAATGACAAAGCAAAAACAGGTTTATAGAAATGTGCAGAAATTTATTACAAATAAAAAACTGAACTATAATATTTACATAAGTATTCAGACCCTTCTTTGTTGAAGCACCTTTGGCAGGGATTACAGCCTCAAGTCTTCTTGAGTGTGACGCTACAAGCTTGGCACACCTGTATTTGGGGAGTTTCTCCCATTCTTCTCTTCAGATCCTCTCAAGCTCTGTCAGGTTGGATCGGGGAGCGTTGCTGCAGGTCTCTCCAGTAATGTTCGATCAGGTTCAAGTCCGGGCTCTGGCTGGGCCACTCAAAGACAATCAGAGACTTGTCCCGAAGCCACTCCTGCGTTGTCTTGGCTGTGTGATTAGGGTCGTTGTCCTGTTGGAAGGTGAGCCTTCGGCCCAGTCTGAGGTCCCGAGCGCTCTGGAGCAGGTTTTCATCAAGGATCTCTCTGTACTTTGCTCCGTTCATCTTTCCCTCATCCCCACAGCATGATGCTGCCACCACCATGCTTCACCGTGCTGTGATGGTTTCCTCCAGACGTGATGCTTGGCAAACTTCAAGTGGTCTGTCCTGTGCCTTCTATTGAGGAGTGGCTTCCCTCCCTGACCAAGGCCCTTCTCCCCCGATTGCTCAGTTTTCCTCGGGCGGCCAGCTCTAGGAAGAGTCTTGGTGGTTCAAAACTTTTTCCATTTAACAATGATGTAGGCCACTATGTTCTTGAGGACCTTCAATGCTGCAGATATTTTTTGGTACTCTTCCCAGATCTGTGCCTCGACACAATCCTGTCTCGGAGCTCTACGGACAATTCCTTCAACCTCATGGCTTGGTTTTTGCTCTGACATGCACTCGTCTTCAACTGTGGGACTTTATATAGACAGGTGTGTGCCTTTCCAAATCATGTCCAATCAATTGAATTTACCACAGGTGGATTCCAATGAAGTTGTAGAAACATTAAGGATGATCAATGGAAACAGGATGCACCTGAGCTCAATTTCGAGTCTCATAGCAAAGCGTCTGAATACTTATGTAAATAAGGTATTTCTGTTTTGTATTTGTAATACATTTGCAAAAATGTTTAAAAACCTGTTTCCTTTTTGTCGTTATGGAGTACTTTGTGTAGATGGGGGAGAAAAATATATATTTAAACCATTTAGCCTTTTGACAACAAAATGTGGAATAAGTCAAGTGGTATTAATACTTTCTGAAGGCACTGTTGGTCTGGAGGTGGATACTGTAAAACTACAGTCATTTAAGACAAGGTAATATAATTCTGTTGTGCTCGTGCCAGAACAAAAAATCAGATGAGAGTGGAGAAAGTTTGCCCTGAGGACGTTCATTCACATAAACCGCAGCAAACAAGTCCTGCTTTGTAACATTCAAGTGCAGGTTGAAGAGTGTGAGGGGGGGGGGGGTCCACCCTGAAGCATGGCTTACAGACCTAGGATGTTAATTAGAGCCAGTTTGCTACAGCAGGAATATAATCCTGCCACAGCAAGAAATGTGATTTATTATGTGGATTATAATTAATGGACATTTGAAGTTGAAATTACAAACTTTAGAAGCCTTTTTAAACATTGAACACACTACAAGTTTGCATTTCTGGCTGTGCAGGACAATTCTCAGGAACAAAACAGTGATTAAATTAAGATCCTACATCTGTATTGTAGACATGGGTGAGTGACGGGCAGGGTTGGGGTTAATTCACCTCAATTTAACTGAGTTGGTGAATTCAGGGTCTGGATTGGAAATTCAATTCAGGAATTATAGAAACTTTCTTTGAAAATAACTGACCATTCTCCAATTCATACACACAGTACATGTATCACATTTTTGGATTGGATTGAGGTTGGTGATTTGACTGAGATAACTGAACACTGGTGTTGGCCTGTTACACATTTTACACCCGTACTAGCTGTAACACCCCTCCCTTATTTCCCACCAGTTTTCTAAACAAATAACATCCCCTATCTCACCTTCACACAGCTGTATGAATGTCCAACAGCAGAGCAGATTATCTGTCCAACCATCTCTAATCACTTAACCTGTTGGGGCAAGGGGGCAGTATTTGCACGGCCGGATAAAAAAACGTACCCGATTTAAACTGGTTTGGATAGAAAAGACTCTAACGTTTCTAAAACTGTTTGAATGGTGTCTGTGAGTATAACAGAACTCAAATGGCAGGCCAAAACCTGAGAAGATTCCATACAGGAAGTGCCCTGTCTGACAATTTGTTGTCCTTCAGTTGCATCTCTATCGAAAATACAGATTCTCTGCTGTAAAGTGTCATTTTCTAAGGCTTCCATTGGCTCTCAGAAGGCGCCATAAAATGGAATGACGTCTCTCCAGTCTCTGGGTGAAAAACAGCAGGAGATTTTGTGAGTGGTCAGGCTGAGAACAGTGACACTGGAGATGCGCGTTCATGAGACGACTCCATGTTTTTCTTTCTCTCTTTGAATGAATACAACGTCGCCCGGTTGGAATATTATCGCTATTTTACGAGAAAAATCGCATAAAAATAGATTTTAAACAGCGTTTGACATGCTTCGAAGTATGGTAATGGAATATTTTTAAATTTTTTGTCACGAAATGTGCTCGCGCGTCACCCTTCGGATTGTGACCTGAACGCACGAACAAAACGGAGCTATTTCAATATAACTATGGATTATTTGGAACCAAAACAACATTTGTTGTTGAAGTAGAAGTCCTGGGAGTGCATTCTGACGAAGAACAGCAAAGGTAATCCAATTTTTCTTATAGTAAATCTGAGTTTGGTGAGGGCCAAACTTGGTGGGTGTCAAATTAGCTAGCCGTGATGACCGGGCTATCTACTCAGAATATTGCAAAATGTTCTTTCGCCGAAAAGCTATTTTAAAATCTGACACCGCGATTGCATAAAGGAGTTCTGTATCTATAATTCTTAAAATAATTGTTATGTATTCTGTAAACGTTAATCGTGAGTAATTTAGTAAATTCACTGGACGTTTGCGGTGGGTATGCTAGTTCTGAACATCACATGCTAATTTAAAAAGCTGGTTTTTGATAAATATGAACTTGATTGAACAAAACATGCATGTATTGTATAACATTATGTCCTAGGAGTGTCATCTGATGAAGATCATCAAAGGTTTGTGCTGCATTTAGCTGTGGTTTGGGTTTTTGTGACATATATGCTTGCTTTGTGATTATTTCTGGCTGGGTACTCTCCTGACATAATCTAATGTTTTGCTTTCGCTGTAAAGCCTTTTGAAATCGGACAATGTGGTTGGATTAACGAGAGTCTTATCTTTCAAATGGTGTGAAATAGTCATATGTTTGAGAAATTGAAGTTATAGCATTTTTAAGGTTTTTGTATTTCGTGCCACACTCTTCCACTGGCTGTTGAATAGAGTGGGACGCTCACGTCCCACTTTTCCCATAGAAGTTAAAGTGCAGTCGCAAAAACCATCAAGCACTAGGATGTAACTGGCTCTCATGAGCACCGCCACAGGAAAAGAAGACCCAAAGTTACCTCTGCTACAGAGGATAAGTTCATTACTGTTACCAGCCTCAGAAATTGCAGCCCAAATAAATGCTTCACAGAGTTCAAGTAACAGACACATCTCAACATCAACTGTTCAGAGGAGACTGCGTGAATCAGGCCTTCATGTTCAAATTGCTGCAAAGAAACCAGTAATAAAGGACACCAATAAGAGACTTGCTTGAGCCAAGAAACACAAGCAATGGACATTAGACTGGTGGAAATGTGACCTTTAGTCTGAGTCCAAATTTGAGATTTTTGGTTCCAACCGCCATGTCTTTGTGAGACGCAGAGTAGGTGAACAGATGATCTCCGCATGTGTGGTTTCCACCGTGAAGCATGGAGGAGGAGGTGTGATGGTGTGGGGGTGCTTTACTGGTGACAGTGTGATTTATTTAGAATTCAAGGCACACTTAACCAGCATGGCTACCACAGCATTCTGCAGGGATACGCCATCAAATCTGGTTCGCGCTTAGTGGGACTATCATTTTTTCCCCCAACAGGACAATGACCCAACACACCTCCAGGCTGTGTAAGGGCTATTTGACCAAAAAGGAGAGTGCTGGAGTGCTGCATCAGATGGCCTGGCCTCCACGATCACCCGACCTCAACCCAATTGAGATGGTTTAGGATAAATTGGACCGCAGAGTGAAGGAAAAGCAGCCAACAAGTGCTCAGCATATGTGGAAACTCCAAGACTGTTGGAAAAGCATTCCTCATGAAGCTGGTTGAGAGAATGCCAAGAGTGCAAATCTATCATCAAGGCAAGGGGTGGCTACTTTGAAGAATCTCAAATAAATTTTTATTTGTTTAACAGTTTTTTTTTGTTTAATTCATGATTCCATATGTGTTATTTCATAGTTGATGTCTTCACTATTATTCTACATTGTAGTAAAAATAAAGAAAAACCCTTGAACGTGTAGGTGTGTCCAAACGTTTGACTGGTACTGTATACTGTATGGCAGTGCTGATGTGTGCAAATACTGTGATTCATTTCTAGTTGAGTTATGCTGGTATATTGAAAGTATATTTAATAAAAACTGTCATACTAATTGATGGGGCATTATTGTCTTAATTTCCTGAACTTTCAATTTTTTTCCTGAAATAAGTGTGTTGAAAAAGAGTTGATCTTGATCCCATGCCTGACACTTTGGATGCCTCAGGTTCTCAGTGTTAGCAGATACAAGTTGTTTTTGCCTCTGACCACAATGCACAAATACAAACTTAGAACATCTATCATCTAGTATGATTATTACCTGGTGAAGTCGATGATGATGTCAGCTCTCCCACTGCTGACCTCGGTGAACTTCAGGGGCGTGACGTCACTCCACACAAGCAGCGCCTCCTGTAGGATTCGACGCACTTTCTCCTTACTCAGTTGCCAAGGGAAGCGCATAATCCTGCGACACACACACATACACACACACACACACACTTGTGTCAAGGACCACCGGTGTGATTGGCATCTTTGTGTTCTACCCATAATCCTCTTTTGCAGGGGGCATTTCTCTGGTTGCTTTATGGGCACGAGGTGACCCTGGCCTCGGCCCGGGATAATCTGGCTGTTGTGAGAGAGGCTGCAGTAAAGTGGGCGCAAAGCCCAGTCTGATGCTGCCCAGCTTGACTGGCGGGTTGGAGCTGACAAACAAAGGAATCTGATATCATATGTTGCTGAATGGGATCTATGGATTAGCTCAACTGTCTGCACAATGGCAGATCAACTGACACCATGATGGCATGGTTCGTATACAGCAACATGAACAAAGACTATGAGATAGAGGTGCTTGCATACTGACCCAGCTAACCAACCAACCAACCAACACTCTTTATTCAGAATCATGTATTCGGATTCATACTTCAGTTATTCAAGGCATAGGTCATGTGCAGTACATAGCAACATAACTTCACTTGTTCACAGTTGATGTGGATTATCAGAGAAGGCTAAAGGGTGAGTTGACGGAGGTTATTTGCGCTTCCAAACAGTAAGACCTGCATTATTATGACAGGCGTTGACAGACAGAAAGGGCAGCGCTTGTTTTCCCCAGGCTACTCCGTACATTTAAACAACCGTGACATGTTTTGTCTCCATCTCGTGCCATTATCCACCACCTCTTTCATTCGCAATCCGTTGCCCCCCTGCCCTGCAGACATTTTCTCTTCTACCTCCCTTGATACCAGCCATGGCGGCTATCACTTTCATTCTTCATTTTAGATTTCATAATGGCTTGTGTGGGTAGTTTGGTGCGTTAGAGAAATTGATTGTGTCTCATTGTGTGGAGGCCCTACATGCATGCCCAGACAGGAGAGGCCAGGTTGTGCTGTTACTATATAACCCCACTCTACCTAAATTAAAAACTCCCTAACCCTACGAGGGTGATGCATGCCGGGGCCCGATTCCACCTACAGCACCTGATGCCTGGAGCAGACTCCCATTAAAGTGGAACTGATAGCGTTTTAACAACATGAAATCTTATTAAAATCATATACACCTTCAGAAAGAATATGACACCTTTAAAAAATATATGACAATCAAGCACTTAGATATGGTCATTTTCACATTTTCATGAATGTATGACGTTTTGGGGGATGACGTACAGTACCAGTAAAAAATTTGGACAAACCCTTCATTCAAGGGTTTTTCTTTATTTGGACTATTTTCTACAATGTAGACTAATAGTGAATACATCAAAACTATGAAATAACACATATGGAATCATGTAGTAAACAAAAAAGTGTTCAACAAATCAAAATATGTTATATTTTTGATTCTTCAAAGTAGCCCCCCTTTGCCTTGACAGCTTTGCACACCCTTGGCATTCTCTCAACCAGCTTCACTTGGAATGCTTTTCCAACAGTCTTGAAGTAGTTCCCACATATGCTGAGCACTAGTTGGCTGTTTTCCTCCACTCTGTGGTCCAACTCATCCCAAACCATCTCAACTGGGTTGATGTCAGGTGATTGCCAGGTCATCTGATGCAGCACGCCATCACACTCCTTTTTGGTCAGATAGCCCTTATACAGCCTGGAGGTGTTGGGTCGTTGTCCTGTTGAAAAACAAATGATAGTCCCACTAAGCGCAAACCAGATGGGATGGCGTATCGCTGCAGAATGCTGTGGTAGCCATGCTGGTTAAGTGTGCCTTGAATTCTAAATAAATAACCAACTGTCACCAGCAAAGCACCCCCACATAATCATACATCCTCCTCCTTGCTTCATGGTGGGAACCTCACATGTGGAGATCATCTATTCACCTACTCTGCGTCTCACAATGACACGGCGGTTGGAACCAAAAATCTCAAATTTGGACTCATCAGATCAAAGGACAGAATTCCACCGATCTAATGTCCATTGCTCGTGTTTCTTGGCCCAAACAAGTCTCTTCTTATTTGTCACGGATCCCTCTGGAACTGTCATTACGCACACCTGGTCCCTATTCCCATTTTTATTAGTAATTGTGTAAGTGTGCCCTTTGTTCACCATTGTCCTGTTGATTATTGGTCCAATGTCCATTGGTCATGTGAGTACCTGTGCTATATTGTTTTGGCTTTCGTGCCGTGTATATTGTGCAAATGATTATGGGTCTCGTCCCGTGTGATAATCATTGTGCATTTATTCGAGGTACTCCTCGCTCTTTTGTTTGGGGTTCTCCCCTGTGTTTTGTATACGTGTTTGTTTGGTCTTCTTCCACGTGCCTTTACACGGCACGCTGTCATTTGGGAAATAAACCCTATTACGCATTCCTGTGCCTGTCTCCCGATCCCTTCATACCAGCGTGACATTATTGGTGCCCTTTAGTAGTGGTTTCTTTGCAGCAATTCGACCATGAAGGCCTGATTCACACAGTCTCCTCTGAACACTTGATGTTGAGATGTGTCTGTTACATGAACTCTGTGAAGCATTTATTTGGGCTGAGGTTTCTGAGGCAGGTAACTCTAATGAACTTATCCTCTGCAGCAGAGGTAACTCTGGGTCTTCATTTCCTGTTGCAGTTCTCATGAGAGACAGTTTCATCAAAGGGCTTAATAGTTTTTGCGACTGCACTTTAAGAAACTTTCAAAGTTCTTGACATTTTCCGGATTGACTGATCTTCATGTCTTAAAGTAATGATGGACTGTTGTTTCTCTTTTCTTATTTGAGCTGTTCTTAATATGGACTTGATCTTTTACCAAATATGGGTGGTATACAGAAGATAAGCCTATCTTGTCACAACACAACTGATTGGCTCAAATGCATTTAGAAGGAAAGAAATTCCACAAATTAACTTTTAACAAGGCACACCTGTTAATTGAAAGGCATTCCAGGTGACTACCTCATGAAGCTGGCTGAGAGAATGCGAAGAGTGTGCAAAGTTGTCATCAAGGCAAAGGGTGGCTACTTTGAAGAATCTCAAATATATTTGTTTAACACTTTTTTGCTTACTAGATGATTCCATATGTGTTATTTCATAGTTTTGATGTCGTCTCTATTATTCTACATAGTAAAAATAAAGAAACCCTGGAATGAGTAGGTGTGTCCAAACTTTTGACTGGTACTGTATAGTAAAGCATTTGTGAAAATTCTATAGCAATATAGAGTGGGAAGGCGGCTGTGGGTTTGGACAATTAATAGACACTGCCGTAAATAAAAAATCTGTCTTGTCCAAGACCGGAGTCTACGCAGACCGATGTGCCATAGCCAATCAGAGCTACATTAGGCCTATATGCAAATAAGCTATTTGCCACACGGGCCTGCACTTTGAACTGGAGTGTGTGTTTTCAGGCAGTAGCAAATGACAGCTGTATCTTTAGCTGTAGCCACTGAAAAACGATATTGGGGGAAAAGTCGGTCACTTACCCACTCCTCCAATGACACGACGTCCTCCTAGTAGATAGCTAATGTTAGGCTCTGTGTTTTTAGCTTGCTAAATACATAATGAATGCAGCATTGCTGTATGGTGCACTCAATGTATTGTAGTTGAGTAGCCAGCCTAGGTTACTGCTGAAATGTTGGAATTGGTGTACATGTTTTTCCTTTGCATGGTATTTTGTTTCAGATTTAGTTTTTTGGTTATTCATTGTCAGTGGTTGCTGGGACTTGTATTGACATTCCCAGCCTTAGTTACAGTCGTCCGTATTTTCAAAATATTGAGTCATTGAAACTGAAACAGTGCATTCCAAATGGGTGGAGGTAGCAAACAATGTACCAGGCCAGCTTTGATTTACAACCTGATAGCAATATTTTTGGGACTACCAAGAAATGTATTGTTGAATTATATTAATCATGCATTGGACTGCAGCCAACAACGCCTTACTGTATGTCATGGAATTCTGAGTAAAATATAACCTATTTTTATAACCTTTACAAAGTTGGTTTTGTAGCATAAACTGGGAATTTGATATTTTGACTGATATGACTGTCTGTTTCATATCTGCTAACTAATTAAAACACTGTCAGTTCCACTTTAAAGTTGTGCTCTGGGAGGAGTAAGAGACTACTATGGAACAGTCACTGTGTCGCTAATGCTACAGTCCGTTATTATTACAACAAAGTTAACACAGAGGAGACAGCAAAACACTGGTCTGGTAATGACCCCCCCTGGAGTCAGTCGCTCGACTTGTTCCTCACCACAGCCAGCCACTGTGGGAGAAGAGGAGTGGAACCAGAGTGGGAACAACAGTGCTGATTGCTGGCTCGAGGGGCAAAAGATGCAGGTCCCGCTCTGTGATGTTGTGTGTCTCCTGAGGTAAAAATGTGATGAGCCAGCAGAGTACAGTACACACCCTTACTGTGCTGTAAATCATTTCTTTCTTGAAAAGAGGCCACTCAGCTGTGTGTGCAGAAATTATTGTGTGTGAGGGAGTAAAGGGCACGGGAGGTTCTGTGCCTGTTGACAATCAGCAAAATGACCATGAAGCTATATTTAGGGATACTTAGTAAGTGGTTACCTCAAAGGGAACATGAGTAATGATGACTAATGAGGCAATATTTTGGTGTTTGGCGAAGGGTGGTTGATTATACTCAGCATTTTTACGTTTGATCAATACATATGGCATTTTTCACATGACAACATGAGCTCTCTATTTTTTATTCTACACCATTATTTCTCTCTTCTATGTTTTTACATCGTCTAGATTTTTTCTCAAGAGTGACACTTACTGTAGTGTTGAAAAGGAAATTGAGTTCCGCAACAACAAATACTTATTCTTCTTGGCTCTGCTCTGATAACACTCTCCTGGAAGTAACTATTAGCTTGACCTTTCCCCTCTCCAGCCCCCTCCCTGCTGAGCTGTATGTGCAGATGTTGGGAAATATGTGGGCTGCACTGCTGTAACATGCTTGAGTGCTCTGACTCTTGTAAATGGCTGTGGTTTTTCAGGTCACGACTGCCAGACTCCTAATGACGGAGTAGGAGGGTGGCCAATGTCTGGCTAGGCCTGTCTTTTAACTGTAATGGAAGAGCTGAGGCAGTCAAAACACGAGGAGACCAAACGACCCTGAGGGCACAGGGTTCACCGTGTCAATCAAAATATGCTTCAAAGGCAAAGAAATACCAAACTAAATTGAAGTAGTGCCTCCTAGTTTTCTGTTACGTTTGGTTTGAAATTATATCATAAACATAAACACAGCTAAACACTAAATACACAGAGACTGGGCACCCTCTCCTTTGAGGTCCTTTGTAGCTCAGTTAGTAGAGCATGTTGCTTGTAATGCAAGGGTAGTGAGTTTGATTCCCGGACCACCCAAACGTAAAATGTATGCATGCATGACTAAGTCGGTTTGGATAAAGGTGTCTGCTAAATTGCATATGTGACTGACCGCCTTGATTCGGTCTTATGTAGCAACATTTGAAATTGTGTTTTTTACATTGGATAAAAGCAGAGACACAGAGCTACAAAATGGTATATCATACACTGCATTTGAGGAACAATGGAAAAGTAATTCTGCTTTGAAAGTTGATAAACTTGTAACCTCACTTTTGAGAAAATGGCCTTTGAATGTTTTGGTACCTACTGGAGAGCTCTTCTTTGTCTACACCCATTCATCATCATTCACACCCTCTTAAGCTTTAGCCCCCACCCAAACTCTGACCATTCTACTTGCCCTAGCAGAGCTGGTTAGACTGTTTTCATGTTATCCAGAGCTTTGGTGACTAACTGTGCTGCTGGCAACAATTTATTTACGCTTTTTTGCTGACATTTACTGACACCGGCCATATTCAACGTTTGTTAAGCATCCGTAAATTCATTAGTTATTCTGTGCTCTGGCACACTCAGTCGGGTGCGCTCTGAAATCGGACTAGATGGCCAGACTGAATTGACAAACGCACCCAAAATGATTACTTGCATAGTGGAGTCTTTTGTTAAGACATGTAGCTAGCTAAACAATGAACCATAATTCCAACTCATGATGTTACTACCCTGCATGAATCTGCAGGTAGCTAACCAACCAGATTCAATGTTAGCTAGCTAACATTAGGCTATAACTAGCCAAGAAAATAGCTCTGAGATACAAATAATAAGATCATACATGTAACGTTAGCTAGCGAGCCAGCCAGCTAACGTTAGCTAGCTAACAGTACACTCAAAATTAGAAACACCTAATATCTTAAAATATAGCTAGCTAGACTATCTTACCTGTATACATCATAGATGGATGCATCTCCTGTCACGGATGCCATGGTTGCCCTTAGTTTGAAGATTTGATCTGGAGACAGGTTTTTTTTCCATCTCCTTAGCTATCACTCGAATTCCACTGATTTCAAAACTCAGTACTCCAGAAAGTGGAGAGCAACACTTCTGCAGTTTTACTACGCAATGCATTTAAAAAAAGTTGCGTTAGACAGGATTACCTACACATACTGACCAGCTCAAATAGACAGAAGCGTGCGACATGGCACCAAACCAAACTCATCTCTCGGCATGTCCAGCACACTCATTATCTCAGCCAATCATGGCTAACGGGAAGGTTGCCAACTAGGCTCGTAATTTAACAATTGTATTCATATTTACAGATGGCATACAAGTTTGTTATTAAGGCACATGAATGTTCACATATTCGAAAATACATTTCTGCCAAAAAAACAAACATTTTTGATTAAAAAAAAGGTTATGTTCAAATGGCTCTCCTGTGAAGTAGTAGCCTAGTTTCCTGAAACGGGTCACATTTATTATATTATTGATGTCTACAGCAGAGCTTAAGACAGCATTTGCAAGTCTACAAAACAGTCAGTTATCCATCACTGAAATGTCTCAGTGCAGTAAAAAAGGGATTGTCCTGTGATTTATATACAGTGCATTCGGAAAGTATTTATACCCCTTCACTTTTTCCAAATTTTGTTACATTAGAGCCTTATTCTAAAATGTATTAAATCGTTCTTTTCCCCTCATCAATCTATACACAATACCCCATAATGACAATGAAAAAAAGCGTTTTTTTGCCATTTTTGCAAATTTATATAAGTAAATATAATATATATTTTTTTATATAAGTATTCAGACCCTTTACTCAGTACTTTGAAGCTCTTTTGGCAGCCGTTACAGCCTTGAGACGCTACAAGCTTGGCACACCTGTACTTGGGGAGTTTCTCCCATTCTTCTCTGCAGATCCTCTCAAGCTCTGTCAGGTTAGATGGGGAGTGTTGCTGCACAGCTATTTTCAGGTCTCTCTAGAGAAGTTCGATCGGGTTCAAGTCCGGGATCTGGCTGGGCCACTCAAGGTCATTCAGAGACTTGTCTCGAAGCCACCCCTGCGTTGTATTGGCTGTGTGCTTAGGGTCGTTGTCCTGTTTGAAGGTGAACCTTCGCCTCAGTCGGAGGTCCTGGAGCAGGTTTTCATCAAGGATCTCTCTGTACTTTGCTCCGTTCATCTTTCCCTTGATCCTGACCTGTCTCCCAGTCCCTATTGCTGAAAAACATCCCCACAGCATGATATTGCCACCACCATGCTTCACCGTAGGCATGGTATTGGCCAGGTGATGAGCGGTGCCTGGTTTCCTCCAGACGTGACGCTTGTCATTCAGGCCAGAGAATCTTGTTTCTCATGGTCTGAGAGTCCTTTGGGTGCCTTTTGGCAAACTCCAAGTGCACTGTCATGTGACTTTTACTGGGGAGTGGCTTCTGTCTAGACACTACCATAAAGGTCTGATTGGTGGAGTGATGCAGATATGGCTGTCTTTCTGGAAGGTTCTCCCATCTCCACAGAGGAACTCCGGAGCTCTGTCAGAGTGACCATCGGGTTCTTGGTCACCTCCTTGACCAAGGCCCTTCTCCGCCTATTGCTCAGTTTGGCCTGGTGGACAACTCTAGAAAGTGTCTTGGTGGTTCCCAACTTCTTCCATTTAAGAATGATGGAGGCCACTGTGTTCTTGGGGACCTTCAATGCTGCGGATATTTGTGTAAAATGTGGAAGAAGTGAAAGGGTCTGAATAATTTCCCAATGCACTGTATATTTCCACACTGAGGTTGGAATAATACTGTGCAATTGTGAAAATGATGATTTCAGCTTGTTTTGGTGGGATGGAGTTTTGGCCTTTGGAGTTCCAAACCTCTGCCATTAACAGCTAGTTTTCCCCTCCCCACTCTGAGCGCTCCCAGACAGTCCTAGCAATATTCTTGTCTTGCTTGAAGAATTGTCCTTTGCTAAGAAGCTATTTTTGTTTCTTTTTGACCATTTTAATTGAAAATAATCACAATAACTTACTGAATTGTTAACCAGAAATGATTTGATATTGAGATAAAATGTAGCTGTCACAGTGGCTGTGATCTCACCCAAATAATTACTGTTTTTGGGCATATAAAAGAAGTTAGGATGGGGACCAGCATGATACATATTTCCCCATCACCCACCTTTCATTCAGAAGAAAATACCCCCCTGTAGCGGCCTTTGTCAGCCAGTGTAATGTTGGAGTGAATCAGTCTATCTTGACAGGGATTGCCTTTCTATCTCTGTGCATGCTGGCTAAACCACTAAGACATCAGTGACATATTGAGTGTGCGCGCCACGTATAAAAGTTCCCCAGAAAACTCCCCCAAAATAGTAGACCCCATTGAAAAAGCAATGTATGAGTGTGTCTAGACTCTAGAGCGACCAAAGAAGAAGACCCTTACTTGTAGGTGAGGTCAGTCTTGTCCCAGCGCCCCCCAAAGAGAACGAATCGCTTCTGACGCTGCTTTCCTCCAAAGGTTTCCCCCTTCCGCATGTGATAGTCCGAGACACCACCTTGCTTCTGAGTAGGATAGTCTGGAACGCCGCAGCGAGGCCGGTTCCAGACAAACTCTGTTCCATTACCTGGAAGCACAGTCTCTGGATAGACACCACCCGACGGGCGCGATCGTTCCTTCAGCATGTCCTGAGTATGGCCAAACCTGCCCCTCTTCTTCAGTCCGTAGTTGTGGGTCTTCTGAGGCCATCCCTGTGAACAGAGGTATATGCAACTAAGTACCGTTCAAAGAAAGTAAATGAGGCTATTGTTTAGACAAAATTGCATATATTTGTGTTTGTATTTGTTATGGATCTTCCTGGGATTCAGCAAAATGAAGGCAGTTTATACCATTTTAAAAACATTACAATGCATTCACAGATTTCACAACCCACTGTGTGCCCTCAGGCCTCTACTCCACCGCTACCACATATCTACATGCATGTGTCTGTGCCTATGTTTGTGTTGCTTCACTATCCCGCTGTTCCATAAGGTGTATTTTTATCTGGATTTTAAATCTAATTGTACTGCTTGCAACAGTTACTTGATATGGAATAGAGTTCCATGTAGTTATGGCTCTATGTAGTGCTGTGCGCCTCCCATAGTCTGTTCTGGACTTGGGGACTGTGAAGAGACATCTGGTGGCATGTCTTGTGGGGTATGTATGGGTGTCTGAGCTGTGTGCCAGTAGTTCAAACAGACAGCTCTGTGCATTCAACATGTCAATACCTCTCCCAAATACAAGTAGTGATGAAGTCAATCTCTGCTCCACTTTGAGCCAGGAGAGATTGACATGCATTATTAATATTAGCTCTTTGCGTACATCCAAGGGCCAGCCTTGCTGCCCTGTTCTGAGACAATTGCAATTTTCCTAAGTCCCTTTTTTGGGGCACCTGACCACACGACTGAACAGTAGTCCAGGTGCGACAAAACTAGAGCCTGTAGGACCTGCCTTGTTGATAGTGCTGTTAAGAAGGTAGAGCAGCGCTTTGTAATGGGCAGACTTCTCCCCATCTTAGCTACTGTTATATCAATATGTTTTGACCATGACAGTTTACAATCCAGGGTTACTCTAAGCAGTTTAGTCACCTCAACTTGCTCATTTTCCACATTAATTTTTACAAGACTTAGGGTTAAGTGAATGATTTGTCCCAAATACAATGTTTTAGACATATTTAGGACTAACTTATTCCTTGAAACCTACTTTGCAGCTCTCCTTGCCACCTAACTGCAGCTCTTTTTTAAGTGTTGTAGTCATTTCAGTCGCTGTAGTACAGTGGTTCTTCCTTTAAAAGTTGTCATACTGCAGCACACCTTGCGGGCTGCTGCAGAATTCTATGGCACATTATTTAAGTATCAGCCATTGTTGACATTAATGCTAGTTAGTGCTAGTTAGTGCTAGTTTGACCACCAGAGGGCATCTTTGAGAAGCATTTGACTGTTTTTAATATTGGTTGTACTAGAAAATGTAAATGTAAGAACCTAGTATATGGGATGGATTTTAAATTTAGCTTACTTAATTTGATTAATGTTATGGTGTTTCTATTCCAAGAAAAACGAAACCCTCAGGGTTCCCATTAGGACCATTTGGTGCTATACAACGTGACCGGTCGGGAGTAGGCTACTAAGTGACAGCGAGTGAAGAGCTAACATCCAATCCTAACATTTCCACACCCTAATTGTAGGCTAACCAATACCCTAACGGAGATTCAGTGAAAATAAAAATCTCATTGATTTATCAAGACCAGTCCCCATGCTTGTCTCAGAGCAGCGCGAAACCGTGCTGAAATAGTTGACCACACACAGGTAGGCTATTGCTTCAAATCCTATTATAACAATTGGGTGACTTTGGGTGTTCCAGTAAGCAACAATTTGTTGCCTTCATTAGCCTACTTTATTCCAATGTTTCTGTCATTCAGTGATATTTACTCCCATAGCAATTCGTTATGGATCCATCCAGATGTGGTTAAAACAACAATGCATTTTGTGGACTCTGTAAGAGTCTATTTGTCCTGCCTATAGCCCATCAAGGTTGGATAGAATGATAGAATTGTTCAACGAGCGTTTTGTACTCATAAATTCATATTTCATGAATCTTGGCAAAACAAGTTCGTATAATTCACAATATTACAAAACATTCACTCCATAATCTGCCATGCCATGTCTTTAACATGAAACAATAACGCAGTGCACCATCATTTGCTAATTTCCTCATTATTCAGTTGAGGAATTCATCTTTAATAGATGTTGGAGATGCATGTCACCAAACGCTCCATAAGTATGTTTTACATATGACTATGACTGTCAACGTGTAACTGTTCAGCCTACAGGGAGGAGGTCAGAGACCTGGATGTACGTTGCCAGGACAACAATCTCTCCCTGTGAGCAAGACAAAGGAGCTGATCGTGGACTATAGGAAAAGGAGGGCCGAACAGGCCCCCATTAACATCGACTGGGCTGAAGTGGAGCAGGTTGATAATTTCAAATTATCACCAGTCTCTGAATGTCCTTAAGTGGCCCAGCCAAAGCCCGGACATGAAACCGGTCGAACATATTTTCACCTGAAAATAGCTGTGCAGCGATGCTCCCCATCCAACATGACAGAGCTTGAGAAGATCTGCAGAGAAGAATAGGAGAAACTCCCCAAATACAGGTGTGCCAAGCTTGTAACGTCATACCCAAGAAGACTTCAGGCTGTAATCGCTGCCAAAGGTGCTTCAATAAAGTACTGAGTAAAGGGTCTGAATACTTATGTAAATGTGATATTCAGTTCTAAAATTTGTATAAATTTGCAAACATTTCTTAAAACCAGTTTTTGCTTCGTCATTATGGCGTATTGTGTGTAGATTGATGAGGGAAAAAACTATTTCATCAATTTTAGAATAAGGCTGTAATGTAACAAAATATAAAAAAGTGAAAGGGTCTGAATACTTTCCGAATGCACTGTATATTAGGATGAGCTATGTTGAGAATACAGTATATACAGTGAGTAAATAACAGTATATAAAAATATTATGAAAGGTATAGTGTATATGCGTCTCCCTACTAACTATACAAATAGGCCCTATTATATTTCAAAATTAAAATCAAACCGAGTGTTCTCTTCTGCTTCATCATGGTTTGAATGATGTGCATAATTCCAGCCCATATATTGCAGTACAATACAGTACAGTAATACATTTCACCAGTGGTGACCCGTCATTCAGGAAAAACATGAATACAAATCATTGAGTTAATAAAGCCGCGTACAAACTTTTTGCTTTCTTGAGTAAGGCAACTCCAAAATGCAGGTGTTTCAGCCTAGCTCAGTGCTTTCTGTGGTGGTGGGGCAGCTAGCGGAAAACATGGAGTGTAGGGGTTGGTAATGTTCTCTAGTTGCACCGTGTGTCATAAATGTTGAAGCCGTGTTGAAGAGACCAAACTGCATGTGGAATGTGGGTACTCATCTTTTAATATGCACTGCTCAAAAAAATAAAGGGAATACTTAAACAACACAATGTAACTCCAAGTCAATCACACTTCTGTGAAATCAAACTGTCCACTTAGGAAGCAACACCGATTGACAATAAATTTCACATGCTGTTGTGCAAACAGAATAGACAACAGGTGGAAATTATAGGCAATTAGCAAGACACCCCCAATAAAGGAGTGGTTCTGCAGGTGGGAACCACAGACCACTTCTCAGTTCTTATGCTTCCTGGCTGATGGTTTGGTCACTTTTGAATGCTGGCGGTGCTTTCACTCTAGTGGTAGCATGAGACGGAGTCTACAACCCACACAAGTGGCTCAGGTAGTGCAGCTCATCCAGGATGGCACATCAATGCGAGCTGTGGCAAGAAGGTTTGCTGTGTCTTTCAGCGTAGTGTCCAGAGCATGGAAGCGCTACCAGGAGACAGGCCAGTACATCAGGAGACGTGGACGAGGCCGTAGGAGGGCAACAACCCAGCAGCAGGACCGCTACCTCCGCCTTTGTGCAAGGAGGAGCAGGAGGAGCACTGCCAGAGCCCTGCAAAATGACCTCCAGCAGGCCACAAATCAAATCAAATCAAATCAAATGTATTTATATAGCCCTTCGTATATCAGCTGAAATCTCAAAGTGCTGTACAGAAACCCAGCTTAAAACCCCAAACAGCAAGCAATGCATGTGAAAGAGGCACAGTGGCTAGGAAAAACTCCCTAGGAAAAACTCCCTAGAAAGGCCAAAAACCTAGGAAGAAACCTAGAGAGGAACCAGGCTATGAGGGGTGGCCAGTCCTCTTCTGGCTGTGCCGGGTGGATATTATAACAGAACATGGTCAAGATGTTAAAATGTTCATAAATGACCAGCATGGTCAAATAATAATAATCATTGTAGTTGTCGAGGGTGCAACGAGCACGTCCGGTGAACAGGTCAGGGTTCCGTAGCCGCAGGCAGAACAGTTGAAACTGGAGCAGCAGCATGGCCAGGTGGACTGGGGACAGCAAGGAGTCATCATGCCAGGTAGTCCCGAGGCATGGTCCTAGGGCTCAGGTCCTCCGAGAGAAAGAAAGAAAGAGAGAAAGAGAGAATTAGAGAGAGCATATTTAAATTCACACAGGACACCGGATAAGACAAGAGAATACTCCAGATGAAACAGACTGACCCTAGCCCCCCGGCACATAAACTACTGCAGCATAAATACTGAAGGCTGAGGCAGGAGGGATCAGAAGACACTGTGGCCCCATCCGATGATACCCCCGGACAGGGCCAAATGTGCATGTGTCTGCTCAAACGGTCAGAAACAGACTCCATGAGGGTGGTATGAGGGCTCGACGTCCACAGGTGGGGGTTGTGCTTACAGCCCAACACCGTGCAGGACGTTTGGCATTTGCCAGAGAACACCAAGATTGGCAAATTCGCCTCTGGCGCCCTGTGCTCTTCACAGATGAAAGCAGGTTCACACTGAGCACGTGACAGACGTGACAGAGTCTGGAGACGCCGTGGAGAACGTTCTGCTGCCTGCAACATCCTCCAGCATGACCGGTTTGGCGGTGGGTCAATCATGGTGTGGGGTGGCATTTCTTTGGGGGGCCGCACAGCCCTCCATGTGCTCGCCAGAGGTAGCCTGACTGCCATTAGGTACCGAGATGAGATCCTCAGACCCCTTGTGATATGCTGGTGCGGTTGGCCCTGGGTTCCTCCTAATGCAAGACAATGCTAGACCTCATGTGGCTGGAGTGTGTCAGCAGTTCCTGCAAGAGGAAGGTATTGATGCTATGGACTGGCCCGCCCGTTCCCCAGACCTGAATCCAATTGAGCACATCTGGGACATTTACATTTACATTTACATTTAAGTCATTTAGCAGACGCTCTTATCCAGAGCGACTTACAAATTGGTGCATTCACCTTATGATATCCAGTGGAACAACGACTTTACAATAGTGCATCTAAATCTTTTAAGGGGGGGGGGGTTAGAAGGATTACTTTATCCTATCCTAGGTATTCCTTAAAGAGGTGGGGTTTCAGGTGTCTCCGGAAGGTGGTGATTGACTCCGCTGTCCTGGCGTCGTGAGGGAGTTTGTTCCACCATTGGGGTGCCAGAGCAGCGAACAGTTTTGACTGGGCTGAGCGGGAACTGTACTTCCTCAGAGGTAGGGAGGCGAGCAGGCCAGAGGTGGATGAACGCAGTGCCCTTGTTTGGGCCTGATCAGAGCCTGAAGGTACGGAGGTGCCGTTCCCCTCACAGCTCCATAGGCAAGCACCATGGTCTTGTAGCGGATGCGAGCTTCAACTGGAAGCCAGTGG